>NC_133209.1:18170867-18490867 GCF_958299795.1 Porites lutea | reverse complement strand
CCAGTTTAATTCCAAAGAGGCTACTTAACCAAAGTATTTAATATTTAGGAAATGTGATCCATCAAAAAGATATCAGAGAACTTTAGATTAGAGGATGAGTACGAGTACGAGATTTAACTTAAAGTTTTTGTTCGTGTTCTCAAAACAAAGGCACCCCGAAAAGCTACCTTTCACTTTTTCACCAAAAAAGTTGATACGGTTATTTATACTGAAGGAGTTTAAACCCTCTCCCGATAGCAAAGTGATAAAATTGCTTACTTTTGATAAACTTAACTTGCTCCCGCCACTACGACATTCTGGCTAAAACTTGTTGTAGAATGACGACGGCTATCACGTTTTCCCGCCAAAACGACGCTGGTTCACAGGTGAGCAATACTTAGTATTGAGAAAATCTCGTACTCGTAGTCGTCCTTGTCTCAGAATCTAAAGCTCTATACTTATGAGCGATGCACTCAAAGAGGATCTCACAATCAGGGTCAGGTGTTCTGTTTTGTTATTTCAAAATCCAGTTGCTATTTTTATTGCTCAAGATCAGCGCATTACTTTATACCAATAAAACAAAACCTGCAAAACTATGATTCCGCCGCCACCTTGTAAGCTCAGTTGGGAGAGTACCGGTCTGCTGAGCGGGAGGTTGCGAGTTCAAATCCAGGCCGGACCAAGACTCAGGGTCGTTAATAAACTGAGAAGAAAGTGCTGCCTTTGTAATGACATCTTCAAATGGTTAGACTTTCTAGTCTTCTCGGATAAGGACGAAAAACCGTAGGTCCCGTCTCACAGCACTTTCACTAATCTGTTTTTGTGGGACGTAAAAAAACCCACACCACTTTCCGAAAAGAGTACGGGACGTAAACCCCGGTGGTGTGGCCAACCTTTACGAGTTGTGGGATTGGGTAGGGATGGTACCTCGCATGAACCTCGCATGGGACCTATGAGTCCCTTTCGTGCCCATTCCCTCTGGGCAGGGCTGTGTCCAGAAAAGCTGGTAAAAAATAAAAATAAAAATATATCACCATTACATGGTCATACCTGACAAGAATATAAGTGATCATGAATTGCAAGAAGGAATCGCTCATTAAACTGGAATGCAAAAGGAAACTGTTCCTGTAACTGCCATACGCCTTCTAAGAACTGAAGAAACACTGGTGACGTATCCTTGCCATCCGATTGAAGAAAACCACACCTGACAAATAAAGCAAAAACACGAGGGTCAGAGGCGAGTAGTCGCAAAAATGACAGATTCAGTCTGTCGGCCACAGTATGGGTAAATTTTTGCAAATGTCACTATCAGAGCCCAGCTGTAGCTATATACCTGCGTTGCAGACTGTTTACAGTCAAACCAAGTCAAGCGTACCCCCCAAGATTCTATCAGTGAATTGATTATTTGAAAAATGAATCCGTTAGTCGTTCCTGTAACTGGTGTCAAAATCAAAGCGGCATTTCTGCATGCATAATGAGCAGTGAATATTTTACGAGAACTTCCCTGTATTTGGTCAGATTGGAAATCTTTGAATGGATTAAGCTTCTTAGAAGACATTTACATCAACTTCAGGAAAATGGAGCTGGTAGAAATTTCATAACTGCCTCGCGTGTGAATTCACGGCTCATTACACATACAAGAATGCAGAGATCAATCTGAAATCTACAGCTAGCAACGGATTCAACTTTTGAATAATAAATTCATTAATAGATTCTTGGGGGGTACGCTTGACCTGGTTTGACTGTAACTAAATCCCTGATACATTAGAGAGATTTAGGGGAGAGGTGAAGCAACGTACGACATAGTTGCCGGTACTGCCTGCGATACTATTCCGATATGAGAACAGAAGTCGCCGGCAACATGGGCCTTGTCAGTCTTTACCGCCCGCACGCCTGCGAAGTTGACTCAAGTTCAACTTCGCAGACGTGCCGGCGGTAAAGACCTGCGATGTTTCTTGTTGACGGCGGCCTTATTTCCTCATAATTATGTCGGAGTTGTATCGCAGGCAGTACCGACGGCTACGTCGCAGGTACTTCGGCGGTATATGAGACCAGGTTTCAGTCTTTACCGCCGGCGTGCCTGCGAAGTTGACACGAGTTCGACTTCGCAGGCATGCCAGCGGTAAAGACCTCCTCATATGTCGGAGTAGTATTGCAGGCAGTACCCACGGCCGCGTAGCGGGTACTTCGGAGGCATATAAGAACCAGGCTTAAATCTCTCCATTGAGTTCTCTATCCACTGTGGATCTCGAGGGACACTGAGTCCGCCTGCAACGCAGGCTACTGCTGCTAGGTCTGACTTATTATACATTGACACTCAGTTAATAGTTAAGACCTGACATTGAATTATCGCAACAGCCTTTGTAGAGGGGAAAGCTACGACATGGATTGGGTGTTATGCTATTGACTAGTGAAAACTGTGTCGACATAAGCAAAAGCATAAGCACAAGGCCGTGAACCAATCATACTGTCACTTTGACCCAGACCTCATGCGGACTTATCAAAAGCAATATGGCGGACGCTTTGTCCGCCATCTTGTTTATCATCGGGCTTAGGAGAGCTGGTATTGAGAATTGAGTCAAATATGCGATTCTGCGCGTGCGTATGTCCTTATCCTTAGGCTTTAGATTTCAAGTCGTCGGGGAAGTGCAAGAAAGTACCCTGCGCATAACAATCCCGCCGGCTACGCAAGCTATGAAACAGATAAAAGTAACCTACCTGTCAGTGAACTTGTGGCCAAATGCCAGCCATTCTTTTTCAATTAATACCTGTGCATAGAAAATAAGAACACAACAGTTGGAATGACTCAAAGGGACAAACAATGGGCTGGTTTTGCTAGAAAGCCTAGTGAACATTCTGCATGAAAAATTATCATACCAAAGGTAACCGGACAACAACTGTGTTCCTGTTAAATATATTAAATATAGATTTAGCCAGGGCTAGAAGCGAAGCTCTCGTTAATATACTAACGTACAAAAAAAATGAAATCGTGTAATGCTAAACGGCGACAGCAACGAGAACGGCAAAATAATAAAATGGTCTAATTAGCAATACAACTGAACAAACAACTTTGCACGAACAGCACACTTGTGCACATTTCTTTGTCGTTGCTTTGCACGACGACAGCGTGAAACTTCCTAGTTACACCTTTTATGTAGGAAAGTCGTATGTGTTCCTGTTCGCTCTTTTTTTTCCACTGCCGCTCATTTTTCACTTTGGTGGCCGCTTGTATATCTCAGTCAGTCGTACCACCGCTATAAAAAGTTCATATTTTTCGTCTGACGAAATTGGTCTCCTTTAATTGTTTTTATCCCTCACTCTAGCTCTTTCCTGCTATCCACATAAGTGTTGACATTAAAATTTAGTCGAAGAAAATACCCGTCTTTGCTGTTGTTGTTGTTTTTTCTTTCTAAAAGTACGGCCACGCGATTTACCGCCAAAACGCGCTGTTCTTGATATGCGAAATTTCACCCCGGCTTACATGAAGGGGGGGGGGGACGTACGTAAGGACTATCATTTTTTGCAGAACCAAAATTACTTGGATGCATAGATAACCAAATTTCTTACCCGTGGTGCTTCGCTTCGCGGTCTTTGCGCGCGCGAGGGCACCGCTATAAATATACATCTATAACGCAGTAATAACCAAAGGTCAGGGAGTTTTGGCGAGGTCAAGCTCTTGGTTCACCGCTGTGCTTTGCGAATAAAGTTTCACTTGATAAAAGATCAAAATCCGCTTGATCGAATTACGAGTGATATAAGATTCTATGAATTCCAATTAGTCTTACTGCAAGTCTAAACGAATGCTGACTACATACGTGCTGGGTATGCGTAACAGCTGCCTAGAGATTAGGATTGCGGGCTCCTCTGGTCGCCCGCAATAAATCATGTAATATCGCTCATGACAAAATGTAATATTTACTACCAATGGGTGATAACAGGACAAAAACACTAGGATTTTCTCTGTGAAGAATATTGGAAACCTAAGAAACAAAAAGAAGACCAATGTACCCTATGAAAGTGTCTCCAAACACTTAGTTACTAAACGTAGTAAACGTACCTGAAAACCATGCATAGTTCTGTAGTACGGATCAAGAATGATGCTTGCCAGAGAGCATGTTTGCGCTGTTCTGTCCCATCCATCACTACAATGGACTACTACATTGACACTCTCCTCGGCAACAGCCTTGATTAAGATCACAAAAAAGTCCAGAGAGATCAATCAATACACAAATGTCAAACTGCTGAACACAACTAAACTGTACAAGCACCAAGCAAGGCACTGTATTTCTCTGCGTAATCGTTCCTTGCATCCTCTAGCAATGTTCTTGCCCACAAAGCACCCTTCTATACCCTGGGTGCCAGAGGCTTTTCATGCGCGGTTTCCGGTTTCGGTCAAGTCGTGTCTTCGGCCTTCGGCCGAAGACGTGTCGGCCTGCGGCCGACGAAACGGAGGTCCCCGTCGCACGCGAGAAAAAACCTCTGGTACCCAGGGTAACCCTTGTACGGTTTTTTTGCAAATTTTGAAAAGACCAGTGAGAGAATATCCATGGACACTGCTGGAAACTGCTTGAAATTAGTTAACAAGGGAGCGATGACATTGCTCCAGAAAGTCGTGAAATTTTACAAATGCTTGTGACGTGAAGGACACGAACTTTACCCTCTGTAAAATTTTGTGACTTTGAGGAGCTGTACATGTATCTTTGTTAGCTTTCAATAAATCATTCTTCAACTTGGCAACTTTGCTAATTTTAGGGCGTTCTTTCCAGTGGTATTGACTAATTTATGCTAACTGGTCCCAGTAAAAGTTGAAAAAAGGGGTCTTTCGTGGGGAAGAAGCCGAAAATGACAAGAGCGAATTAACAAAGTCGTAGTACATGCACTTAGGAAGTGAAATTTTAGGCATCTGATGCAAGTGTAGTTAGACTGAAAGTTATTAGACATTCATTTATTACCTCACCTTAGCTATAAACACTGATGTATCTAAAACAGATTTGATATGCTTTAGCCATCCACTGCTTTCCAACCCGCTTGTCAAAGACTTAACAGTCAAATCAGGAGTTTCACACACCACTGAAAAGATAAGAATGAACACAACAAAAGTGGATGAACCTATATGCAGCTCGGTCTTAGGTTTACGAGAAACATCTGAGTGACGCTGGGCATGCTAACGATTGCGCAGTCCAACATCAACACCCTATCACCTACATGTACATGATACCTGCCAACTTTCTTTAATTTATAGGCGTGACATTCTTATCCTTAAAAGAGTGCTAGGATTTTTCGTAGAGGTCTGATAGTAAAAAGGATGTCCGAAGACGTTCTGAAGAGTTCCGTCTAACACGAACACGGGAACTTGAAGGAAAACTACCTTGTCTCCAGGGATTTTCCTTACTAAAATAAGAGAATTCGGAGAAAGTCGATCATTCACATGGACTTTTCTTTTCTCTCATCGGCTCCAGTTTCTTTAAATAATTAATATATTTCCTCAAAATGTGTCAGTAAATGCTGTAATGGCTCAAACTTTTCTACCAGACGCGAGTAATTGGAACAGACGCATGAGTAGGCGTGAGATCGAAGTTTTCGATCCGCAGGCGTGACAATCATGCCTTAGGCGTGACACTTGGCAGGTCTGTATCATAAAATAAGTGACCACCCAGTATTCCAAATACCAAAAAAAAAAATCAAGTCAAAGTGCTATAGTTAGAACCTCTATTAAAATGACCACCTAATGTACATGTACTAATCAGTTCTACTGTATACCCATTTTTTGAAGCGCATAAAATAAACTGACTAGCAACTTTTCCATTGTTTTTAACCTCTTGTAATCAACTACTTGACTCATAGTCTGATCTCTTTGTTCACCGTATTTACTACGCGACTCAGAGAACACTAGGACTTTTAGTGACAGCATGAACTACAGTGCACACATCGTAACTTCAAAAAAGCATATCAGTCTATGTGTCCAGAGTTCTTGCCAGAAAGATCTTGTTTGATTCAATGCCCCCCAGGTGACCACCTCTCGTAAGCAGCCATTCAGTAATACTTTGCATTCTGAGTAGTCACTTACAGGAAGTTTGACTTTATTTTTTCTTGAGAAATTTATCCTGTGTGATGTTATCATCAGAGTGCTTTGGATTCTAAGACAAGAACGACAACGAGAACGAGATTTTTTCAATACTAGGTAGCGCACGCGCGCTAACCAACATGATTTTGGCGAGAAAATGTGATAGCTGTCGTCATTCTACCACGAGTTATAGCAGAAACGTCGTAGTGGCGAAAATAAGCCATCAAATGTTAGGAACTTTATCATTTAGCGATCGGGAGAGGGCTTCATCTCCTTCAACGGAAATAAGCGAACTAACTTTTGTGGTGAAAAAAAGTACAATGAAGCTCTTCGGCGTATCTATTTTAGAGAATAGAGACCTTTAGATTCGAGGAGGAGAACGACTACGAGTACGAGATTTGACTTGAACTTTTTTCGCCCATTCTCAAAACATAGGACTTCCCGGAAAGCTATATTTTATCATATTTCACAAGAAAAGTTAGCACTGTTATCTTAGCGAAGGAGGTTACGCGCTTTCCCCATCGCAAAATGATAAAACATCTAACATTTAATAACTTGTTTTCGCCACTACGACATTCGCGCTAAAACTCGTAGTAGAATGGGAATAGGGACCTTACGATCCGACAACGTTGACGTCCATGAAAAAGTCGTTGAAAAATAGACTTCGCATCCTTTCACTTTCTTCCGCGATTATTCCAAGGGGCCCAGTTACTTAAAAGAAGGGAATTTGGGTTGGACTTGAAGAGAAGGAACCGCGCCCGATTTCTAACAGAGATGGTAGAATTTATCGCCTTGCCGTTCCCGTTCCCAAGTAAACTTGAAATTTGTTCGTTTCACGTCGTAATTATGCAGGGACTGCAAAGAAATGTACAAAAAAGCCTGATGCACGTGCAGAGTTGTTGTTTTGCTCATTAAACCTATTGCTTTTTTGACTTTCCCGTTGCCGTTGCCGTCGTAGTTTCGTAAGGTCCCTAATAGAATGACGACGGCTACCACGTTTTCCCGCCAAAATGACGCTGGTTCACGCTCGAGAACTAAGTAGTATTGAGAAAATCTCGTACTCGTAGTCGTCCTCGTCTTAGAATCTAAACGTCTCTAATAGGTGAGAAAACGTAAAATTAAATGTCGTCCTCGAATCTAAAGCTCTCTAATCTTTCGTATTTAAGGCCAACTATGATCAAATGACTAAACGAAGCTCAAAGAACAAGCTCGTGAGCTCTCTCGCTTCTCTTCGAATTTGCAAACCACAGTCAATATATAAAATCACAGCAGTACTTACATTCAGTCATTTTCTGTAGACTTTGTCTCATAACATGAATATTTTCAATCCCCACAAACTGAAACTTGACATTCTCATAAAAATCTGTATTCTCATATCCCTTTCCTGCAGCCTTGTTAGCCATGGCATTTATCTGTAACAATAGAAACATACCATTGAATTTACAGATACAATACAAAAACATTGGAAGGGAAGCCTGGAAAAAAAGGCTCCAAGTGACTTCTGATTTAGTAAGAGATTCTCCCCTTCCATTTACCTTGTAAATGCTTTTGTATCAAAAAGAGAATATGACATTAGATCAGAAATCACTTAAGGTCTTATTATTGTACTCAATCTTTCATCAAGTTAGTTCTATAAACTCTCTGATTTCAACCTATTTTTTAGTCTCTCAGTGAATAACATTATTTTTTTCTTTGATTGATATGTTTTGGCTGAAGCAAAGACCAAGAGATCCAAAATCTTTGGCAAGCAATGTTTATAAATGTGTCACTAAAGAAACATGGGGGCTTGCAAGCCCTTACGCATTTGGTTGTTAACAGAGAGTTTTAGATCCGAGTTTACCGCAAACCTCTAACCGCCTGAGGTCACGTGACAAGTCTTTCGCGTCACGTTTGAGGTTTACGACGTGCATTTTCATCGTTGGGAGGTAGGTTTTCACATATGTCATTTACCTGAAAGCTTTTAGCGTATAATTCTTG
Organism: Porites lutea; assembly: GCF_958299795.1. Taxonomy (NCBI): domain Eukaryota; kingdom Metazoa; phylum Cnidaria; class Anthozoa; order Scleractinia; family Poritidae; genus Porites; species Porites lutea. The sequence goes on along the minus strand of NC_133209.1, from coordinate 18,482,847 downwards.
TTTTATCACACGTAATGAAACAAAAATCTTGTGGAGCAAGTCTTTATTCATTAACAGAGGCACAAATTCGGGCGAAATGCTAAATTTGATAAATTCTATTTGATCTTGAAAACAAGTCCCATTCATGGCTGCTGATTCAAAATGGCGGCCGTAATCCAATCCACCGCCAATCTAAATCGAATTACGTTTGAACGTCGAACCGCAAACGGGTAACCTCAAACTGCGGTTAGAGGTTCGCGGTAAACTTGAATCTAAAACTCTCTAATGTGTCATAACAGAAAAATAGGGACCTTTTGGCCTTACTATTGTTGTTGTTGTCATTGTTTTGTTTTGTTTTGTTTTTTTGTACAAATTACTCTTTGTTTCCATCATTCTGTTATAGCAATGAAAGTATTTATATTAATTCTGTTGCAGGATGCAAAAAACGTGGTGGAAAAGTGATAAACTTTACTATACAAAGGTTATTTAAAGAATCCTGTGTTAAGCATTCTGAGACTGGAGACTAACAGCACTTATCAAAAGTCAGAACTGGCCAGCTGGAGTGGTTTTTTAAAAAATGAAAAATGGCTTTTTTAAGAGCTTTTACCAAAAAACCCACCAACACCATGCACATCATTTTGGAATTGACTGATCTGGCTGGATAGTTTGGATTAAAAGTGAAATTCTTATAGTGACAGGAATGGTCTGACTGGCCTTTTCCGACAAATGGAAAGCGCTCAAACATACATGTACCTTGGGTCTTGTATCCACTATGTAAACATAACTAGCACTGGGTGTAGTTCTCATGATGATGTCAATGAGAGTTTCATCTTCCTGGCATCGTGAGTTGAACCCTGACAAAGGCTGACTGCAGCGGCAAATTGCTGACTGAAAAGTGTTTTTTAAAATGTTGATCAAGGGACGCCTGGAATGTATACAGTCCAACTTTCCGTAAGCAACCACCCAAACTACCAAGATCACGGTCGCTTACAGGAGGTGGTCTCTTACGAGAATCGAACCATAAGGGGTCTATTCCAAGTAGCGGCCCTGACACGTTCACTTTTTGGCAGATAATTTTTCTAAGTAACATACATTGTGTAGTTTCATTGTGTCATTGAAAGTTCTTCATATACTCTGAGTGGCCTAGTTCCTACAGCGAACAGAGAGATCACATGATGTGTCAAGTGGTTGTTTACAAGAGGTTAAAGACAATGAAAATTTACAAAACTATCATGCCCATAAGCGGTCGTAGTCGCTTATGAGAGGTGATCATTTACAAGAGGTTTACTCAAGGGGCTTTGACTGGGAAGATTTTGGTGTTTTGGATCGCTGGTGCTTAAAGGAGGTGGTCGCTTACAAGAAGTGTTTCCAAAATCATGGAGGTTCGACTGTATTATTACAGGTAAGTAAAACGTAATACAGTCGACTTCCCATAACTAGAATCCTTTATAACTTGAACCTCCTGTTAACTTGAAGTACATTTGTTTCCCTTCAGATCCGTCATTTCTACATAATCTTTTACCCACAATAACCTGCAAAATGTCATATCGCGGGACAATTTGGGAACAAAAAACTTGTACTGAAGTCTGAAACATTGAATTTATTTCAAAACAGCTCTGTCAATTCTTTGTCCTTACTTTTTTGTCACTCCAGTTGAAATTCAGTGTTCATCCCTGTATATTAATCAAGTTTTGTTGCTTAATTGCATTCCCTCCCCATCCACTTGCTTATTTCTTCATTGAGGTTCTTCTTGAGGTTCAGGTTCCTATGAAAGCAGCCAGGGGAAATCCCTGCCTTCCAGCCCTTAATGAGAGCACTAGTAAAGTAACTAGGCTTGAAATGTCACTGTAGAATTTATCTTTGGTGGAGCCTCCCTTAACTGTTTTTGCCATTAGTGTCTTTATTAAGGCTTTACTCCTTCTCACTAAGTTGTCTAGATTTAATCAAATATTGATCATCCCAATCAACCAAACTTGTTCAATGATTAATTTTGATTCCTATGAAAGTAACCAGCCGTCTCTTGACTATCGTATTTACAGTACAGCCCAAAAATAATGCACACGCAATAACTTCTTTTTGCGCCCGCAAGCTAGCAACTTTCCTTGCTCCTTTTTGCTACTTGCTTTCTCAGGCAACTTTTTACATGTGTGATTGCATGATTACCTATCGCCACCGCAGGGTACTCATAGGCTGGATAAATTCAATGCCACTAATGATGTTATAATAAAAAGGCAACGAACACCACAAACTTCTTCCAGGTTAACACTTATGTATAAACAACTTCTTGTGCCTTCTTGAGGCTTGCGGTAATTTTCTAGCTTCTTGAGGTAAAGACTTTTTGACTACTTGCTTTTCAAAGTTCTCGCGGGTAAACTGCAAAAATACAACACCTTCTCTTCTTGCCGTGGCTTGCATGTTCTTGCTGCCCAGCAACTTCTTGCGCATACATTATTTTTGGGCCATACTGTACATGTACGTGAGGGGAAAACTGATCAATAACAACACCTTCACTTGAACATCTAATCGAAAATCAGTAACATGTTCTGTTCACCTTGGTTTTCTTGTAATAAAAGGACAAAGCAGGTAATCTGCCTCGACTTCGGAACCTAGCACTACCAACAAGAACAGGGTTGGAAGCAGCCACAGGAAGATACAATATACTGGGATATGTGTCACATATCTAGATGGAGAGAAACAACAGTGAGTTTGTATTAAAACAACACAGTTAAATAAAAATTTTCAAAGAAAATCCAACAAACAGTTCCAGTTATGATACGTTTGTAAAGGAGTAAATGGTTTGAACTCAGGAGTTAGTTCATACAAAATGTAAGTAGTTGAAGCATGATAGTCCAGGTTATAGTCATGAATAGGATAGTTGTTGACAGTGACTGGTGTTTCAAGAACCTGTGCAGTAGTCATCTGCGATTCAAATTGAGTTGTATCAAGTCAGTTGATTTATTAGATCAGAGGCTATTCCATCTGATTGAACTTGGGGAAACTGCAGTTGGTTTGATTTAGTTGATGACTGTATCTCTAAATGTTGAAAGATGGGGCTAGAAGGATGTACAGACTAGCAGGAGCCCATTGTAGGGGGAGTGCACTTCAGTAAAACATCTTCAGCCAGGATTTAGCAGCTCTACATATACTCTGTAATTGCCATAGTTCATAATAATAGCAAGGTGCAAGTAACGCAGCACTGTAGATGCAAGTTTTACAGTACTTCTAATTCAATGTAATACACAACAGAATCCATATTTATTTGATTAACCGCCCTGTGCACTTATTAAATTTTTGGACCTGGAGAGTGGGCACTTATTCGAGGCTGGGCGCTTAAAATTAAATTTTCATCATCAGCAAGTGCAGTATGTTTATTTTGCAACAAAACAATGAATGATAATAACAAAAAGCGAAGAATTAACAAAGCAAGGTTTCTGTAAAATACTCTGAAGAAAACTCCGTCATCAAGGAAGTCTCTTATTAGTACTTATTCAATTTCAATCTCATGCCACTCAAGTCAATAAGTGAATTCTCTGGTGCTACCTACAATATGAATCTAGAGATTGTACACCAGTGAATAAAATAATAATAATAATCAATACTTTACTTATGCACTTAAATTCTTTCGGGGTGGGAGGGGGGAGGGGGGTGGGATGGGGGTGAGCACTTTCTCGAGTTTGAGTGGAAGGGGAGGGGAATAGGGTGGGGGTGGGTGCTTATTCAAATATTACATACATTACCAACCTTGTAGTCTTTGTTCAAAGTGCTGCAGCACCACTCACTGTTTGGCAATCCCATCCTTGCATACTCCGACTGAATGTCAAATAAGGCCCAGCCTGCAGATCTAGTCAGCTTCTCACTCAGGGGATTATAAGAGAATGCATACAAATCTTCAAGTTTTTCTACAAAATGAAGTACAAAGTTTGTAAACTTGACTTTTCAGAAGTTGACAAAGTCAGTAAAATTACCGGTAATAACATTGTGGAGGCATGTACTAGTGCATTGATCAAATTTGATATTGTGACCATTCAAAATAATTAATGATAACTCTGTAGCAGCAGAACATTCACAAGGTATTCTTAAAATTTCATTTAGTATTATTTGTATTTGTATTTTGTTCATTTGCCACACAGATACATGTAAATGATAACAAGAAGACAACAGATACAAAGCTAGAGAAAGTAATGGCGAGGAGGCTTAAAGGAAACTATATCGCTTATGTTAACTAGGCCTATAAACATAAAAATTCAAACTTATATGTCTGTGGGTAACGTCTGTGAAGCAGTCCCTATATCCTTTTTCTGGGCCCCCCAACTAACTCAATTAATTTACTGGAAATGCTTTGGAATTTCCATTCAACATGCTTGGCAAATAAGCAATGGCATTTTTAACAGGCAAATGACAGCACATACCATAAAATTTATGGTATAAGCCCCCCACACTTGTAATGCAAAGCACCCTCTGTTAAATCAGCCCCCTGAATATAGGCCCCCAGGGACTTATACCTGGAAATTACCCTCAGATACAAAGTAAAACAAAGCAAAAACGGTACAGTAACACAAGGCGTCTGAGAGAAGGATACTCTTGACGAGATGGGTTGGAAATGCATAGGATCACATTTGCTCTAACAGGGAAATGGTGAAGTGCTCATACAAGAAATGTGGCATGAATGTTTATATTGATGGAAGTGAGAATCTGTTACTCCACTTAAAAGGCATCAGTGAGTATGTCATGCCAAAACCAAATGAAAAATTTTGCGTGAACTCTTCCACTGATGAAAATGACTCGTCAGAAAAGGGAGATTTTGAACTAACCAACACAGAGGAAGCTGTTCCACTGTTGAAGCTCCCTAGATTCCAAAACCTTGGCTACAAGTCTGGACTTTTTATTACAATTCATTTTTTTGTGTGAACAGTGCTAAGTACCTTATTATTGACGTTACTTTACCTCTGAACAAAGAATTGCATTTTCAATATTAAAAACAATTTGCAGTTGTGAGATCTACATCCTCACAGTGAGTTTCACTAAAATCTTCTTGCATATTACTGACTTAAATTTCCTTCCGATGAAGAAATTAGCCCAATCGATTTTGAGATGCAAATTTCCTCTGTATATACGCCCCCCAAAAAGGGCCTTTGAAAAATATAAGCCCCGGGGCTTATTTTCTGTTTTACCATAATCAAATCCTGGCCCCAGTTGTTCAAAAGCTGGATGGCGCTATCTACCAGATAAATCACTATCCAGTGGATAAATATTAGGGTAATTATTATTATTGCATTATCCTGTGGATAGAGATTTATCCAGTGGATAGCACTATCCACCTTTTAAACAACTGGGGCCTGGTGCACAGTTGATGACCCAGATGGACTAAACAAGAAGTTTTAAGTTCTGTCTGTTGCACAGGCGACTCTTGATAGGAAAATGTCATTTGTAAGTCACCTGGATTAGAAAGTTGTAGCAGACATGAGTAAATCTCTTGGCTATCCCTGTCTCTTGAAATGATAAATGTAACAATCTGAAAAGTTTTGCAGCGGATTTTTAAAGGAGATCCGGCGGCATTTAGAGGAAGTTTCTCCACTGAGGCGATGTGGGAATGAAGAATCTGTGAAAAGGAAGGAAAAAATATATAAAGTTAACAAACAATATCTTACTCACAGTCTTATTTAATAATTTACTTTATTGCAAGAAGAGATGTCAAGTGTTCAGGAACAGCAAGATAGACCTTACAAACAACACCTTCACAGACCCTGGCACAATAAGTGGTTAAGTCTAGTCGAGAAAATTAAAGCACAATGACCAAAGATACTGACCCAAGTTTCTTTAGAACAGTCAGGGTCAACAAATATTAGATGAGTCGCTGTTAGATACAATGTACCAACTGCTGCTTTTCTTTTACCATGTTTTGTCATCAATCGGACATTGTCAACCTACAGGGGAAAATGACACAAGTTATCAATAATTACAATTACTTAAAATAGAACTTGCCCTTCTTGAAGGATGTTACTGTCAAACTCAGGAAACCGTGAACGGCTGAAAAATTTCAGGAATGTTGATTGTGTAGACACCAATCACAATGAAGTTCAGGACATGCGAGCAAACCACAAAACTAACCACTGTTGCTGTTTGCGGGTCAGGTTTCTCACGTCTTATGGGCGTTCTCTTCACAATAGGATAACATTCCATGAATATTACTGGTGCTCACAGTTTTGTGAGTTTCACAGTAAACATTCTAAACAGTTTTCATTGTTTCAAGTTTCAAACAGCAAGGCCTTTTTTTCTGCTTGCAGACCAACCTAAATAAGTAAGTAATAATATATAGAATAACATTTTAAACAAACTTTGTTATACATCAAATTCCGGGTGCCCCAAAACCTATGTCCGATTGTCCAGGACAAGTACAAATTTAGTTCAGACATGAAAACCTTTGACATGACTTGTCCGTGGGACAACCTCATTTTTCATAAGAAAAATAGAATTGACTTCAAATTACAGTAGAATTAAAATTTATCTTTTACCAGTAGTTCCCAATGGAAAGTGAAGTGCTGCAGGTCACTTCAAATAACATTTCAAAAAGTTTGAATCAGTTGCAATTTGTTTCGATTTTTGATAATTTTTATATAGGGCTTGGCGCACGCTACTGGTGTACACGAGCGTAACACCGTGCCTTATGCACGATTCGCGCACAAGAAAAGGCACGGTTTTTGTGCCAAAGCACGGGAAAAAAACATGCAAAGGCACAGATTAGGCACACTTTAGGCACAGTTAAGGCACGTTTTAAATATTGCTAAGGCACATTTTAGGCACAGTTTGGGCACAGTTTTGGCACGGTTTAGGCACGGTTTAGGCACAAATATTCAACGCTGGGCACTTTTTTGAAAATCTTTGTAACCCGACTTGCAAAAAAGAACAAACTTGGTACGAATTACAAAAATAATTCAGATCAAACACGATACAGTTAGAAGTATAGGAAGTGTAAGTTTTGAGCCGCGCCGAAAGTCTGAAAAATTAAAGTATTCTTCGACAGTCCATGTTTACACACGCGATGTATGCGGTCTGAACCTTTTCAATTGCCATGCAATTTTATAGACTTGCTTTCTTTCGTTTCTAAAAGAAATCGTGAAAGAAAGTCGAAGCCATAATAACAAAAACAAAGCTAAAGAAGTAAGGCACAAAAAGAGCCAATAAAAGTCGTAGAAAAATAATACTTTTTGCGATCCCGGTAAAATTGGCCTGAATTTGCATAACAACATGAAAAGTACAAAGTGGTAATTTGAAACCTTCATGCCAACGCGTGTTGTTTTTTAAATACAAAATGCGGCTGCTTTTTAAAAATATTTCTCTAACTAAAAAAGTAGGATTTACACTTAGTAGTAAAATAATTCAAGCTGCTTGTTTGTTTTTGTTTTCTGGCTCTGTTAGCAAATTAAGCTTTGATCGTATAACAATCGATGAGACGTGCCATTTATTTTGCTTCAAAACTCATCGGCGTGCAATCAATTTTTTCGTTTTCATTTTATAAGTCATATCACAAGTAAATTCTTTTTTTGAATGCAAATCTGCCCTCCCAAAAAAAATAAATGTTTCGTTCCACCTAAACGCTCCATTAAGAAGGGGAGAAGAAACCTACTTGGAAATTTTTTAACATCGATGAAATTAGCATATCAACAATGTAATTGAGCTGAGCACTTACTTTAAATACGCTAACCTGTTTAAGATTCCATTTTCCTGTTTGTCGGGGCTTCCCCTGCTGTCTCTAACCGTATTCTGAGTCATGTGATTTCTTATTAGGGGATAAAAAGGTCGTCAGACCGTGTTTCTAGACTTTGTAAACCTCAAAACTGACATAATTGCCATGCGCCCTTCGTTCGCTGTGGAGCTCGATAGGCTGGACACGATTTTCCAAGTGACTCAATATTTTGGCACAACTTGTGCACAGATTAGGCACAGTTTGGGCACAACTTAGGCACGGCTTAGGCACGTTTTTCAAAACTAAAATGCACACTTTATGCACATCTTAGGCACATTTTAGGCACAAAATCTTTATGCCAAAGCACACTCTAGAATCCGATTTTCGGTCCAACGCACGGTTTACGAATTCACGTTAAAAAAATGCTGTCTAACCTTACATATTTGATCTTAGCGTAAAAATGGGTTTCCCGAAGTCTTAACAGTTAGTCTATAAGGAAGGTTTAACTTATGAGCATTCCAAAAATTATTATTTCTTCTCTTAACAACAACAGAAAGTCAATGAAAACCAATCTTTTAAATTGACGTTCGCGCTGCACAGAGATCGTATGTAGACAGAACATCTTTGTGAAAACGCCCTAAACTTTGTTGTTTTGGCATTATGTTCAGTAATTTTTAATACAGTTAGTACTCATAAGTCACTGACCTCTTCGGAGAAATTTTTCCAAAGTACCATTAACAGAAACAGAGAAATCCCACAATATGCGTGGTTAGACTGTAAATGTTACGCGAGCTGTTAAAAAATGGTCCCATTTTGAGCAATACTTTTCATATTTCAATTTTATTTTGGTCTTACAGCCACAAAAAAAATATTCAATGAAAAGCTGTTTATAAACTTTAACTTCTTGCCAAATATCGATGCGATCTGAGTTTTAATAAGTTCATAAGAGCCAAACGATGTGAGATTCTTAGCCGTGTACACCAGTAGCGTGCGCCAGGCCATAGAGGATATTACACGGCTGTGCAGAGATACAAATTTTCTCTTCTCGTGCTGAAAAAATATTTCATTGATCTCACTCGTGAAATATTTTTTCAACATGAGAAGAGAAATTTCGTATCTCCGCGTGGCCATGTAATGTTCTATAAATTTTATTGTATAAACACAGAAACCCATAAGGGGTTAAAACGTGTAACTCGCGTTCAATGCTCGTGAATATTCATTTTGACCATATTTGGAAACCTTAGTGACGGATATCCATTTCCAACAAAATGGCTGCTGCACGATCACCATGCAGATGTTTTAAGACAAGAGTTCTGCATTTCAAGGTTAAAAATACACCGTTAAAAGACAAAAAATGGAAAGAGAAAGTTCAAAAGAATGCTCGGCTTTCTTTTTGTGGAGAAAAGGAAAGCTTTACATCAAGAACTCGTCCTTCGAGGAATTCAACCTTGTTTTTTTCACGGTGACACAGCCACCCCTCACCTTTGGAGGGGGAATCAAAATCAACTAAATGGCCCACTTTGAGCTTGATCAATGATAATTACTAATATTTTGTGCCTTCCCTTCCCAGCTCAAAGGTTAGAGCAAGGCTTGCAAATGGGGCGAAATATCAAAATGACTGAGGGGCTAGATAACCGCAAAGCGATATCTGCATTGTACCGCGTGATCTGTAGTCCCACGCTGTTGATCAAGGACATTAAGTTTAACAGTTCCCGATCCAGCGTGATGATACATTTACACACGCTTCTTCCCGTGAGGAAATATTGCGTAAAGAGTGCCTCTTGCGGCATTTTTAACACCTGCGGTGTAAGCTTTGTCTTGACCCTTTAATTTACCAGAATCTAGACTTAGATACCTTGGGTGTCTTTATCAGGTCCATCGTAGTCGTTCCTTCTTCCAGGAAATCCTTGAAAGCTTTTGTTCTGATGAAAATTTATCTTTATTTACAGCTTCATTGATAGATCAACCTCCAGCATCCGACGCCATCTTGGAAAAGTTCACAAGCATGTCCCGTGATGCAACGAGGTGCATTTTCAAAGGAGGATTTTTATTGGCTGTTTTCACGTGCATATCATTTCATCAAAATGGCGGCCGCCACAACTGGTAATTTGTTCGGTGGTGGATCAACGGGTTTTACGTTCGGTAGCGGCAATACAACAACAGCATTTGGTGCCCCGACTCCTGGTACAAGTACCTCAGGAACTGGTACGTTTAGAACGAGCGGATTTTCGGCGATCAAACCATTTGGAGCTGTGACAACCGCGTCAACTTTGAGCACGCCGTTTGGACAATCTGCCTCTTCAGCTGCAGGTACGGCTTCTGCTTTCACATTAGGTGGTCTGGGCTCCACTGCCGGAACAAGTTTTTCGGGACTGAGCGCACCAAAAACTACTTCATCAGCTCCTACCTTAGGGATATTTGGACAGACTACTCAAGCGGGTCAAAGCACAGGGTTTACCCTGGGGGCTGCTCCTGGGTCAAGCACTTCGACCGGGTTTTCATTGGGGGTTGGTGGATTACTTAAATCTACCAGTACCACTACAACCACCACCTCACTACTGGGCTCAACTTCAACTGCCACTACTGGCTTTGGATTGGGAACCAGTTCAGGTTTAACCGCATTTGGAGCTCTTGGCGCCAGCAAAACCACAGCCGCAACAAGTACTACAGCTTCAACTATTCTGACTGGTTTAGGGGGAACTGGAACCGGAGCTACAGCAGGTGTCGTGGGAGGTGTCGCCGGGAAGCAGGGGTAAGATTTTTCTGTTACTTTTCTATACAGCAGTTAGTCACAAACAGTATGTAAAGTCAGGTAGCCCACAGTACAGCCAATTGTTTTTATGGTTGGCCTAGTAGGTTTCTATCTTTCATTTACGTAGAGCTCTAAAGTGTGACCTCATAGAGAAAAATAAATTTTAAATTATTGGATTTGTCAGGATAAAGAAAAACATCCAAGAGGCCTACTTGCCAAAAACGAGCATTGTGGGGCAAATTGTCTCTTGAGATATTAGCCCAGTTATGCTGTGATGACTCCAAGTCATATTCAGAAGGATTTCGAGGGAGTCATCAGGGCGTAACTGGGCTAATATCTCAAAGACAATTTTCTCTGAAATGCTTATTTTTGACAAGTGGGCATCTTGTTCTTTTAGAATATCTTGACAAATCCCATAATTTCACAAATTTAATTTTTGTGATGTCATCACTTTGGAACTCTATTCTTGACACATTTACCCTAAATGCACTGTGCACCTAGGAACAGTTTCTAATGCTGGTATTAAACTGAAAATGTTCTGTTTCAGAGAACCAGGTACAGATTTAGTAATCAGTTTGTAAAATGAACTGGGCAAAAACAAGTAAGAAATGTTACAAAACCTAATGGATAAAGGTGGACCTTAAAAAATAAATATGTTACTGTTAAATATCCTGACCAGAGTGGTCACGATGTTAAACATTGTAGCAATCTTTATTTATCGTAATGCATAAGGATGGTTTCAAACTTGAGTTGAAAGATTGTCATCCTTGATTATATGTTCCTTGTACGAAATAACTGCTATATTACTTTAATCACAGTAAAAAAAAATGTGTAAAGAAACATCATGAGATCATAGTTCATGGTTTTGAAATGCTCCTTAACCACTGAAATTGTTTCAGTGATCAGGATATATACATGTAGAATACTGGAGCATTATTTTTTATCACTTTTATAATGAAAATAGTTCTAAACCTTTCCTACCTTATACTTAATGTCTAATAAAACATAAAACTGAAGGTGCAAAGCATCACATCTCAGGAATCCATATTCCCAGTTGTCCGGCCGTTCTAGACATCTACAATCCCGTGTGGATGATTAAGATAACTTTAAAAGTCGCGCTTCAGACGAGTGAAGTTTTGCTCTACCACAAAATCTTTTGAAAAATTCTTATATGATTTTATACATTTCCCCTGTGTTCTGATTACTTCTTATCCACTTAAAACTTTTAGAATAATGGAGAATAACAAGTAGCTTTTGTCTGCAATGAAATCGTAAGTTTGGGCGCCACTTTTGATGGTGCAGTAGTTTCTACGAAATGATCACAGGCTCAGTTTTTGTGAAGTACTGCATTCAGAGGCTATTTGTAGAAAACATGACAGCACTCATCAAGATGTGGCATTTTTTAGAAGGCATTTCATTGCCTTCAGCAGTTAAAGAAGGTGAAGCAGAAGCCGATGTGTTATAGGCATCAAGATGTGACGTTTTTTGGAAGACTGAGACATTCCGCTGCCTGAACGGAAAAAAATGTGATCCAGGAGCCACTGCCTTATAAAGCAGAAAATGTAAGAGCATTGTCTTGCCTTCACAGCAAACTGACCGACCGTGGCTACTTATAAAACTTAAATAAACTTTGTTAGCCTTGGTCTGTAGCATGTTGTACTTAACAGTTTAGTTAAAACCCTTTCTTAGTAACTATAACGGAAATAAAATGCTATAGTAACAGAAATGTTCAAGTTGCACACAATTTTTCACCATTCTTTTATAAAATTCTGCACTTTTGTCTGGGCAACCCAAATTGTAACCGGGCAAGTATGCCAACAGGCTTACTTGCCCAGCTGACAACTCTGAGAAAAAATGAATATGGCCTCCTGATATCTTCAGCTTTCTTGAACATTTGAAGTCTTTAAAACACTCTGAAAGCTATAAGCTTAGAATAAAAAATTGATTCTTTAGACTGAAAAAAAAAGCTCTTCTCTGTGGGCATTTTGTGTAAAGTTGCACATATAGGTGCACAGTTACTGCACGGCTTTATTTTGGTATTGAACAGGAGCATCACCATATCTGGGGCAGTGCCTCTCAGGTATCACTGTTGCATTCCCATGCAGGCAAGCATTTAGCCAAAGATGTAAAACTGGATAATATTATAATGCAGAGTGTTGTTAAAACAAGCAACTTCTTATCTCTTGCATTTGCTCGATTGTAATATTATTCACATCTCAGTTGATAATGGACTCATGAAGACCCCAAAACGTTGTGTTATAAATCTTTCATTTTTCTTCTTAACATTGTGATGAAGACCTATCTTTTGTAAATTAAAAAAGCAAGAGTAAAGTTTCTCCTAATTTCCTTATACTATTAGCATTGAAACTTTGCCCGCTGGGTGCAGAACTTTACAGTATAACCTGTGCAAAGGGAAGGACAACCTTGGGGAATGCTCTTTTCTTGATGAAACCAGTCACCTGCAGCTAATGGTTCCTATTGATTTTCAAACATTTTGTTACCATTTCTATGGCTGATAAGAGTATAGATCACGGAAAATTGTTGCCGATTTGTAAACACCTTTTGTCAGTCACTTTTTTGACAATTTGTGTTTGACTTTTTTTTAACATTTCTGGTGTCTGGCATGTTTTTCATCATTAACTTTCCCAAGACTATAAGTTACTAATACTACAAAAGTTGAACTAGAATGAAACATTTGCTGATAAAAGTAAAGTAATTAATACATTATATTATAATATTTAAAACCTCGTACTTTTTTACACGAATCGGCCCTCCCTCCACACGAAACCAGTCAACCATGTCACTGAAACTGCATTGTTTTGAAACTGCTGTCCAGATTAATTTTGTTTAACTCGTGGCCACGTCCTTACAAATCTGGATTTATGGCGTTTAAATAGAATGAAATTGTTGATAAAAGTACCCGTTTTAAACAAGTGTGTCAACTACTTTTGTCCCTGATTGCGGCCTAAAAAAGGAAATATATCAGATTTTTCGTGATTTTATCATTCTGCTTAGTCGATGCTGAGAGGCTTAAACAAGGTGGTTAACGGGTTATCTTGGAATACTCTGATTTTTTATCTTCATCTTCCTCCCATCCAGACGTCAGCTTTCGAAGACTGGTTTCAAATTGTTGAAACTCGTTGTAGTCGTTTTACTGTTCCACAGCGGTTTGCACTGTGGCAAGGGTTGGTTTTGTGTTTCTGGCGGCATCTCTAAAAGTAACTCTGTTTTGTTCAAGGACGATCGATTGATCTGGAAAGAAGCAACAAAGCCAAATAAAGAAACCGTTCGATATTGGAGGATCTATCTCCCCAATTTCTCTCCGTAGAACTTGTATGGCCAATTTGCTCGGTTCTAAACAACGGCTAAGTTTTTCCCCTTTCCAAGACGTGCAGTTTTTGAGTCGCCCTTGACCACACCTGGATGCGCAACCGTTTATATTTTCGCGCGCTTTCATAGTTTAACCAGCCTCCAGAACTGACGGAATAGGAACTTCTAATTGCCAAGGTCTCACCGCAGCCAAGTAAATGAAATGCTACAGTCCGAACCTTGGTTGAGTGCGCGGTAAGAAGACCTCTGAAACAGTTTCTAACACTTGTTTCTTGAATTGTCACCCACGTGAAGAGTTTAGCGACCACGGGTCCGTTCCTTTGACATACATCTACCACTTTTTCGTAGGTAAGGAATACTTTTGACGCTACCAAACACACTGAATCGATAAGAAAATAAGTTAATTTTTCAAATCTGTTGCGATGATGCGATGTTGTAGAAAGAACTTGGGTCATCAATACAGGAAAAAATCATGTGTAGACATTCGTCTGGAAGAGACAAGATTAACGCCATGTTTAGTGAAGACGTCACGCAAATATGAGCACGCGACTATTGTTTTTATTTTAATTTTTTACTTCCTTGTTTCGCCACAGACGGCTTTATGACTTTTAAAGCGATATTCTGGGCCTCCCACGCTTAAAGTCCGATTTAAACTCCATTCTAGGTCAAAAACTGGCAAATTTTAAAATGGTAGCCAAAGAAAAGTGCTTATTTATCATTGAATTCCAATGCCTACCGGTACCTTGTTTTATATCCCTCAGCCTCGGTTCTAAGTATGAATTTTGATAATTCGCAACTGGCTGGCCTATTGAACCACAGCATATGTGTACTTTGAATGGACCAGTTTCTACCTCGACTATTTTTTAAAAAATGTGAACTTCAACAATTGTGGAAGAAGTGAAAAGGGACGTCAAGGAATAGATTGTCGCCATTGTCCACTTCAAGCCAGCGTAATTGTGTTTACACCCTGTGTAATTAAAATATGCAAATCAGTTTATGATGCTTTGCGTGATCTTCCAATCCAATATGGCTTCCATATTGTTGCTAACAGACGACTGTTTACTCAGAATTGTTTCATACATTGATAACCCAAATTCTTTTTACAACGTCGCTCTAACCTGCAAGAGACTTTTACAAGTGACCAGAAACACGAGAAGCGTTCTGCATACAAATCTTTTACGAGCCAAAGCTGAATACTACATCAAGTGTTTCACAGTCGAAAATGGAGACGATTATGAGGCATTTAGCAAGGTAGAAGATTTCCTCCTCGAAGCCTCGCGAATTACAGAGGCAAAAGGAATGCTTTCCTACGACAAAGTGGTAGACATATGGCAAAGAAACGGACCGGTGGTCGCTAAACTCTTCACGTGGCTGAGAAGTAAAGAATCTAGCGTGGAAGAAGGCGAACCAAGAGCGACTTGTTTTACCGAATCTCGGAAAGTTACGCTTTGTTTACCAAGCTCTGGAAAAACCATGGTGATCGAAACTTCGTATTTCAGGGATTATAATCATGCTTATGACCCAGAACTAAGCATTCACCTTACTTGTGGAGACCTGGATGTTACCTCCGAAGGTTTTACCCACTACTGTCCAGAAGATTACATGTATTGGCAAGAAGATGAAAGCAATCATTGAACTTCTTCAGAAGGAGCTCGGCGAAACTGTTCCGCAGATATCAAGTCGCTTCTTTATTTGGCTGTGTTATTTTTTTCCAGACGAATCTAACTTGGATGAAGCACACCGGCTTAGTTTCAAAGATGATGGCAGAAACATGAAACCTACTTATGCATCAGTACAACCTACAATAGACCAGTTTCGTAAGGATCAGCAAATTGACGGCAAGCTGCAAAGGCTCATGTCTGGATGGAAGAGTGATGACGACCAAAAGTTCAAGTATTCCAGAATGGCTGCAGAAACAGTAATTATATTAGCTCAGAAGTCAAAAACAAATGTTCTCAAACGTCTAAAAGAAGATGCAAGTCGGTTTCATGGAATTGCCACTGACTACGACATGAAGAAATTACCAAAACAACTTCTGCTTGACCTAATCCTTCGCCTGTCGTTAAAGGAAAGTGGCTATGATGCTGCCTCGATTGCTGACAAGTGCGTTGAATCCACAGTATTTTTCAGATGCCCTGGCAATAAACCCATGAAAGTGTGTGGCTCCATGCATGGGGATGGGGCAGGACTCCCATCTTGGGATGAAATAAAGCTTGAGTTTACACTACCTGATGGCAAAGTTTTAATGCTAGGGGGAGAAAATAAGCCATTACAAATTGAAGATCTCAGCCCAGTTACAGAGCTTCTGCGGCAAGGTTTCAGTCAGCAAAGGCAAGGAGAAAAGCTTATCTCTAAGATCGGGAACTTGTTCACGGCTGCTTTCTTTTTGACCGCTTTGGAGTTCAATGTGGATTCAGACACTTTCTTAGGAAGATACAACAAGCTGATTCCATCAGATTCAGAGGAAGAATCTTCAGCTGCAGAATCGTCTGAGGAAAGTGAGCCATGACATTGAAAACAGTCCAACTACCAGATAGTTGATATTTAACCCTAAAGCTTTTAAGTAGATGTTGATAGTACCGACCATAGGGCTCTGTGGAGCATTGAAAATGTAACTCCAGAGTGCCCAAAAAACGTTTTGGACAGCCTGGGACTAGGGAGTGATCCATTGGACTTGCATGTTTTAGTATGAGTTGTTTGCTAGTAGTAAATGTTAGTGAGAAGGAAGGTTGTTAGGCCTTCATGACTGCCAGGGCTAGTGAAGGTCAGCAATGGCTTGCCCATAGAGCTAGTGAGTTTTTTTTATGTTCATCTCACCCAGTCTTCTATGGCCTAATCTTATAATCTGCTTTCACTTTTGCTTAATTTATATTCTCTTGATTATAAATTATTAGATTCACCTAAATCTGTAGACTGTCTGGAAATGTGTTTCATTGACTGCAGGACTGCCATTTAGTACTCTGTAAATTTATTAATAATCTGAATCTTCAAGTACATATCATGGCTCTTGTTTTGTTTTCTTGAAGGCAACAAAACCTGTATGACCGAGAAGAATCAATTTTCATATTTATCATGATCTTTATTGTAGAGGTGATGGTTACAGACTGACATGTCACAACTTGTTATGTTGCTGCTATATTATTATTATAACATAATTATTATGTTCCAAAAACTTCAGGTGAATATCAAGCCCATTGTTTTAACATTGTAATCATTACTGTTTTTTGTGGAAGCAAAGGAAATGACAGGGAAATAAATCACTGCAGTACTAGTTCCTAAAATATTGACAATTTGTCACTGCATATTTTGTAGCAGTTAAAAGATAACCATTAATTCTGAATAAAGACCGAGGCTCTTTATAGAGGAACAAAGTTATTTTACTTCCTCATGCAAACTAATAACAAAAATACTGTTTATACATTATTACTGATCACAACGGACTTTCACTTCCAATGCATTAAAGTATATACATATCACTCAAGTTACCATGACCATGACAGAGAGTCTCTATGACTCATGCAAAACAGGACTTCAGTCTGGTTCTTCCCCTTTCTTTGTGACAAGTACTACATTCAAACCATGTGAACTTAGCTGATGAAACTAAATTTTTGTGTCTCTATATTTTTAGCTTTAGTTATCACTGAGTCGCCTTTGATTCCCAATTACTTTAACATTTTTTTCCCTTCGTTTTACTGTTCTTTACCCGCTTGTATTTAGATATTTCTTCTCTGTTTCGATTACACTTTTTTATTGTTTTTATTTCATTTTTCCATCCTTTTTTTTCATTGTTTTCTCTTCCAACCCCCCCCCCCCCCCCCCCGCCCCCTCAATTCTTTTCTTTAACCATCCGCATTTTTCATCCGTCATCCGTCATCCGTAGATATCCGGTTCCCGATTTACTGACACCCCTGAATGTTTACGGTTGTCATGGTTGTCTGAACATGCAAATTTCTAAATCACTTGTTCTTGATATGTTTGCGTGACCCGACAATCTAATATGGCTCCCATATCAGTTGTCGCTAACAGACGATTGTCTGCTCAGAATTGTTTCATGTATTGATGACCCAAGTTCTTTTTACAACATCGCATTAACCAACAGAAGACTTCTACAAGTGACCAAGAGCGCGAAAAGCGCCCATCATAAGAACCTTGTACTGTTGAAGGCCGAGTACTTTATTAAAAGTTTCGTGGTCGAGAGCGGCGATGATTTCAAGTTAAGGTGGCTTTCTACAGTTTGTTGTTTGTTTGTTTTTTTTAATTCAAAGTAGACAGACTGCAAATTATAGTAGTTGCTAAAAAATATATCTACGTGTCCCAACTGTTCATCAGTAGGATGCCTAAAATGCGTGCAATTCCACAGTTGGTTTTGGCTCCATTCAATAACAGCGTTCGCGACGCGCGCTCAGTAAGCCACGCAAGATCTCTCACGCATACAAAACTCCCGCTAGCTAGACAAAGAAAACCCCGAGATCAAACGATATGAAAACCTTCCAGATAAAATTCCCTATTATCTCAGGGTTTCTCAAGACGTATTTTTGTAGCAAACTTAGATATTTAGGTTCAGAAAGTGTGAGTAAAACTTATTTTTATTATTGCTAGGTTTTAGTAGGTTTTCGGCTCAAGAATATGACAAAGAGATAAATTTTCGCACTAGCGTGTCACCTATGTTATATTCGACAACTGAAAAACGCCTTTTGATATGTTATATTCGACAACTGAAAAACGCCTTTTGAACAAGTGGATTGTAACAAGTGGATTGTAATCCGTCTTGTACCTGCAGTGTCTGTTCTAGTTTATGACTGATTTGTAAAATACAACAGTCGCTTTTGCAATGAAAGTACTAACTTTAAATATGCGCTTGAAACAGACAAGAAAAAAATGTAAGCTTACATAAAATATGATTCGGCTTCGAGCAGAAGAAGCAAAGGAACACAACCAGATTAGATTGGGTTCGGTTTTTCAATCCGTTTTGCAAGTTATCATCAATAAATCCTAAATGTGTGAAGTCTAAAAATTATATGAATGTGAAAATAAAGGTTTCTTTAATGCCGTAGGTCTCAGAATAAAGCTAAGTCATATTACTTTGGTCAACACTACCACTTAAAGAGTACGAGATGCCGAATGCTCGCGACTTACAGAAGCCAATGAAATGCTTACTTATGAGAAGGTGATAGATGTATGGCAAAAGAACGGAGCTGTGGTCGCTAAACTCTTCTCGTGGCTGAGAAATAAAGAGTCCAGCGTGCAAGAGGGTGAACCGACAGGACATCGAAAAGTAACTTTTTGTTTACGTAGCTGTGGAGAAACAGGAGAAAGCCTGGCGATAAAGACCTCCTACTTCAGGGATTATGGTCATCATTAGGATCCAGAACTAAGCATCCACGTCTCCTGTGGAGACATCGATGTCAAATCCGAGGGTTTTACCCGCTGCCCTCCAAAAGATTACATGGATTGGGAAGAAGATGAAAAAAAAAAAAAAGAAGAAAATGAAGTGAGCCGTGCAGTGCAGCCGATGAAAACAATCATTAAACTTCTTCAGAAAGAGCTCGGCGAAACTGTTCCACCGGTAACGAGTCATTTCTTTATATGGCTGTGCTACTTCTTCCCAGATGAGTCAAACTTGAATGAAGCACACAGGCTAAATTTCAAAATGCCATCAAGAACGTGCAACCCTCTTTGACCTCCGTCCAGGCTGCCATAAGTGAGTTCCACAATTATTAGCAAACTGCAACCAAAGTTCAGAAGCTAATGTCCAAGTGGGAGGGTGATAAGCGCCTTCAGTGCAAGTATTCCAGAGTTATAATGGAAACTCTCAGGATATTGGCTCAGAAATCAGAAACAAGAATTCTAAAATGTCTGAAAGGAGATGCAGAGAGGTTTCAAGGAATTGCTTCCTATTATGATTTGAAGAAAGTGCCAAAACAAATTCTGCTTGATTTGATTCTTCGAACGTCTGGAAAGGAAAGTGACTATGGGCCTGGATCAATTGTTGACAAGTGTGTTAAAGACCAAGTAATTTTTAGGTGTCATGGATGCGAAATCATTACAGTGCGTGTGGTGTCATGCATGGTGATGGCGCAGGGTACCCATCTTGGCACATATTAGTACTTGACTTCACCCTACCAGATGGAAAACCTCTAAGGTTATATGCACGGCACACGCCATTGCAATCTGAAAATCTTAACCCTGTTACAGAGCTTCTACAACAAGGTATTAGTCAGCGAATGAAAGGAGAAAAGCGCATCCCTAAGATTGATAACTTGTTCCAAGCTGCATTCTTGTTGTATGCTTTGAAGTTTGGTGAAGCGACAGAAATTTTCGTAGGAGAAGAAGATGAAATCTTTCCATCAGACTCACAAGATGAATCGTCAGCTGAGGAATTATCTGAGGAAAGTGAAACATAGTAATTAAGTCAACCAACTACCAGACATTTAGCTTTCCTTTCCACTTCTTTCAGTAGACATTTGAGACAGCTGACACTTTCAAATGCCATTGACTATTTTCGTTTATAAAATTTACCTGGCCCTGCAGCTCAATTTCATATCCATCAGTCGATAACATAAGCTGATGTAAAGTATAAATTACGTTTTTAGAAGAAGTAGTCCGGATTCGAAGTTATGGTACAGTCGAGCCTCTCGAATACGGACACCGAAGGGACAGAGCGAAGTGTCCGTATTAGAGAGGTGTCAGTATAAAAGAGGTCACTATGATGACGTCACTTTTATGACTCCACTTACAGTTTGAAGTTTCAGTAGCTAAAACCAGGCTTTCACTCGTCTTTAAACTGCATTTATGTTTATTAATTCGCAGTACAAAGACACTGTCTTTCAATAGCATGCAATACTGTACATATCAGCTACGTATGACAGTCATCAGAAGACAAAACGAGCTGTAACTTAAAGCACAATTCTGAAAGCTTCTTTCGCTATTTTGCAAGTGCAGTAAACAGTAACTAGAGTACAAAGTGTAATAGAAATATCAAGTTATCCTATCGGTAGTTATTCAAGCCTTAAAAAAGTCGGTTATGTTCCAATGTGCACCTTGTGCAAATCGTTGTTTGATATACAGCGATGGGCTTTTGAATTCACCTTGCATAGTTCATCAGCCAGACAGGATTCACCCTGTGCAAATTCACCTGATTGGGATTCGGGATACACCCGATCACCGCAGTGTTCGTAATAAAGAGGTTAAGCTTTTATGAATTTACTCTCTGGGGCCGAGATTTAGTGTCCGTTGTCCGTATTAAAGAGAGTCCGTATTATAGAGGTTTTTTAAAGAAAATATATGAGAATTTTGTCGGGACATTGGAAACTGTCCGTAATATAGAGGTGTCCGTACCGCGAGGTTCAACAGTAATAAATTGATAACGACAAAATTCAACGCCCAAAGATCCCTGGGTAGAATAGCAGGATTAACATATTCACCACTCCTTCATGGCTTGATAGTGCCGGGCCATTTGTCGAAGGTATTGTGTGGGTGTATATAATTCTGACAGTTTGATCACAATTATGCCCCAGTCAAAAGGACGGTCACAACATTGCTTCAACAAATGTAAACAGACAAACTTGTAAATAATCACAAAGTTTAAACAAGCGCTTCGACACAGTGTCAAACCGGTTACAACATCGGTTTTCAACAAATGTTAGCAAGGGCGAAGTTTTAAGGTCGGTACACACTAGGCGACAAGTCGCAGCAACATGTCGCGGCGACACGTTGCATCGACAAATCGCTTAGTGTGTACTGGAGAATTTTTGTAAAAATCTTTGTCGCTGCAACAGAATTTGTCGCCGCAACAAGTCGCACAGATTCAGTCTGATTTGATTTTTTGCGACTTGTTGCAGCGACAAAATTCTGTTGTGGAGACAAGGATTTTCACAAAAATTCTCCAGTCCACACGAAGCGATTTGTCGCTGCGACGTGTCGCCTCACCTTGTTGCTGCAACTAGTCTCCCGACCTGTACACACGGAGTGATCTGTCGCCGCGACCTGTTGCAGCAACTTGTCGCCTAGTGTGTACCGACCTTTAAAGAAACATATTGCAACTGTTTGACCGTAGCTTTACCGATTATGTGAAAACAAATAATTTTAGAACCGCAATGATTTGGTTTTCAGAGAGGATTCCTTTTGAGAATTGACTAAATATCAAATATAGCCCTTCTGAGCAAGCCAGTTGATAAAACCAAATTCTGTGAAGTTTTTTCGTAACTAACTAATCGCTGCAAGGCCCTACAGAGCACTGCTTCTGAAATTACAGCTTGTCTTATTTTAGCCGCTCCAATGGTTTTAATTGTATGCCTGATAGCGTGTTATGCATCAAGCAACTTTAAATTGCAAATTACAGAATGCGGTCTGTGCTTCTAGAAGCATGGCGTCAATTTTATCTCTCACCGATGACTGTCTCTTCAAAATTGTTTCTTACATAGACCATCCAGGTTCCTTCCACAGTTTTATTCTCACCTGCAGCAGATTTTCTCAAGTCACTCGAAAAGCAAATAGCATTTTGCATACAAACCTTCTGAGAGCGAAGGCCGAATTTTTTATCAAGAGCTACATTGTCTACGACATTGGCGAAACTGCTAATGAATGTGACAAGTTTGACAAATTAGAAAACTTCCTGCACGAATCTGCAAAGCTAGTAGCGGCAAAGGAAGTACTTACTTATGACAGAGTGATGGATGTTTGGCAAAGAAACGGACCCGTAGCTGCCAAAGTCTTTACCTGGGTCAAAAATCAAATATCAAGTGTTGATTTTTTTTGTAAGCGTCAAAGTGTATCGCTTTATTTACCGAAGTGCGAGCTGAGTATGGTAATCAACTGCTCATTTTACCGTGAAGATCTAAACATTTCGGTAACGTTTGGCGATATTTGCCTTAACTCCGAGGTGTGGAATCGGTATTCACCTCAGGATTACTTGTCTTGGAAAAAAGAAGAAGTTACCCGTGCTGTGCAACCGATGAAGGCAGTGATAGATATTCTTCAGGGAGAACTTGGTGAGACCGTTCCCTCAATAACGCATCACTTCTTCCTTTGGCTCTGTTTCTATTTTCCTGACATGTCAAATTTACTTGGACCAAATAGACTTACTTTCAAAGACACTGCAAGGAACATGAAACCAACTGTAGCATCTGTCCAGTCAGCTATGATCAGTGCCACATGGATCAACAATTTGAAGCTGGTCTTCAAAACCTGGTGTCTGGGTGGGAAAGTGATGAAGAACACGATTCAGTGAATTCCAAGATGATCGCAGAAATGGTCCGTTTATTATCTCAGAGATCGGAAGCAAAAATCCTCGAAAATTTATTGACAAATGCTTCGAGGTTTTGGGACATGTACGACAGCGACATCTCACACGTATTTGGCATGACGAAATTGCCAAAGCGGCTTCAGCTTGACTTACTTCAACAAACATCGGTAGCAGAAAGTACTTACCACCATGTAAATACCTCTGACAGATAGAGTGGTTTTCGTTTGAGTGTCGTAAAACCAAAACCAAAGTAATTACTCTGGCCAATCACATAGGACACAGACAATACATTGAACCAATCAAAACTCGAAGTAATTACATGTGGCTGACGCAAAGCGCGGGAAAATGCATGCGAGCGCGTCACAATTGGCTTTGGTTTTACTTCTGATTGGATGAAAAGGTGGCGCGAATCTTTTAAGCCAATCGCATCGTGTAGAAAGTGCAAAACCAATTACTTTTCGACACTCAAATGAAAACCGCTCTATGTAGAGAGCACAGTTTATTTCGCCTGTCCAGGTGGCCAAGTAATGAATGTGTGTGGCTGGATAAGAGGTTGCAATAATCTTGAGGGAATGCTGGACATACCATACTCGGATTTAAAAATCGAGTTTACTCTACCAGATGGTACAATGTTAAAGTCAGAGTCGGAAAATGATTTTTTTTCAGATGATCCATTAGAAACTGAAAACCTGAGCCCAGTTACAAAACTTCTTCTGGAGGCGTTTAGTCAGAACATTCAGGGACAAAAGCTCCCCCTGGAAGTTGATAATCGGTTCTCGGCTATTTACTTTCTTACTGCCTTGGGATTTCTTTTCTGTATGGACACTGAGCATAGACTTATTCCGCCGCTGTCCGATGAAGAGTGGTTCTCAGATTTTGATGAATCATAAAAACTTATAAGTAACCACTGAATTATGGTGTTAAAAATAGGGTATCTACGTAAAAGATAGTAATGCTGCGGCATGTTCTGTTGATACTGGCATTAGTTAGGCAGTGAGACATAAAAGAATCGAAAATGACATTGAATGTCCTATTTACATGTTGGAAAGTAATAATTACTATCAGTCTAATAGAAAGAACTCGTGGGAACTTTGTTTAGAAAATGATCAAGTGGTTATCAACTCTGGTTTTTCCACAGTAAATTGTGGGAAATGATAGAAATTCAGATTGTTTATCCATATAATTATTTTATATAAGGCGTACTATCTTTTCTCTGCAAACACGATACGTTTCTTGCTGTTTATTGCACTTTTAAATAACAGTTATTTAGGTATATATTTATAGAAAACAACAAAAAACGGAAAAAAAAAGAAAGAAGGAAAAAAAGAGTTGAGTAGGACTAAACCCGGCACCTTCGCCTCGATTAGGCTCTCTTATACGCGGGTGGAAGCTATCGTGTAATTGTACACTGAAATTGAATGAATAAAGTTGAAGTTGAAGTTGAAGTTCGGCTCGACGCGATTACACCTAACCAGTACACCACAGAACTTGATTACGCGACTTTAGGGAAAAGTTTCTAATTTAATGCCTTTTCCATGAAACTTCCGCCAGCAAGATGATCGCCAGTCGCATTAACCGAGCTATTAACAGTTAAAAAACAATGTAAACGCATAATCCATGGCAATGAATGAATGAAAGAACATAATCAGTGATAATTATACTTTTCAAAACGCCGATACACGTTCTCGTCTGCAAAGCAGGACGCAAAATATATGTTTTGTTATCGCGATTTCCACTGTTATTTTGAAGGTAATGGTCAAAATCACATCCATTTTCGGCTCATACAGGCTCTTAAGAATAGCATGGCATGACATTTTCTCACTTTCACATCACCTTCTAGCAAGCTGTTATTTGTATATCCCCCGTAGTGTTGCGGAGTCGAAGAGCAAATGCTCATCTTCTTGCCAATCCCCAAGTTAACCATCGTACTCGTCTGAAAGACTCCTGCGTGTCTTAAATTTGGTAAGACCCTCTAACCGTGCTGTAGAAAATTTGCCACAAAGGAAACTCAGTGTCTGGGCAGCGAACGATGCACTCTCTAACCCACCGAACTTCCCCGTGTTTTTATTTGAGTTGTTCGTGGCGCAATGCATCCTGGTAAAAATGGTGGTTAAATGCAATGCGTTGTGGTAAAAAGTGATGAATTCGAGAATTCGTCCCACCTTATATATTTCCCTTAAATCCTGATTATGTTGCTGCTTGCTCCCTAGGGTCGCTCCGCAGCAATTACAAAGCAGTTTGACTGTGTTTGCTTAAATGCTGCAAATAGGGCTCGTGCTTACAGCGTTTGAGAAGGGCTCTTTACTGAGTATGAAAGTTACCTCTGAAGGTTACGAAATATACGTTACAAGGAAAACTTTCACGATTTTAACCATCTGCTTTTAACTGTAAACTGAAAATGATATTCACTCCATTTTATCTCCCGAAGCACTTGTCTATTCATCGGAAAGTATAATAATAACGATAATGTCAATGATAATGACGATAACGGCGAGGATGACGATGACTACGACGACGACGATGATGATGATGATGATGATGATGATGACAATGATGATGATGCGATGACGATGATGGTGACAATGATGATGATGATGATGATGATGATGATGATGATGATGATGATGATGATGATGATAGTGACAATGATGATGATGATGATGATGACGATGATTATGATATGACGATGGCGATGGCCATGACGATGATGAGCAGTAGCTGCAAAGTTTTCTTTACTTAAAAACAGAGAGTTGATGATGTTCTACCGGGTCTCTGTGTCGAGAAACTGATTTGAGTTGAAATGGAAAATCATACAGAGACGGAACTTTTTATGCCTGTGATATCCGTTGCACAAGGAATTAGTTGTAACTATTATATTGCACTGTAAAGTGACATGAAATTTGCCTGAATTTGCTGGGGGGAAAAGTTAACCCATTCGATCTTGGAGATTTTGCCGAAAAAGGCGTTTTGAAGCTAGTCGAGCGGTTCTCTTGTCACCTTCGCGCTATAAAGAGCTAAAACTTACCACAAAGCCGTTTACAGGTCGTAAACTTTCAGTCATTTTAAGACCCTGAGTGTTGGTCCCGGTCCAAGGAATCGTACCCGCGATTTAATTAATAAATAAACACATAATGAAACCGACTCAATTTTGTAAAGAAAATTGGTCTCGTGTTTGTTTATAATTTTTGAGGACTCAATCTCAGAGGGAAAAAATCTACGTAGCAAGGTGTATAACAAGCAGCAAACTAAACTCGCAGTCGGCAAAGAGAATTGACTATTTGCGCCATGTTCTTGTAGTAAAAAAAACCGCAATAAAATCCACTGAGAATGACCGTCATACCCCATATAAATTCGTTGCTCTTTTCTTTAGCTGAATTACCAGAGGATTAATTAACCAGCAGTCTACTCCGTCTCTTATTCAGGCAACCGCTGTTAAAGCGGTCCTCCTTCCAGATGTCATGCCACGCATTTTTTTTATTTTTCAATTGCGTCTCTGTACACGCATTGCGTGCGTACTGTTCGGCTGAGAGAAACTTGGGGTCTGGCACGAGACGAGTTTACCATCAACATGGCGTCCATTTTGTCTTTGCCAGAAGAGTGTATCTGTAAAATAGTTTCTTTCATTGATCACCCTCGTACTTTTTACAGCGTCGCTCTCACCTGCAAGAGACTTCTTCAAGTAACTAGAAACACAAGATGCGTACTACATGCACGCCTTTTAAAGTTTAAGGCCTTGTATTTTATCCGCCGTTACGATGTTGAGATTGACCTCGATGAGGAAAAGCGTGATAAAATGAGGAAACTAGTTTGTGGTTGTGCACAGCTTACAAAAGCCAGAGAGTTCCTTACCTACGATAAAGTAATCGATTTATGGCAAAAAAACGGGCCTGTGGCTGCGAAACTCTTAACGTGGGTTAGAAACCAACAAGATGGCGATGAAGTATTTTTTCGTGATGACTGGGATGGCTTTATAACCATTAACAAGAATCAAACTTTAACACTGCGGTTACCGGGTGGCGGACAAACTTTAGTGATCGAGACTGACTACGTTGAAGAATATCCCATTGAAGCAGACTCAAAGATAACAATGATCCACATAACAAGTGAAGATTTACAATTGGATGTTACGTTAAAGGAGTTTCACTGCTGGTCTTCAGTTTCATTTCACGAGGATTCTGGTCAGCCCAAATACTTGGATTGTGTTGATTTAGATGATGATGTACATTTATCGAAGTACGATGCTAAATTTGCGCCATTAAGACCAGTAATTCATATTCTTCAAAAAGAACTTGGCAAGACTGTTCCTCCAATAACAAACTATTTCTTTATTTGGCTTTGTTACTTTTTCCCGGACAAATTAAACTTGCATGAAGAACATAAACTCATCTTTAAAGATGCTGCAAGCAACAGAAAGCCCACGTATGCCTCTATTCAGCCTTGCCTTGATGAATACCACAAGGTACAACAGTTTGAAACCACCTTCAGGAAGCTGTTCTCTGAATGGGAGGATGACCAATCAAACGAATCATACAATGCCAAGATGATTGTAGAAACAATCCATTTGTTAGCTCAGAGATCACAAGTAGACACACTTAAAAGTCTGGCAGAATATTTTCTTCAGGCTGATTGAGACAAGCTTACCCTGCAAGCAGAGGTTTCTTTTCAGGCATAGCTCTTAGCATTTATGAAATCGTTTGCATCACTGTTAGTCGTGTAGTTGGGGGTGTAAACAAACCAACTACACGACTGACGCAAACAACTTCATAAATGCTAACAGCGATGTCAGAAAGAAGTGTCTGCTCAAAGCGTAGACGAAACTAAGTGGACCAGCAAGACATAAAGTTTAGAAAATACAATAGTATTGAAACTCTACCTGCATCCACCTTTGTACAACAGCCACTTTTTCATAATGGCCAATTTTCTTAGTCTTAAAGGTGACCACTATGTAGAGGTTGAACTGTATGAAAAATTACAACAAGTACTGTAACAAAAATAAAAGTGCATGGATTGCTTACTGTAATAACATACACAGTAAATTAATGCACGGTTTTGCCACAGGGTACAACTCTGCATTTGGTTGTGTTAAAAGATTTACACTTAAGTTCCGTTGCATTAAAATAAAATCACTGTTACCTACCTTGATTCACCATGGCCATACATTAAAATCTTCTGACGCTGTTCCTACATAGCCTGCGCCACAGACAAAACTAAATTCTGGTTAAGTCCATCTTGTTTTGGGTTTTGTACCAGGATTTGAGTATGCACCATGATTGGCTTAGTAGTTACAAATGCCATTGTCGATTTGCGTATCAAGATGAAAGGAAATTCAGAATGCACTTCTGGTAATATGTTGAGCCTGCTGGGTACCCAGAACAAGCATATTGGCACTGCTTCGCCAGATGCTACTAACCAAGGTTAAATTACGTCTGCAAGGCAGGCTATTCCTGCATAGCTGTCACCCTTAGCTGGTTAAATAAAATGGCCCTAATTCCTTGATGCAGTTAAAACTCCAAATGAAACCACAGGACTGTAAAAATACCAAAATTTTCCCTGACAAAGCACCATTTTTGGAACCTTAAGTCACCACTATTAGGTCATTTTTTTGTGAATTTCCATTGTTTTTAACCCTGTAAGTACCCACTTCACACAGTCTTATTTTGTTCACTGTCCGTGTGTATTATTTGACTCAGAGTATATGAGAAACCTTTAGTGACAACATGGCACTGCTGATTTCGTAACTCAGAAACTGTGTGCCCATAAAATTCTCTTGGAAAAGAGTACTTGTTTCAGACCTGTTCCTGGTAGAGAGATCCTAAGCAGCACCGTAAACTTGGGCATTGTGGGTGACCCCTTATGGGAGGTGCTACTGTACTTGTCTTTCTCCAATAGAGCGGTTTTCACTTGACTGTCGTAAAACCAAAACCAAAGTAAATACACTAGCCAACCAAAGGGCGTAGTAAAACCAAAACCAAACCAATTACTCAATTACTTTCGACAGTCAAGTGAAAACCGCTCTAATTGGATAAAAGTGAAATTATTTTACTTTTATTTTATGGGCTTGTTTTAAAGCATTTGAATGTTAAACTGACCCACCAAGATTAGCACTAGCTACCTGCAAGCTATCAACTTGTAAAAAAGTAAAATCAAGAAAATAAAAATATTGTTGTTCTGGTATAATGTGAATACACATTGACTTTGGACTGATAATTTTTACATATTGTTCAAAGAGTTGCAAGGACCTGTGATTATGCCTACTTCAGCTCGATGTAGTCATGCAAATAACTATAACAAATGTTAATTATCAGAGACCTAAAGGATTTTGACCTTTGTAATAACTATTCACATTAATGTGTTGCTTCTCTTTTCCATGTAGTGATGTGAAAGACACACCCTTGCCTAATCCTTTGAATGAAATCGTAGACCACATCAAGTGAGTAACCTAATGAAGTTTTTATTCAACTTCATCTTAATTATCTGGGTTGGATCCAGGAAGTTTTTTTCCAAATGTCCAAACTTAATATGCTCTCTGCTGACAATTTTTTTCATAGCCTGTTAACAGCGGTATAGCATTTCCAGCCTTTCTTGCTGTTACTCTTTGACTTTTTGGAGTTAATGATTTCTGTGATCAGTTGTAATGCACTCTCATGATCTATTATGTTTCTGGTGTGATGGGTGCATTTAGAGGGTTTGGGCCCCTTTGACCCATCCCCGGGGGGGGGGGGGGGGGGAGTAAACTGCTTGAAAACCATACCCTTCACAGTGGCACATACCTATATAGCCCAAATATGATGGCAGTAGCCCCCCCCCCCCCGACCCATCCTTCCCTGGTTCCGTTGTCCTGTTATTATTACTGCAGCAATGGATAGTCTAATAAGGAAAACTAAACTACCTTATTGGCACTAAATTTCATAGGTACTTAATTTCGCGATTTTAACAAGTAAACATGGGAAAAAGGCATTAAATTTTGCGATTTAAGCATTCTCAACTTCATTCTCTTTTTTTAAAAAGTCTGAACCTTTAAGAAAATTAGGTAAACTGGAACAAGCAATTTGTGAAATCTTTGCAATCTAACCACATTTCACTCACTGAAGATACAAAATGGAGCTTACCAGTAAAACCAGAAAGCAATTTGTGTTTGTTGATACACATCATTGCCATTACATGTCAACTGTTGTTTGAATTTTCTATAATGGGTATTAAATTTTCAGAGCTTTTCAATTTCGTGAGGATTTATTGTTGCTGTTCTTTAATTTTGCGAAATTTAAGGCCCATGAAATTAAGTACCAATTAGGTATAAACAAATTAATATTTGCCTGTATGAAACTTTTAAAATCCCTGAATGTAACACTCTTTGCCTTCCATTCATATCAAAAGTGCTGCTGAAAGCAAAACAATAAAATATTACATTCACTATTTTCACATTGCTTATAATAAATACTCCTTGTGTACCCCCCTCCCCCAACCCCCCTCCCCCCCAAAAAAACTTACTTAACCATTGTTTTCTATTTCTCCTGTGTATCACAGTTGTCCCAAGAGAAAGCAAAAACAATGGTTATGCAAAATTTTGGGAGGTAGACGAGGTGTAATATTCACAAAGTGAAAAAATTGAATTCCTGGAGTTTGGGAATAAGTAAAACTGTCTTAAGTGCAGTCTTCCTCTGCCTTTTTTTTCCTGTGCCAACAGTTTGTGTTCCCTGCTTTTACCATCCTTTTAAATGTGCATGCTGTCACAATAGCCTACACATAACACCATCCCTCCTTCCCAGGCTGAGAGGAAGGTTTGGCCAGAAAGGTAGCTTTGCCACAAAATCTGTGTATATAATATGGTTAATTGTGTTTTGCGTGCTTAAGCTCACCCTTTGGTATCTCTGTAATGGTAACAGATAGAGATGGATTTTTTTAAAATGAAACTAATGTATGAGTTGTATGTTTTAAGGAAATATGTCAAGGAACAGAAAGATCATAAGGATGAGATTTCTAGAGCATCTGGAAGTGCGCTGGATAAAGTGCGAGAAGAGACCTTAGCTCTAAGACAGGTACTCTTCTGACCTAGTAACCTTAGCTCTCTTTCCTTTTATACTTTCTTTATATTGTTCATTATTTGCACTGCTAATTTAGGGGCTGACCATTTAACGTTTGAGAAGCCTATTTCTGTGATTGACATTCCCTCCAACCCCTTCCTATTTTTTGGTGTGAACAGAAAGACAATGTTTTTTGCTTAAGGCTGTTTGCACTATATGCAGCATTTTTTTAAGTTCCCCTCTCCTCGCAATTATGACATGTTTATGGATATTTTTTGCAGGCTTTAGCTCTGGTATCTAACAGTATCCAGAGAGATGGATGTGCTGTCGAGAACCTCAAAATGGATGTATCACAGGTGCAGTACTAAATGTCTTCAAAAATATGTAGAAAGAGTCGCCAAGGAAGAAAAAGTGCTAGTTTGATATTTCTTTGTTTAAGAAGAGTACAGGTTAATGGGGGCCATGAGGGCAAGAGATATAATTGTTTTAGTAAAATCCAACAAGTTGGTTAAAAATATCAAGACAAAACAACTTTAGCTAACAAAACGCGATTCAGCCGCCATTCTTTTGGTTTTCACAGCCGACGCTTTTCGCTACTAGTGGGCTATA
Source organism: Porites lutea (assembly GCF_958299795.1). NCBI lineage: Eukaryota > Metazoa > Cnidaria > Anthozoa > Scleractinia > Poritidae > Porites > Porites lutea. The sequence continues at coordinate 18,451,228 of NC_133209.1, read as the reverse complement.
ACATATAGCCTAGTAGTAACTCAACTAATCAGAACGTAGCATTGATAATAACCCACTAGTTGAATTTTACTAATAAATGATAGACTCTATCAATCAATCACGATTGTAACACTTCATTAGGACTGATTCGGGATGGTTTATTCACGTCTTGGATTTGTTTTTTTCTTGGCTGCATGACCTACAACTTCTTATACTTGAGCTTTTCCAGTTTGCATTTTAGTTTTTTATGGAGAACTGATACCAATACCACCATCTTCGCTAAATCCAGTAATAGTCTATGAGCCCCAACCTCGAACCCAGGGTTCTTTCCTACCCGTCCCTACGGAGCGAGAGAGACGGGTAGGAGAGAGAACCTGGGAACGAGGTTTTATAGGCCCCTCCTGTCAGATAAGCCCTCGGTCGCTATTAAGCCCCTCCCCAAACAGTTAAGAAACAAAGAAAAAGACTAAATCGAAACCCTCCGTTGCGTAGGAATTACCGCTTATGGTGAGTTTAAACGGCTGCCGGAAGTAGAGCTGTCCGCTTCCCTGAGTTTCCTTCTTTTTCTTTTTTGCTTTGCAAAACGAATGAATGAATGACTTAATTTAAACACGGTCATCTCATCAGCACTGCAAACACTATTTTTGATAAAAATCTAACTACTATAATACATTAACATTATTCAGTAAAGACTGAGAGTAGGTAAATATATGTAGTCTGTGTTATAATGGAGGTTCGATTGTATGACCCATGGGCGGAAATACAGTCGAACCTCCACTAACGGCCACCTCTCTACAACGGCTATTTTTTTTTTTTTTGGCGGACAGTTCATACATTCACTCTTGTTTCAACCTCTCTACAGAGGCCACCTTTTTCTGTCCCCAAGGTGGCCGTTTTACAAAGATTCAACTGTATCAAAACTCTACGCGAACCTTACCTCGCAATTCAGCAAATTTGATTCCATCACATGTGAACCACAAAGGTCCTATTTTTGCACGATTTGTATTTTAGGAGCTGAAGAATTCTGAAATTGCTCAGAGAACGAACGACATTCCTCCAGCGCTACAGCACGAAAATACGGCACCACAGGAGTATTTTCAACGTCTGGTGGAGACATTTGAAGAAAGGATGCTGATGTATAGAAAGCAGATTGAAATCATGGAGAGTCACATGGCGTCACTATCACAAGGCCAAACGCTAACTCCCCAAGGTGCGAAATAAGCTGAGGCAGGGGTATATATCCAAGAAATGGTGTCATGCTCACCCACTGATTTCTGAAATTGCCGCAGAAACCCTGCCACAGCTTTGCTTACTTGCATTGTCCCTATGTTTTACATTATGTATCTTTTATAAACGTCTAAACGTTTTGACTTTTTAAGCACATTTCATTCATTGTTGTAATGTCAGTTGTTGTTTAATTAAGGTAGCTTAAACGACGGCGACGACAGCATATGCTCTACTAGCCCGCGGCGACAAACTACCACCACATTGTTTCCCCCCAAACAGGAAAGCCCCTCAAAATCTCACTAATGCTGCCAGTTTGGCCTTCGAGTAGTCGCATGAACGGGTTTCATTGTTTTTTTCTATGTCCTGTTGTTAACTTTGGGCTTTTAAGGTGACTCGACCCAGTTTTTTTTTTTTTTTTTTTTTTTTTTTTGGGGGGGGGGGGGGGGTACCATCCTACTTTGAAGCTCTCTGGTATCCCCACCTTTACTTTTATCGTAAGTCTAACACATAGAATGGATAACATATAGATCAATCTACAATATAACATAAAATTTTTGGCGATCGGAGTAGATGTCACGTGGTTATAATGCCACGCCCGTTTGAGGTCTGAGTCGAAAATCTGCTGTTGCCGGCATTTTTTTGTGAAAATCTCTCGGCTACACGTAGTGCGCATTAGGGGTGTTCATGTCTTAGACGTTGCGTGACGGGAATCCCTTCTATTTTCTCATACAAAATTATCATATCTCGGTGAACATTCGGAAGTCAGCCAAGCGCGGTCATTGCACGCGTGCTGAACAAGAATGTTGTATCATGACAGACTAGAAACAATAGAAAACTCCCAAAGCACAAACTCAGCCAAAACGCTAAAAATCTTCAATGTTTACTCAAGTGTGGGCTTATAGAAGATAATGTCAGTTTTTCAATGATCATGAAATTCAGAATCCGGGTAGTTAGTTAATCAATTGAGGCCCTGAAAAAGTTTGAAGGAAAAAAAACTACGAATTTTTAAGAAAATGCTTTTTTCGTGAGAAGGACTCTTAAACGCTGACAAACGTCAACAACTAGCTGAAACTATAATTTGTATATGTTTGCATTGCTCGAAATCGCGCGCATTCACAAGGCCCTAAAGTTTTTTTGCTGACTTGCAAGGACCCATCTGTTATAAAGATCCCCAAAATAAAGGGATAAATCTCATAGTTTATTAGATATAATCGTGTAAAGTTGGCTTTTCATTTTCGCATAAATTCTGAACTAAATTTGGAAACCGCTGAATTTCTCGAACTGGGTCTTTGCGATTATTGTGAAACTCTGTTCAGCGCAAGACACTAATGCACACTATGTGTAGCCGAGAGATTTTCACAAAAAAATGCCGGCAACAGCAGATTTTCGACTCAGACCTCAAAGGGGCGTGGCATTATAACCACGTGGCATTTACTCCGATCGCCAAACATTTTATGTTATATTGTAGATTGGTCTATATGTTATCCATTCTATGTGTTAGACTTACGATAAAAGTAAAGGTGGGGATACCAGAGAGCTTCAAAGTAGGATGGTACCCCCTCAAAAAAAAACTTGGTCGAGTCACCTTAATTGAATTTGTTAACCCTTCTTCACCCTTATTATTTTCTAGATCTTTCTGATGTCATGCACAAGCTCCATGAAACATTTATCGCCTTAGCAGCACAGCTTCATGAAATTCACGAAGCCGTCAAGGTAAAGCCTGGTTTCGTTATAAGGCAACCAGCTAACCCGTTTTAGGGAAGGTAGTCGGAAAAAAAAACGAGCAAAAAAGAAAGCGAGCGCAGAAAGAGGAAAGACAGAGGACCGGGAAGAAAGGTGGAATGGAGAGGACTTTTCCGCCCTGTTTTTTCCCAGTCCTTGTCTGTTGTGTCCAGGCAATGATGATTTCCTTTGCCTAGGCCCTATACGGTGTTTTCCCACGCTTTTTCGGTCAATTCTCTTTGGTGACGTAACCGAGGAAAACAGGTGGACCACGTGTCACGAAACGTATCGGCCGCGCAAAATAATGAGGCTTTGAGGACTGGGTAATTATTTCCCTAAATTGTCCCGATTACTCCCCAACACGTCAGAATTATATACATATGATCGTCGTGTTCGCCTGAAAACAGCTTGAGGCGGAGCAGACGATGAAGTGGGAACTACGCTTTAGGTTTTGGTATATTTAAGCAAACAGGACTCATAGAAGTCCTAAAAAAGGATCCACATTGTACGAGCTCTGAACAAAGAAAACATCAGTTTAATAATTATGCTGCAGACTAAACCTTTACCCATAAATTAGTTCAGCTTTCGCTTTAAAAGGACACTTATGTTGTCATCAGGAGTAATGTGAATGAAAAACAAACAGATTTATTGTATCAGTAGCAACAAAAAATGTTCTCGTGTTTTTTGTTTGTTTTGTTTTTGTTGTTGTTGTTGTTGTTTTTTCTTTTTTTTAAGAAATACCCTGGGCACGCACTTAAGTTATTTACCGTGGTCTCTTACCGCGGATAATGATTTGGAAGTGAATCGCAACTTAAATAATAAACCTAACCTTTTCAACTAGTTTTAAGGAGTATTGAATAATATTCGATTTTTTTCCTTTTAAGAATTCTCGTGAAAATCATACAAAGACGTCTCTTGATCGTACACTATTAACCTTTCTTTCTTTTTTCATCTGAAATCATTTTTTGTTTCTTTTTTCTCCCGAGGATATTAGCTTATTATTCAAGATGATATAAATCTAAGATTATGTTGTTTAAATTCTTTCTCCATATAGTCTTTTGGAGACTCCGATATTATTGCGCTTTTCAAAAACACACGAACTCTGAAGTTCAAAAGTCGCCTTCACAACTGGGCGTTTTTCACTGCCGTCAATCATAATTACGATCACGAGCAACGAACCTTAAAACACAAACACACAAAACGGATTGAAATCCACCAATCACAAACCATGACCTTTTAAATCCGTTGAAGTAAACTTCTGTTTCCTAAGAGATCCGCTAAGATAACTGACTGCAGCGAAAAGTGCAAACGTCAGTTGGCTTTTGAACCTCAGGATTCGCGTGTTTATGAAAAGCGCAGTAAGAACTTGGAGTTCTTCTCCATGCTTACGCAAAGATGATTAAGGCTAGAAAATGGTGAGTATCTGAAACATTTTTTGATTATTGCACCAGGTTCAAAAGGAACAATATCTTAACTACAGAAGAGCTTATTTCAAGGACACCACAGATGTATTTTCAAGCGTCTTAAAGGATCTATCGAAGACAAGTAAGAATATTGTCCATGTTGTAGTTTAATTTTATCCTTGCTTTGAAATTCATTTTTCTTCTTACGTGCCTTATTTTTGGCTATATCAGATATCAGAATGTCCATTTATCACTTCAGACGATTTTAAATTTTATTATTTAAGGCACTGACTCGCTTCTAAATTTTTCTGCGATTGGCGCTTTAACTTTCTTCTTATTCTTTTTGTTCCTTAGGTGCAGAATTTAGCCTTGGTCCCAATCCTTTTCGTGTATTATCCAATAATTCAGCGTCTGCTTCGTCAACCGCCACAAATATATCAGGTATTGAATTTACTGGATACTTGGTACGTGTGTTCTATTGAAAGCGGCTTACAGCATGTTGTAACAATAATGGCAATGTCATGATTCCTTTTTACCTGTAATTGCCTGCAAGGGTTTTTCCACTGCGTCCAAAGTTCTTTTGCCCTCCATGGTAGATTTTGATCAATTAAGGTTTCTGGAAAACTGTCGACCTACCCCTCCCCAAAGCTAACATTAACACTTACTTCTCATTAAGGGCAAAATGATGGCTTAGGATAGGGGTAGGTGTACAGTTTCTCAGAAACGTAAATCGATCCGTAGATTTCATGACCCATTACCCCTCTCTGCTCACCCAATGAGCTTCAAGAATTTCGCAAAAGGCACCAAGTTTGAACATTAAAACCCAGTATACTGGGACATCTTGCAAAAAAGCCAAGAAGAGTTCGAAGGTGATTTCCACCAATTTACAAAAATTGCGGGGTGGGAGGAGGGGGAGGTCGCCAGTTTGCCTGTACATCTACATCGTAACTTAGCAAAGGCTGTTTATCACGCCGAGAACTATAGAAATCTTGTGGAATTGCTTATAAGTGATAAAGCGGACTTGATAACAATTTTGGTACATTTTTGTTACCCTAGGGATTGGCAGTTTTCAGACAAACCCTTCCGGTTTAACAGGTTCTTTGGGGGCAGCAGGAACATCGTCTCTGGGAAATCCATTTGGCACCACCACAGGACTCGGCGGTACCAGTCTAACATCAGGCTCCACATTTGGAATGCCTCTTGGTACCAACACGTTAGGAGCCACGGGTCTCGGAGCGACCACTGGATTTGGGACCCCAAGTCTTACGGGAGGATTTGGTACCCCTGCCCTTGGGTCCTCCACAGGAGGAGCTTTTGCCTCCACAGGAACAGGACTTGGGGGAACCGGTTTTGGCACCGGGACTTCAGCGTTTACTGCACAACCGAAGTTTCAGCTTCAAAGGCCACCGGCTGGTAACAAGCGAGGGAAAAGGAGATGAAACAAGAAGGATATATGTTGATTTAAGCAAGGAATTTAAGCTACTCGTGTTGAACATAGTATACTCGATCTACCTACGAATGCATAAGGTTCTCTAGACGGTTTTGATCTAATACCCAGCATGTTGCAGTGTAGCGCGTAAACGAAAAACTTGAAGGAGGTTCAATATTAACGTTTACGGGCGACTTTTCATACAACGCCTTTATTTTATTTTCGCAAGTAAATTATACGTCCATACGCGTGTAAAAATAACTCCACAGTGGAAATCCACCTTAACAGCAGAATGTTAGAGCAACCTCAGTCCGAATTTCTGCGCGAAAATATAAGGTAGCAAAGTTGACGATTAGTTCAGCAAACAATGGCGAGCCTGCACGGCGTTTAGAATCGTGAATCCGTGAAGCGTGGACGCGTGGCCCGCTATATAAGGAGCGCTAAATATCTTGCCTCTTCTTAAGCGCGTGAATCAAGATCCACGTTCGGATCATGATTCACGTTCGCCTGCAAAACGCATCTGAAAAGTAATGCCTGTTCTACAGGCGTTAGCTTTTGGTTGGTTTACCGTAAACGTACATATTTGTTGAGCGAGCGGCGACGTCCCAAGACAAGTCGGTGCATGAGGCGATTCGGCGATTTGTTTGTAATCTCCACCGCCTGTAGCAACGCCTTGCGCGAAGGCCAACGCGAATTTAGCGCAAAACGCCAACAAGAGAGCTGTAGCAGGCTAGTAACCATTCGCCAGCTCGATTTTTACGTGGATTGCTGTTAAGATCGTTTTCAGCTGTGTCGCTCGAACAGAAATGACTAACTGTATTGTGAAGGTGTGTATTTAAGTACTTAGTACTTAGTACTAAGTAGTTTGTGTTGTCTAACCTTTAAATGATATCCTTGAACTTGTGATACTCAGGCCAATGAGCATACTGTCAGGCGCCCGATCGCAAGTTACGTGTTACCACACTCACCCGTTTTAATCATTTTCTCCTTTATAGCAGGGGCTTTATTCACGCGTACGCGCTCCCTCGCGTACATTAAAAGAGCATTATTTAAAAGTAAAGTTAAGCATTTCGGTTGAAAAAAATAGATACTATAGTGGAACCTCTCCTTTGGGACACTTCCATTCAGAGTACACAAAATTTGGTCCCGGAGAAATGTTCATATAATCTTTGTATTTGTTACCTCCATTGAAGGGACACCTCTATTCAGGGGAAAGGGACACTTTTTCTGGGCCCAAAAAACCTGGATTTAACTTCCAATCAGGGGACACCTTAGTAATCAAAAAGTGATTTAGTTTAAGTGTTCATTAGTCACAATGACGAGTGCTTTCCAGAGACTGCTTTCAAAAATGAATTAACTCATGTACTGCACTTGTGGTAATTCAGCACACTACATAGCCTCCCACGCAAACGTTCTTAGGGGTTGGTCACGCGTTCCTACAAATGATTGCGTGACGAACCCGTAAGAACGTCTGCGTGGGAATCTACACACTACATTGCAGAGATAAGTTATTCATCATCTTTTTTGCATTATCTATCTTCTCTAAATAATGACTGCAACAGATTCCACAGCCTGCGAGAGCAGACGCCTTTTTCAGCTCAAATAAAAATATTTTATTTGTTTATTCATTTTTTTAACAAGCCTCAGCCCAACCTACATTCAGGGAACACTTGCCTTGATCCCGAGGGTATCCCCTGAATAGGGGTTCCAGTGTAATTGATAAAATGAATAGGCCTTTGCCGAGTTCCCGCGGGCATCTGTATCAAAACGAGGTTAAGTGCTCAGCCTTTGATCTGAAATGATTTTTCATTCTCATGCAAACAAAACTCATTTTCACAAGAAAGGTTTTGCACTTGGCCTCAATTTGAAAGTGAGGGTTTTTGGAACTCGGAAGTGGCCTATTTCTATGGTATCCGCGGTGTTCCGTTCACTTGACTTACCAGTTATTTAGCTCACAGAGAACAGTCAATTAACAATGTCGTGTTTGAGTTTCCCTAAGACTCTCTTCTTTGGCTCTCTCCCGGGGGCTCTCTCCTCTTTTCCTCTTCAAGTCACCTCTCATTAATCCTCTTTGCATATGATACTAATATATTCGTACCTCATTAAGACTTAGCTACTTACACAAATTTTAATCGAGAGCTCTTTCTTGTTTCCTCTTACTTTAATGCAAATATACTCACTTTCCACCCTGAAAAGTCTACCTTCATTACTCTTACTTGTTATTTTATCCACAGCGCAAACACATTATCGCATCAGTACAAACATGTTAATACATAATTCTCCTATAGTATGTGTGCAGAAGGCATATTTCGTGGAAACTCCACATCTCTGCTATCTACGATAGTCTAAAGTTTTAGAAATTTTCCGTAAATCAAGACGATATCCACCTTCGGATACCTTAAAAGCTTTTTTATAATTCTCTCTTACCATATGTCAACTCTGCAATCTGGTGTAATCCGTGTAATAGCCTGCGTAGCTGGCGGGATTGGAGGGGGTGCGCCGGAGCTGCGAGAAGTTTGGGAGCACGTTAAATCGAAACTTTCCCTCGCAGCTTAGCCTAAGAAACTAGCTGACATTTCGCAACGCCAGCACTGGTTTCCCCGCGAAATGACGTCTGAGAAACGACCGCAGAAATTCCATACTGATGACCCGTCACTACCTAGATCTGGGTGGTGCTCCCGATTGGTGGAAAACTTGCATCATCCAATCAGAAGTACTACCCAGATCTGGGTAGTGACGCGTCATTAGTATAGAATTTCTGCAATCGTTTGTCAGACGTCATTTCGCGGGGCAACCAGTGGTGGCGTCGCGAAATGTGAGCTGTTTTCTCAGGTTACTCGCGGCTCCTCCGCCGAGAAACGTACAAATTCTAAGCCTCTCTCCAACAAGCTTAATATTTTTTCTCTGTATTCAATCTTTAAATTCCATGTCACCTGCTTTGTAACTTTCAATAACTCTCCAGGGGTAGGGTGGGTGGGATCCGAACCATCCTCAAAATATCGGACAACTGTAACTTCGTCACTAAACACAACAGACGAAAGTTTCAGAGATGTGTATCATCTAAGCAAGGGTTTACGTAGTAGAGACTAATGAAGTGGCGAGGAAGAAGGGAAATTATTTGCATCAATAAGGGTGTGCACAAGTTGGACCCACCCTCCCCCCCCTTCCCTTAAGGAAAATTTCTCGACCCGCCCCTTTTTTACCAGCTGCTCTTTCCACGAATTTACTTTGTTTGGATAAATAAATTAGCATTTCTGATAGAGGATAAACACACCTAACTTTCTACGTTTGGAATGAATGTACGCAAAGTTCTAAATTAAAGTTTTAAATAATTTAAGATGAAATTTAAACATTTAAAAGGATGTTTACCCGTTTAATTTTTTATGGAAGTGCTATGGACGGTCATTCCAAACGTGAAGTGTTAGAAATATTTAATTTGAATAACAAAAATGTTATTACTCAATTTCTTTTCTTAAACCCGCCACCATTTCGTCAATTATGTACGATTTTTTAGCAAAATGGTGACGTGACATATCACGTGACTTACTGACACAATATATATATTTTAAAATGTTAAGGGCGATGAGTCCTTTATGTGTGCCAAATTTTGGTTCAGCTCCGAAATTATAGCCAATAAATCATTTTCCACAGGTGCTGACCCCTGAGTCCCAGGCCTCAAATTACTAGAGGATCCTCCTTCCGACGCTCTTATCAACACGCTATCTTGTTCGTCAACACGCAATCTTCATTTGTAACAAAAACACAGCCATGGGTTTCGCCTTACATATTGTTCAGCCTTCGCCAAAGTCAGCCCCAACATTCTTAAAATAAAAAATTCCTTATACAAAAGAGTAGAAGGTGAAATACCTAGTCCCTAGGCCTTTTACCACACATTGTCTATGCTCCGGGGTCCTGAGGACAACAGAGCAACTTTGAGACCTTACTCATTAGCATTTTAATTATACAGCTGGCCCGGCCCGGCCCCAGTTGTTCAAAAGGTGGATAACCCTATCCACTGGATAAGCCTCTATCCACTGAAAAGCGCAATTGGTTTCCCTAATTTTTATCTGCTGGATAGTGATTTATCCGGTAAATAGCACTAACCAACGTTTGAACAACCGGGACCTGGAAGTTAATCCGATACTGTCAGCATAACTATTATCCTTTAAGTTTTATAACTGACCAATTAAGGATTTATTTGGATAGTTTTAAATATGACTTTAATATTGGAAAAAGCAAACCGTCCAATTAAAGAAAAATAGGACAGCTTGTATGAGCCAATCAAATCCAAGAAAATACAACAGATAATAGAAAGTAGCCAATCAGCTTAAAGCATTGCGTCACGGCGGGAAACGGGACATGCTGCTTTGACATGAGGGAAGGTGAATTCATTTAAGTGTGCCTGGTCATTTGCGAATAACAAGAAAATATTATAATAAAATAAAGTATGAATGTTTCATGAACTTATTGTACACAAATTATGTCAAAAATTTAACGTATATCTGGGTAGTCGTATCGGCAATGACAACTGGGGAAGAGGACATAGCTATGCTAACCGTATTATCACCGCACCCAATAAAGTAATCCGGCTTTTACTCGAAGATTAGAAAGAAACACTTGTTACAACTTGTAATCTACACTGTTCAGTCAATTACAATTCTATCTTGGCAAAAAAGTAAGACATTGGAAATTTGAATGTATGTCCTCCTGTTTTAATAATATTCACAAATGATTTACCATAATCGTTGTTAGTGATTTCAGAAATTCTATTTTGAAGTAAATGCCGCCTTTGAATAAATACCGCATTGGAAACACCGCGGCGTTTAATTGAGTGCAGTAAGGTATCCAACACTTTGCAAAAGAACAGGCTAAATCTCTTCGTGTAGCTGCGGAAGAGCATTAAGTAGCTAAGTACAGTCAAACCCCATTAATACGGACACTAAAGGGTCCATAGAAAGTGTCCGTATTGATTAACGGGATGTCCCGCGGGTCATGTTATCACTAAACACTGTTCAGTGAAACCTCGTTAATATGGACACTGAAGGGTCCTCAGAAAGTGTCCGTATTGATTAACGGGGTGTCCCGCGGGTCAAACCCCATTAATACGGACACTGAAGGGTCCATAGAAAGTGTCCGTATTGATTAACGGGATGTCCCACGGGTCATGTTATCAATAAACACTGTTCAGTCAAACCCCATTAATACGGACACTGAAGGGTCCATAGAAAGTGTCCGTATTGATTAACGGGTTGTCCCACGGGTCGTGTTATCAATAAACACTGTTCAGTCAAACCCCATTAATACGGACACTGAAGGGTCCATAGAAAGTGTTTGTATAAACAGGGTGACCGTATTAACTGGCGTTAACTGCGGCTTGCGGGTTATGTTGTTAAAGTAAAACAACACCTTTTATTAGCACAAAATTTTAAAGAAAAAAAAGAGGACTTTAGGATCGTCAAATTTTAAAACATGTCTAGCCTTCATTCCACGGATTAAATCCACGGATTTACTCAAACATCCAACCTCGTCCCCAGGGCGCTTTTCCCTGGCTTTGGAGGTGGGGCGGGAAAAGGCCCACCTCCAAAATGAGGGAAAAGCGCCCTGGGGACGAGGTTGTCAAAAATTGCTATCTATCTTTTTCTTATTAATTTTCGCGCGTACTTAATTTCGCGAATATTCGGGAGCCGCATTTCGCGAGGACTAATTTTCGCGATTGCTAAAAGAAATTAGAGAAAAAGGGTGATAAATTTCGCTATTGTGTCTTTGTTTTCATCCTGAGGAAAGTGCACTTGTCACAAATCAATAAAACATATACAGTGGAACCCCATTAATGGGACCACCGTTGGGCCATAAAATCCTGGTCGTAATAACGAGGTGGTAGCAGTAACGGGGTCTTCAAAATAATAAAATGACTCAATGGTTTTTACGTTTGGTTTAAAAGAATGTGGCCGTCATAACGGGGTGGTCTTAAAAACGGGGTGGTCGTAAGGTGGGGCTCCACTGTAGATTTCAAGAGCAAGATTGTAAACTTACAACTGTCCTATATGTGCATAGATCCTTATGAACAAGACAAAACATAACTGCTTGCAGAACAGAAAGCGATAGCGGACTTGCTTGATTCTTCCCTCAGATTTTTTGTCTGAATAATAAAATTCACTTTCCCCCAGCTAATGCTAATCATAGCGTAAGTTTTAAAAAGAAAAATGGTTTGAAAATGACAGTTTTACTCATTCACAAACAACAAACAAACTTGTGAATGAAGCTGCCAACAATTCCGCCCGGGTAAGCGGGCAAGATCGTAAAATATCGCCCGCTCTCGGAACCAATCAGATTGCAGGATTTGGAGGATTCCGCCCGCTCTCAAGCTTAGAAAAAATAAAAAACGGTATTGAATTTCGCGTGTTTAATTTTCGCGCAATCTTTGGTCTTCGCGTATTAAATTTCGCGAAATTTAGTAAGAATAAGGTATATTTTAATCATCAAAACCGTTCTCTGCATAACTCGTTTGATGCCAAAAGTAAGCTTAAAATGGACGTCTCAGATTATCCTATATCATGTACTGTTAGTGCTAGGAACATCGACATGCTGTCAACTGAAAGATTTTTAACCTTCAAGAAGGAAAGGTTTATTACAACACACAATTGATAATGAAGTGTCCGCATTATCGAGGTTGACTTTCTATGAGAATCGCAGTGTTGATTTGGCAAGAAAGAAGTGTCCGTTGTCCGCTTTAACGGGTGTCCATATTAAGCAGACAGTCTCGCAAACTCTCGAATTTACTATTCTATACCCCTACATAACTAACCGTATAAATATCACGTGCGCTAAAATTCTACAAAACTGCAGTTATTTGAGTCGTTCAAATGTAAACAACGAAACGACGCAGTAGGTTATCAACAACATTATTTGAAAATAGTGAAGAGTCATCTTAGCGACGCCTCTTGCAATTAGCAAATTCGAAATCAATTTGATCCGGTCCACGCTTTTGCGGCTGATTCAACTGTGTACGGTCATGATGATCAGGCGCCTGCTGCTGGGAATCCAAAACACGCTGCACATCAGCTAACAAACGGGACAATTCCGTGACCTTGGCATGATCAGGTCCAAGCTTATTCAATGTAATATACAGAGCACGTTGATAATACTCTTTGGCCTGCTGATTGTCGCCCAGGTTACAATGTAGGAAACCCATGTTACGGTAAGTAGTCGCGACCTCAACATGGTCGGGTCCAAGCTTATTCAGTAGTATGGACAGGGCACGTTCAAAATACTTCTTGGCCTGCTGATTGTCACCCAGGTTACAATGTAGGAAACCCATGTTACGGTAAGTAGTCGCGACCTCAACATGGTCGGGTCCAAGCTTATTCAGTAGTATGGACAGGGCACGTTCAAAATACTTCTTGCCCTGCTGATTGTCACCCAGGTCGCAATGTAGGATACCCATGTTATGGTAAATAGCCGCGACGTAAACATGGTCGGGTCCAAGCTTATTCAGTATCATGAACAGGGCACGTTCAAAATACTTCTTGCCCTGCTGATTGTCACCCAGGTCATAATGTAGGGTACCCATGCTATGGTAAGTACTCGCGACCTCAACATGGTCGGGTCCAAGCTTATTCAGTTGTATGGACAGGGCACGTTCAAAATACTTCTTGGCCTGCTGATTGTCACCCAGGTTGTGATGTAGGGTACCCATGTCATGGTAAGCCCTCGCGACGTCAACATGGTCGGGTCCAAGCTTATTCAGTTGTATGAACAGGGCACGTTCAAAATACTTCTTGGCCTGCTGATTGTCACCCAGGTTTTTATGTAGGGTACCCATGCTATGGTAAGTACTCGCGACGTCAACATCGTCGGGTCCAAGCTTATTCAGTTGTAAGGACAAGGCACGTTCAGAATACTCCTTAGCCTGTTGATAGTCACTTAATTTCCCATGAAGGAAACCAATGGCATGGTAAATTTGCGAGACCCGCCTAACATGTCCATGGTCAGGCCCTGTCCTTATCGTGTTGTCTTCAATGAGTTTTAAAGCTACTCTGAAATACCTCACTGCGGACACATACTCGCTATGCAAGTAGCAAACGTGACCAAGCATCTCAAAGTTATCTATAGAATTGGGTATATTTAGAATAGTGTTTTTGATTAGACCGAATTGCTCTTCAGTAGAGATAATGTTTGTAATTCCTACAGCTAGAGTTTTTAAGTGTGGAACAATATGTCCGCTTCCACACACAGAATCTTCACCCTGCAGGATCTCTGGTATTGCTTGGTGAATGTACTGACTGCACGACCCTATTGCGACACAAGCAACACGGGCATGTTCATTAGCCTCCATTTGGTCTTTAACTAGACGCTTGACAATATCATGTACCACCTTGTGTAAACGAATGTTGACATCATCATACTTTTCTATTAGCAACAGGGAGGACCCTTGAATGTGAATGCCTATGTCCTCTTCATCCAACTCTCCATAAGCATTTACAAGGTAAGTGGTTAACATGTCTAACCTCAGTGGCTCTGAAGCACAAAAAGCAAGAAAAGTAAAAGCGTGCTTCATTATTTCATCAGAATCCATTACCGTTTCAAGAGCTATCTTGGTCGCTACAGTCATAGAGTTCGGGTAGATACTGTTTACTTTGGCAAGTTCTTTTTCAGTGAGTTCACGTTTGCCTTTCGCTAGTTTTTCTAAGTACGCCTCCCAGCCAAAGTCTGGATTGGTATTTCGCACCTTTCTCACGTAGACTCCTGCGCTGGCTAGTGCAAGTGGCTGGTAATCCAATGCTTGGGCTACCTCTCCTCCCATGTCATCGTCTGTGATTCCAGTGAGCTCGAATAGAAGGTTGGCAGCATCAATGTCGTTCATGCCTTTGCTTATCGAGATGTGGGATGTGAAAGAACTCTCTAGAGGGAGACAGGAGCAATCTTGCGTTGTGATTAGCAGCTGGCCTTTGTCCCACTTTCCATTTCCACGCTCAGGAAAAAACTGACCTATTCTAGCGAGATTTGTGACATTGTCAATCACTAAGAGCCAAGATGAGTAAAGGTGAATTTTTGTCGCAATTAAATCTTTGATAACGGCTATTTTCCGTTCATTGTTTAGATCCTTGGAGTTTTCGGTGGCATTTATAGTACACTCGAGGCAGTGCATTTTTCTTGCCAGTGACAGGTATGATGTTAAAAGCGCTTCTGGGTTTTCAGCATTTAACGTCATTACAAATGACGGAGCATTTGTTTTTTTGCTGGCTTCTTTGTAGTATTTCTCAGCAACTAGTCCAGCCAGCTGGGATTTGCCACTCCCAGGATTGCCTGAAATATAACAATAACTTAGAGTGTTCTCGTTAGCCTTCCTTAAGTTTAACAGCTTCTGTGTTACTTTATCAACGTGGTAATCGCGACTTGAGATCACATGGGGAGGTCTGGGTGGAAGGACGCAAAATGGCTCTACTTCGCGCTGTAGTTGCTCTTCAAAGACCTTGCGTTGTTCTTCAGTGGTTTTTAGCCTGTCTTTGTTCTCTTGAAGTTCGGCATGCTTTTCTTGTAACTTGTCTTTTTCTTCCTGAAGTTCTACATCTTTCTTTTGTAATTCAGTAGCTTTGTCTTGAAGTTCGGCATCTTTCGTCTGAAGGTCTTGAGTAAGTTTCTGATTACTTGTCTTCACATTTTGCAACTCATCAGTTGGAAAACTTTTCTGCTTACTTACTGTTTGGATTTCAACAGTGGACAGGTCAAGAGCTCGAAATGCTTTCTCCACTTTTGCAACGGTGGTTTTGAAGTCTGCATTTGAGAACTGACCTTCTGTCCTGTGAGCGTAGAATTTATTTCGAAACTCTCTGAGTTTATGAACGTTTTTTCTGATCAGTTTACTCAGTCCAGGTTTGATAGAATCAGAATGCAGGATGGCATAAAATAGCATAGAACAATCCCACTGCGCCCTGTTTCCATTTACCATTGTGAGTAACTGTTCGGCATTTCTTGATTGATTATCTGCAGACTCACTGTTTCTAAAGTCCAGGCCATTTTGAGGTGTGTCGTCCCATTCACCAAGTGTTGTCTTGTAACGATTGTCCCATTCCTGCTTGAACAGTAATCGTAAAGCTGGGGGTAGTATGTCAGTAGCTATGTGACAAACCCGGAAGTAGTTAAGCTGTTCCTCCGAAAACACTTTAGAGGCCATTCGGTAACAGAAGGAGGGTAACACTCTTGAAAGCTGTTTTAAAAAAATTTAATACACAGAATTTATCAAATGAATTAAATGTTCATTGCCTGACACTACGTGTATATTACAGGGTTTAAGCGGATTTTGGTAATACTTTTATTTAACTAGAATAGCCAAGAGAAAAAATAAACAAGTGTTCAGATAGCCTAAACAATAACACATATGTGATAAAGAATCTTGAAATAACATGGAAAGAGCACAGCTGACCACAACACGTGGTTGTTCCGATCAACTTTACCGCAAACGCCGTTGCGGAACTACGCATTTTAAGACTGAGAGACTCTGACGAGGATTTGATCCAGGTGCAAAATGTAATCCGGCAGTGTAGCATGCAAAACAGGTCGACTGAACAGACCCTTTTTCCCGATCGCACCCGAGACCCGACGGCTATGGCAGGTCTGCTAATGCAGTTTTCAACTTTTGCTCTTAGCATGGAAAAACATTTTCTAATACAACAAAGTCAGGTTCTAAATATTTTAAATCGCCATCCTCAAAGGCTACTTCTCGAGGATAATGCTATTTTAAGCAGGAACCCATAACCCGGAGAGAGCAACTTCCACGCTCTCGTGTCACGGCGTTTTCATGGACCAGTTTATTTTTAGAACGGTTTTGGTGCGAATTTTGAATATCTTTTAAATTCCACAAACCAGTCAGCAAAACCTACAGACCTAAAAATGATATTTTGTTGCCTTTTAATAACGTTAAGTTTTCCTTTTTGATATCTTATACTTCGAATGCGCTCATATAGACATGGTGGAGATTCTATTTTCGCGGGAAAAAGTGCCCTAAAATGTTTTTGAAAATAAACTGGTCCGTAAAAACGCCGTGATAAAGGCCTAGTGTGGGAGCTGCTCGCTCCGGGTTAAGGGCTGCTCGTGCCACGGCGTTACGTTTTCATGGACCAGTTTATTTTTAGATCAGTTTTGGAAGTACTAACTATAATGATTTCGGTGATTTGATTTCTAGTATTAATCCTTCCAAGTGAGGGTCTCTTGATTGATGACTTCTGAAAAGGTAGTTAGTGGGCGTCTTTAAATAAAAAAAAACTAAAATTCGTCTTTTGCCGATTTTTTCGGCCGATTCAGCATTTTAAGACCAGATTTGGTTGCTTTACGCTCAAAAGTGGATTTTCCCGAAAACTGACTGGTTCTTCGATTGACCACTGAGCTGCTCAAGGGAAATTTGGTAAAAAACCAAACTGCTAGTTAAGCAGTTTTCTGGTACTGGGTACTGTTTTTGGGCTACAAAGAATGAAAAAGCCAGCCCCTACTCCTCCCCCCAACCCCTCCGTCAACCAGTTTCATACGCTAAATATTGGCTTCCGAACTGAGGCTAGGCAGGCATGCGCAGAAAGGGGTTCAGTGACCCAGCAGTTCAACTTTCTTTCCCACCCTCTTCTTTCGCTTTTCATTCTCCGTCCATTTTTCTTGTCTTGCTGGGCATTGATTAGGGACAAGCCTTCATTTCGAAAGAAAAACAATGGGGAGGGGCGGGGGGCATTTAGGATCATATGATTAGATGGAAGGAAGTGCTGGCATGATGATATTGCTGTTTTAGGTCAATTCTATGCTGAAGTCATTAATTTCATGGCAATGCCTTTACCGATATAAAAAATCCTCCTGTAGAGTTAAGTTAGAGTTAAGGAAGCTATCAAACAAATTTCATCACAGAGCACTATTATAGCGATCATAATATTTTCTTTTTTGGTCATGAGTTTTGAAGGCCTAGCATTAAAATTTTCAGTTTACATGTCCATCCTTGCCATCCTTGGCAACAGAAGACGGGAAACAGTTTCAATGCCTATTAAAATATGGCCCTGAATAATTTTTGGACTTCGATAGATTCAAGAACATTTTATCTTTTTAAAAAGATAGTAGATGGCATGAAAAAGTTCCTTTAAGGGATGGGGGTTGTCATGAGGTACATCTTGACAGGGAGTGCTACCTGACAACCAACAGAACACTCTCGTAACTCGGGTGACACTAGAAACCAAGTATATAAGATCACCCTTCAACTTATTTACTGATACTTCTAAAGTTATCTTTCAAATGACCAAAAAGAATAGTTTAGACCGCTTGCAGTCTGCATTTTCTCTTAGATCCATCAAGTTATTCTAAGACGGAGTGAGTGCGTATGTAGACATTAATAATTTTTTTTATACTACTACATAAAAAACAACTGCAATTTGATTGGCTTAGAGCAGTGGTATTGCAGCTTAATTTAAAATACCTACACGTGAAAATTACCTTTGCCGGTAGTAGTATAAACAAACAATAGCATAATTTGTACTTTTGGCATAACTACCACTCATTATATTTCAAATTGTCTCAAATTTCACTCTCCGTTACATATAACAATTTCGAAATATCACTCGCGGTATTTATGCCAAATATCACTACACATCATGCTATTACCTATACAAATCGGATTAAAAACGCCTCTAAAATAAGAGAATGCTCGCAGTCTACAAACAGTTGTCTTACCTTTTCAATTTCCTTCCCCTGCCTCCTCTTCTCTCAATCAAGGCACCGTCCAGATTACATTTATTAACAACTGCGCGTGAAAAGAAAAAAAAAAATAACAGTTTAACAAGAATTTAGGCATATGAAATGAAATGCTACGGGAAAATTCTAAGAATTTTGTGGACGGAACACAGAACGAACGAATCGAGAGGGGAGGAACTGATCGATGGTTAGAGAACTTTAAAAATCAAAAGGCGGACAGAAGCTGAAGTACTGTATGTTGTTCATTTTAAAAGAAGGCATAGTTTGGAAAAAGTCATCGTGTAGGGATGGGAAAGGAAAAATTGGGGAAGACCAAGAAGAAAAGGGGAAAGGGGTACATGTAACGTTTTTGACAAACCATTAGAGAGCTTGAACTTTTGAGCCACGCACGTCAACCGGAAGTAAGTTTTCTTCCCTTTTTATATGCCTTGATGCTACCAAATTGTATTGCTAAGTTTCTTTACTCTTAAAACAGGAGACTTACTTGAAAATATGGGCAAAACTATGGCCTAGAATGCAAAAAGCCCACTTCCGTTTGAACTGCGAAGTACTACAGAAGGACGTCTATGCAACGTTTAGTTGTCTATAAGCAGTTAGAGAGAGAGAGAGAGAGAGAGAGAGAGAGAGAGATATTACTTTATAGGAGATTTTAAACATTACTTACCGCTTACGTGTACAATATTCGGCTCCAAAAGGAAAACTGCTCTCTATGGACAATGAAAACAAAACGCGATAGAATCGGTGTTCGGCTTCAAACAGAAAATTTCATTCGTAAGCACGTTCTGTCTAGGACGTAGACTTTACGTTATCGATCACGCGATGATCACGGTGGATCACGAGATCATTTACCCGCTACAACTGGTCAGCGGTTGAAGAAAAAGTCAATGGGTGTAGGGTGGGGGAAATTTTATGAACATGGAATTGAGGCCAGGCCATATCTATTCCAGGGAGATGGTACACTGACTGTATGTGCAATTTCAGGAAGCTTAGAGAAGATGAAACCCTCGCCACTCGATGGTTTATTTTTCGTTATTTATGCTGTGGGCTCTGTTCTGGCTGAAACTCCAACGTCTGGGAACAATATAGACACTTCTGGAGAAAATAATTCCAGGATCAAAGACACGAAAATGTTGGTTTGTATCCTTTTGGTCCTAATTACTGTACTTTTTTTGCAAGCTTTTAATATAATTAAGCTTAACTAAAAATATTCCACCTGATAAGAACTTCTTTAAGAGACAGCGGGCTTATTAGAGCTTATTGTTACAGTTTCCTATCTTCGCTCGGAGATCGTGCAATTTTTAAAGAAAAACGTGCTCAACAAGTAGTTGCTGCAGAGAGTATTCTAAACCTTGCTGATTATTCCAAGCAGTATAAGATGGTCGAAATAGTACTTGAAAAATTATTTAAGGTAATCAATGTACCAATTTACAAATCAGGGTTGTCACTAGGATTTCAAGTTGCCGGATATTTGTTGTTAGTAGCCGGGGAAGTCACAAGCAGTCATGGAGACCCCCCCCAAGAAGTTTTTGAAGTGGAACTTCTACCTTTTTTCAAAAGGCATTCCTGCCTCAAAAAAAGGAATCTTCATCAAGAGTACAGCTATCATTAGCAGGTTTATGATGATCACATCTTTATTAGAGAAAACTACAACATTCTGAGACAATGAAAATAATAAGTTTTTACTTTGCGTAAAGGCTTGTTAGAGGGTTTTTTTAGTGGCCGCCAAATGGGAATATACTTGTAAGCACCGGGTCTGAAAAAAATGACAGGTAGGCACCGGTCACATTATCTGCGCAGTCTTATCTTCAGCGCAGACAAGGCGCATGCTGGCCAGTGAAGTGTTAAATCACAACGATACTTTACAAAATGTTAAAATGTGGAAAGGACAATCAATTCTTATATGGTGCAAATGAATTAACATGCGCTGTAAAATCAGTTGTAAATCCTCATTTAGTTATACGTAAGAACGAAAAAACTTACGGAAAGCAAAAGTAAAACTATTATTACAAATGAATTAACCCACCAACATTTCTTAGTTTTTGCACGCAAGTATTTCAAAATTACTTAAACCTGCTGCAGATGAAACTTGCATTTAGTTTGAAGGGTAGTCTTTGTGTGTTTGAAAGGTGTGCTCTTTTGGTTTAATTTAACGATGAAAGTAGCCGGGGGCCATGCTCTGAGTAGCCGGGGGAAATCCCCGGCCCCCAGCCCTAAGTGACAACCCTGACAAATGCTACTTTTGACATAAGTTCCTGAGTGAGGGTGGGTACAAAACGAAGACCTAAGACCTAAGACCAAAAAACGAAGACCCCCTTAAAATCATTTATAGAAACGGGTAGCTCGACCTTTAAAGATGTGTAAAAAAAACCAATATTTTCAATTATACAAAATTTTGACCAGGGTCTTCGTTTTCTACACCATCCCCCAGGTGTGTAGAAAATGAAGACCCCCCTCAAAATCACTTGGAAATGGCTGAACACTGCTTTTAATGACTTCTAGACACTAAAGGAGTGTAAGAAACAACACAGCTCCTGACGATTAAACCCATGACAACATTAAGATCTCCCGAGTGACGTGGTTATTTAATGTCAGAAGAAATCCAAAATCCATATCTTACAATGTATGTAATATTTTCCTAATTAAATACATATTGACTTTTCTATGGAAAGTGTTTCTGTTTCATTTTAGTTTTACTTTGTAGAATTCATCATGATAATACTCATTAAACTCGTGGTACAGTCAAGCCTTGTTAACACAAACACTTAGGAGACCATAGAAAGTGTCCGTCGTAAGTGGATTCAATATTAAGGGGAAGATGTAAGACCTTTCTTTTTCCTGGGACAACTCTCCCTTGTGCTTGCACTCGTTGCAGTTTCTCACATCCCTCCTTGTGATGTTTAGAGTAGAACTCAA
This sequence comes from Porites lutea, assembly GCF_958299795.1. Lineage (NCBI taxonomy): Eukaryota > Metazoa > Cnidaria > Anthozoa > Scleractinia > Poritidae > Porites > Porites lutea. The sequence continues at coordinate 18,429,835 of NC_133209.1, read as the reverse complement.
GGGCTGTGGAGAGTCTAGAATTTTATTGGAGAAGCGTTTCTCTATTCTTTGCAGGGCTTTTCCGAAGGACACTGAAATAAGTGGCTGGAGTGTGTGTGATTTTCATTTATTAAGAGTTTGTAAAACAACAGGTACTTAATTACACGGGTCATAGGTTTTTTCGGTACAAAGTTATTTCAATACAAGTTTATTGAGTGAAGTTGTAATATGATTTCACGTACAAAATACTTGGCTCAAAGAACAAAGAACTGGCCATAATAAGATCTCAGAAACATTTCTATCGTCAGTAATAAAGACGTGACTGCGAGCAGAGACTTAAGACTCGTATTTTTCAGGTAAAAATGTTGACGCTGATCGAAACAAGGCTGGACATTAACCCCCTGATAACTCTAATATCTCCAAGTGACACGGTTATTTAATGTCATGGAATGGGGCATTTTGATGGCAATCATGGAAGACATGACTTTGAACACTTTACAGCAAGGGATGCTTCCACAAAAAACTTGGCCATGTTGGTTCTTACACTCCTTTAGTGTCTAGAAGTCGTTAAAAGCAGTTTCCATCCGTTTCCAATTGATTTTGAGGGGGGTTTTCGTTTTCTACACATCGGGGGGATTGTGTAGAAAAGGACGACCTTGGTCGAAATTTTGTATAATTGAGAATCGTCAGGAGTCGTTTTCTACACAGTCATACATTGTGTAGAAAACTAAGACCCTGGTCGAAATTTTGTGTAATTGAAGATATTGTTGTTTCTTACACATCTAAGGTCGAGATACCCGTTTCTGGGTATTTATAAGTGATTTTGAGGGTGGTCTTTATTTTTGGGTCTAAGGTCTTACGTCTTTGTTTTCTACCCACCCTCGTGAGTGAGGTCTCGAGCACCCAGCAAATAACCTGACTTCTTAATAAAATCAGGGCTCTCTTAGGTTAGAGGGGTTGACCATTGAATTAGATGTAGTGTCCCCAATGAAGCAGTCTGCAGGGCACGCACGTTAATATTTTAGTCAAATGTAATGGAACTGTTCTAAACAAATACTGGTATAATGAAGATGGGGGGCGGGAATTCTCACCTGTCTTCCCAAACCTCCCAGATGTATCACAATCAATAATAAAATTAATGTTTTAAACCAAGCAAAACCTGGTGCTCTCTATCTTAATAAGCCTCCCCACGCAGATGTGTGTAGGCATTCATCACCCCTTCCACCCCCACGGTCCGTAAGGAAGGAATGGGTGACGAATCCGTAAGGACGTCTGTGTAAGAGGCTATGTTATCTCTTGATGACAGTAAAAATATGTAGTCAGTTCACAATCAGTTGTAATAGCATGCAGCTCCATGTTTTTTTTTTAAATATTCAAAATAAAACTTGAAGAGATTGAAATAAAATGAAATTTAAGTTAAAATTATTTCAATGTACTTTGATGAATTCTCAATTTCGTTCTTTCTACAGTATTTCTAATCATTGGTCAGAAAAGATAGTACTGTAGTATTAATTTTAACTAGGCTAGGATTAGGGAACTTTTTTGTTTCTGTCTTTATGATTAGGCTAATGCGAGGGAGACAAAGGCAATTGAGAATCAAACTAGGCTGAAATCATTTTTACCTCTGTCAAAATTATTTCATTTTAAAGGTAAAGATTAAGTCTGTTATTCTATCATTCCAAGACAAATTTCATTTTAAATTACAACTGATAAGTCTTTATATTTATGAACTGGAGTTTTTTTATTCAGGTTTTACAGGATGCAAGAGTCATTAAAGTAACAGAGTCAGGATCCCAGGACAAGCATTTCTCACAGAACAAGCTCAGAGGGTGACCTGGCTAGAAGGCGACCTGTGTTATAGACCATAATTTGCACCAAGAGGTCATTATGTGATATTGTTTTTATAAAAATGTAAGTGATATATGATTTTTATGCCTTTGAAAAATCGCGACTATATAGTGGATCATTACAATTTTAAACAGTAGTGATTTGGTTTTTCAAACCCGCACCATTTTCTTAAAATGAGTATATAAGATCACAGCTGGTCACGTGTGACTAAAAAGTGGATTTTAAAATTATGAATACCTCTTTCTGAACACAAATTTTGCTCTTAATCTTCAAGGATTTCAAATGTTAAAAACATGATGTGGTAACGTTTACAGCACATTTGAGTGTTAAACCATTTAATGACGTGTGACAAGATGCAAAAGCAAGGAGAAAGTAGTTGCGGCCACATGGCGGCCAATACAAATCAATTTCTTACTTTGTTGAAAAAATCAAGGTGCCATAAAATATCTCCCTTAAATATGTTTCCTCTCAAATTTTATGTGCCCTGTCAATTTTAGATATCAGCAAGATTCCAACTCGTTGTTTTAGAAAAGGAAGCATTGGTCATGTGAGCTCTTAATAATGCAATTAGTGACCTATTATATTGATGGTTAGTAGTTTTAAAAATACTAATGAATTAAGCTTTCATTTTTGAACACAACTCTCATGTCAGAAGGACTAAAGTTGTTGATTGATCCAGTTAGCGCTAGTCCTTTGGGGTTGTTTTACAGCTGAGCAAATCGAGCTCGGGTCGACTGTCTTTGATGAAGAATACCCATTTTTTTAACAGCTCTGGCAAATGTGTTAGAGAACACAGCCCTCTTTGGTGATATTCTTCTTCGACTTCCTGATATAACACATGAGGTAAAACAAAAGATATTTATTTTAAAGTTTTAAAGGCTTTTTATTAGTCTAAAAGGTGTGTACCTGGTAACTTGATTTTTGCTAAAAAGGAAAAGTAGCATTTCTACAATAGACATTTCCAGTCACATGTCTGTGAACAGAGGCACCAAGTCGAGGCTTGGGAAGAAAGACATATACAAAGTGATTAAATTAATGTAAGAAATTGTCAGATATTGCCTGCCTTCACCTCACTTCCTTGCATTTGCTCAATGGAACACTCAATGCAGGAAGGGTCGATGCACAGATGGCTGGCCACCGTCAGATTTCAATTAGCAGCAACAGTAGCCACACAACAGAGGGTGGTCTGCCTGTGTCAATCTGCTGTGCTGTTATTATTACTGCAATGAGGAAAAGGCTAATAAGGAAAAAGAATTTAAACAAATTAATATTGCCTGTATGAAACTTTTGAAATCCTTCAGTGTATAATTATCACTCTTTGCCCTCCATTCATAACAAACCTGCTGCTGAGAGAGAAACAAAATACAGCCAAACCTTCGTACAACAGTCACCCTTCGGAAATGGCATTAAGGTGACTGTTATATACACGGCTGGTGACTGCTATATACAGGTCAACTTTGCAGAAAATGAAATCAAGGCAACTGGAAATTTTGGGAAGTTGTCGGTGACCGTAATATAAAGGGTGACTGCTATATATATACAGGTCAACTTTGCAGAAAATACAATTAAGGCAACGGGAAATTTTGGGAAGTTGTCGGGTGACCTTAATATACAGGGTGACTGCTATATACAGGTCAACTTTGCAGAAATTATAATCAAGGCAACTGGAAATTTTGAGAAGTTGTCGGTGACCGTAATATAAAGGGTGACTGCTATATATATACAGGTCAACTTTGCAGAAAATACAATTAAGGCAACGGGAAATTTTGGGAAGTTGTCGGGTGACCTTAATATACAGGGTGACTGCTATATACAGGTCAACTTTGCAGAAATTATAATCAAGGCAACTGGAAATTTTGGGAAGTTGTCCGGTGACCTTAATATACAGGGTGACCTCTATATACAGGGCAGTTATAATACAGGTTTGACTGTATTACATTCATTAGTAGAAACCAAGAAAGAGACTAAATCGAACACCTCCGTGTGCTGCTTATGGTGATTTCAAACAGGGTTTGTCAAGGCTGCCGGAAGTAGAGCTGTCCGCTTACCTGAGCTTCCTTCTTTTTTTTTTTTTTTTTTTTGCAAAATAGTTAGACTGTGTTATAATAATATTTTTCAAGTTTGTTCTCTTTTATTATTTGCTGTGTTACTTCTACCTTTGTTTCATGTTTTAAGCAGTTATTGAAATATTTCACTTAATTTTGTGACGGTTCTCTTTGTTTGAATTTTGATTTATTTTATGACACAGCTACCGGCTACCTTGGTCGTTCATAAAAAACTACAGTTGAACCTCTCTACAACGGCCATCTTGGTGACAGAAGAAAGTGACCATTGTAGAGAGGTGGCTGTTAGTGGAGGCTCCACTGTATAACGGCCACCTCTCTCCAACGGCCATTTTTTGGCGGACAGTCCATACATTCACTTATGTTTCATCCTCTCTATAATGGCCCCTTTCTTCTGTTCCCAAGGGTCCCCTGGGAAACAAGGCCAGGGTCCAGTTTAAGTCTTCTATTAAACACACGCAATTCAATGAGTACGTACCGAAAACGAAGTTTGTGTTCCTCTCTGAACCTGTCTCTCGTCTCATTGAATTCCTGTTCTTCAAGGGCAATGCGTACCATATGCCATGGCGGCAAAACCTTCCTGACTTGCTCTCCTGGGTTTGGCACAGCTTTCAGACTTAGTTCTTGAAGGGACATCATTTTCGATTAAGAAACAAGGTACAACGGTAAAGCGAAATGAGGCTTATTTCATGCTTCTTTTTTTTTAACTGTTGGCTTTTCTTTCATTGGTGCTTTTTGGATTCCCCTGCGACTTTTTTCAACTTTATTGGTGTAGCCTATTCCCTTGTGTTTTTCACACACCTGGCATTTGCATAGAGCACATGGCAAGACACGCTCTGTTGTGCTTTTTTTCTAACGAAGCAATGAAATACAAGGGTTTATTAGACCCAAAAAACAAGCCTTTCGGCAACCTGCTACCTTTCGAGGTGCAAGTAATCATTATGTTCTGGACCCAATGTTTCATGACAAATGACAGAAGGACAAAAATGAATGAAGAATTAACCCGCCTTCCCTGTTGCCTTCGAACAGGTATTCCAATGTCCGTGGTATTTTCGTTTCCAAGCGGCTACAAACGTTTTTCTTCCGCTATGAAAAACAAACCTTATCCTCGCTTTTACGGTTGTCCTCACTGTTTCAGACGAAAAACCAAGCAATACTCGGTACGTTTGAACGTTTGTTTTATTTCGCAGTTCATTTGCCCTTTGTTTTCAGGGATTAGTCGCCATCTTATTTACGTCAATGACTATTTCACAATCCTTTACCTTCAAGCAATGTTTCTTAAAGACACTTTTTCTTCTAGATTGATATGATTGTGACAGAGAACAAGCATGAAGAGAAATTCGACCATGCTTGAATCGCTCTCAGTTTAGATTTACTGCGCGACTATTACGGTCCTTCCATTTCATTGTACCAATATCCAGTTTATGGAACGCAAGGAAATCCAGTCATTCTCGATTTATTGGTAAATGTATTTCTTCTTGACTGGCTGATCGACTTTTATTCCAGTATCTCTCCAGACTTTTCTCTTACTTTATAATACTTGTAATTTGATTAAACAAATTTATTCACAATGTTTTTTGTTACTGCGCAGGGAACACTTCTTCTCCCTCATGTGTGAGTTGACTCAACCGATTACACATATAATATCATAGGTGACGAATTACCCCTTAATTTTGGCGCGAAATTTCAGCATAGTTATCAGAGGAGACTGGTTATGAAAAGCGGCAAACATCAATGATAAAAACAACAGTGCTGCAGTTTATGTTGGAAGCACCCTGAAAGTGCACAATCCTTTGTTTTCTGTTGGCAGATTGTTCCGGAATAAATTAATGCAACGTTTTTATTGGTCAATACAATCAAAATGAAAGGAATTCTTTTGAACGTTGTGCACTTTCAGGTCCACAAAAACATATAACAAAGGAGTCTGACGGGTTTCATTACCATTCCACTCAATTAACTATGATTTCAGCGATAATTTGTAATTTCACACGTGAAATTACACAATTGCCATGGCAACCTTCCCTACGTCTCAGTGTCAAGATGGCGACGAAGTTTTAAAATACCGTGAATGAAGATGTCAGGGCACAAAAAGACGCTTTAGAAAACCTGAACACACAAGTGAACATCAAGAAGGACTCTAACAGGTATTTTGAAGAAAAAGTCTGAAAAATTAAGAACGTTGCAAGCCAAATTTAAGGTCTAAACATTTGAGAGAGTGGAGTTCTCGATCGATATGATCCAGGATAAACATGTCAAAAATCCAAGATTGCTTACGTAATTTGTCACCCATGATATTAATAGGTAATTAAATGGTATACTCGTGAAATTAGGGAATAATTTCACGCGCGTTTAGTCCAAATCCTAATAATTATAAGAATTTGGACAAAACGCGCGTGAAATTATTCCCTAATTTCACTCGTCACCATTTGATTACACGTACTAATTTTGCTTCCTTTTTTAGTATAATAACTACTCAAGTGTCTCTCCTTCTTGCCTCATGACATCATTCCTCATTAACATAATTCCGACCCCCTTCCGAAGGGACCCGAGCCCTCTCCGAAGGCTTCCGACTGCACCCGAGCCTCGTTCTAAGATATTTCCGATTTCCCCCAACAATAGATCGAAATATCCTCTAGACCAACCAGAAGGCTCAAAAGACAATAGACCACCTATCTAGAACAATGGGGACCCAACAGACTACGGATTGCTGCTTACACACTTTCAACTCGCTCAATACCAAGTTAGTTGAGATTTCTTGGAGTTGAATTCGACAGACCTGACCTAGGTTCAGGAAGAGAAATAAGAAATCCCCCTCCTGTGTTTACCTCCTCCATAAAGCGTCGCATCAGGAAATTTTAGGTCACGTACGGTGGCAGCAAAGAGACGTACCGAAGGTGTCATGCACGTGCAGAGTTGTTTTGCTTGTGAAACCTATTAATTTTTTTGTCGATCTCGTTGCCGTCCCCTCCGCCTTTGTCTTTACTTCTCTTCAATGAGAAATATAGCGTAGAATTCCTCAATATAAGCAACTCTATAATACGGACACCTCTCTATGGCGGACCTTTTTACGGTCCCTCCCCTCCCCCAAACTTCTTACAGTGTTGACCTCTATAATGCAGACACCTTTGTACTGTGGACTTTTGTCCCTTTGACTCTGGTAAAACCTCTCCCTGCGAAAAACTCTATAGTACGGGCACCTCGGTATATCAGGGAGAGTTCTATTGGTTCGAGAGAATCCCTACCTCTACAATACGGACATCTCTGTATCAATTGGTTCCAGAGATGCTAATTCACACAATCCCTACCTTTGCAATAAGGACACTGCAGAAACGCGGACTTCTCTTTTGGCTTCTCTCGACTGAGCAGAGCTAGAACAGGCTAACAGCTGGATAATATATGGGCCCCGTATCTCTCCAAGCGATTAGGATTTCCTTTGCCTGGTCCCTGTACGGGCGTTTTCCCAGGCCTTCTCCGTCAATTCACCTGGTGACGTATCCGAGGCAAACGGGCAGACCACGTGACCCGAAACGTATTCGCCGCGCGGAATAATGAGGCTTACTGGACTAGGTAATGATTTCCCTAAATTGTCCCGATTACTCCCCAACACGTCAGAATTATGTGCATATGATGGTCTCGTTCGCCTGAAAACAACTTGAGGCGGCGCAGACGATAAAATGGAAACTGCGCTTTAGGTTTGACATACTTAAGCAAACAGGGCTCGTACGAATCATGAAAGTCCTAAAAAACGATCCACATTGTACGAACTCTGAACAAAGAAAACATTAAATGATTATGCTGCAGAATAAATATTTACCCATAAATTAGTTCAGCTTTCGCTTTATCATGACACGGATGTTGTGGTAATCTGAATGAAAAAAAGGACATTTATTGTGTGAGTAGCAACAAAAACTGTTCTAGTTTTCGTTAAAAAAATACCCTGTGCACGCATTAAAACTATTTACCTTCGTGTCTTACCGCGGATAATGATGTTGGAAGTGGATCGCTAAGTAAAGCTAACCTTTTCAATTAGTTTTATTGAGTGTTGGATAATATTCGATTTTTTCCTTGTTAGAATTCTCGTGAAAATTATACAAACACGTTTCTTGATCATACATTATTGACCTTTCTTTCTCTCTTTGTTTAATCTGAAATCATTTTTTATTTCTTTTTCGTCTCGAAGATATTAGCGTATTATTCAAGATGACATAAATTTAAGATTATGTTGTTTTTTTTTCTCCATATAGTTTTTTTTTGAGACTCCGATATTTACTGCGCTTTTCAAAAACACGCGAACTCTGAAGTTCAAAAGCTGCCTTCGCAAATGGGCGTTTTTCACTACTGTCAATCGTAATTAGGATGACAAGCAATGAACCTTGGAACACAAACACACAAAACGGATCGAAATCCACTTATCACAAATCAAAAACCATGACCTTTTGAATCCGTTGAAGTAAACTCCTTTTTTTTCTAAGAGCCCGGCTAAGATGACTGACGGCAGAGAAAAATGCAAACGTGAGCTGGCTTTTTAAACTTCAGAATTCGGGTGTTTATGAAAAGCGTAGTGAGAGACTAAAGTTATTCTCCATGCTCATGCAAAGATGATGATTAAAGCTGGAAAATGATGAGTATCTGAAACATTTTTTTTTTTTGCACCAGGTTCAAAAGGAACAATATCTTAACTACAGAAGAGCTTATTTCAAGGACACCACCGATGTATTTTCAAGCGTCTTGAAGGACCTTTTGAAGACAAGTGAGCATATTGTCCACGTTGTAGTTTAATTTTATCCTTGCTTTGAAATTCATTTTACTTCTTACACGGCTTATATTTGGCTACATCAGATATCAGAATGTCCATTTATCACTTCAGACGATTTTAAATTTTATTATTCAAGCCACTGATTCGCTTCTTAATTTTTAAAGGATTGGCGCTTCAACTTTCCTCTTATCCTTTTTGTTTTTTAGGTGCAGAATTTAGCCTTGGTCCCAATCCTTTTTCGTGTATTATCCAATAATTCAGCGTCTGCTTCTTCAACCGCCACAAATATATCAGGTATTGAATTTACTGGATACTTGTGCGTGTGTTCTATTGAAAGCGGATTACAGCATGCCGTAACAATAATGGCAGTATCATGATTGCTTTTTACCTGCAATTGTCTGCAAGGGTTTTTCCACCGCGTCCAAAGTTCTTTTGCCCTCCATGGTAGATTTTGATCAATGTAGGTTTCTGGGAAACTGTCGACCTACCCCTCCCCTATGCTAATATTAACACTTACTTCTGATAAAGGGCAAAATGATGGCTCAGGGGAGGGGTAGGTGGACAGTTTCTCAGAAACGTAAATCGATCCGTAGATTTCATGACCCATTACCCCTCTCTGCTCACCCAATGAGCTTTAAGAATTTCGCAAAAGGCACGAAGTTTGATCATTAAAACCCAGTATACTGGGACAAATTGCTACAACGCCAAGAAGAGTTCGAAGGTGATTTTCACCCATTTTACAAAAATTGCAGGGTGGGAGGGGGGAAGTCGCCAGATAACTAAATATTGCTTTGCAGTTCCCAACATTTTTTAACTCCATTCTACATCTACATCATAACTTAGCAAAGGCTACTTATCGCGCCAAGAACTTTAGAAATCTTGTGGAATTGCTTGTAAGTGACAAAGCCGACTTGATAACAATTTTGGTACATTTTTGTTACCCTAGGGATTGGCAGTTTTCAGACAAACCCTGCCGGTTTAACAGGTTCTTTGGGGACAGCAGGAACAGCGTCTCTGGGAAATCCATTTGGCACCACCACAGGACTCGGTAGTACCAGTCTAACATCAGGCTCCACATTTGGAACACCTCTCGGGACCAACACTTTAGGAGCCACGGGTCTCGGAGCGACCACTAGATTTGGGACCCCAAGTCTTACGGGAGGATTTGGTACCCCTGCCCTTGGGTCCTCCACAGGAGGAGCTTTTGCCTCCACCGGGACAGGATTTGGGGGGACCGGTTTTGGCACCGGAACTTCAGCGTTTACTGCACAACCGAAGTTTCAGCTTCAAAGGCCACCGGCTGGTAACAAGTGAGGCAAAAGGAGATGAAACAAGCGGGATGTATGTTGTTTTAAGCACGCAATTGAAGCTACTTGTGTTGAACATAATATACTCGATCTACCTACGCATTCATAAGGGTTCTTTGGACGGTTTTGATCTAATACCCAACATTCTGCAGTGTAGCGCGTAAACGAAAATATTGAAGGAGTTTCAATCTTTCCGTTTACGGACGACTTTTCATACAACGCCTTTATTTTATTGGAAGTAAATTGTACGTCTAGGCGCACGTAAAAATTACTCGACCGTGGAATCTACCTTAACAACAGAATGTTAGAGCAACCTCAGTCCGAATTCCTGGTACACTGCGCGAAAATACAAGGTATTAAAGTTGACGATTAGTTCAGCAAACAATGGCATGTGTGGACGGCTTTTAGAATCGCGAATCAGGAGGGAAGCGTAAACGCGTCGCTCGCTATATAAGAAGCACTAAATAGTATTTCTTGCCCCTTCTTAGGCGCGTGAAGCAAGATCCACGTTCAGATCATGATTCACGTTCGCCTGCGAACCGTATCTCAAAAGTAATGCCTGTTATACGGGCGTTAGCTTTTGGTTGGTTTACCGTAAACGTACATATTATTTGTTGAGCGAGCGGCGACGCCTTAAGACAAGGCGGTGCATGAAGCGATTCGGCGACTCGTTTGTAATCTCCAGCGCCTGTAGTAACTCCTTGCGCGAAGGCCAACGCGAATTTAGCGCAAAACGGCAACAAGAGAGCTGTAGCAGGCTGGTAACCATTCGCAAGTGCCATTTTTGCGTGGAACTCTGTTAAGATCGTTTTCAGCTGTGTAAGTTAAACAGAAATGACTAACTGTATTGTGGAGGTGTGTATTTAAATACGTAGTAGTATTAAGTACTAAGTAGTTTGTGTTGTCTAACCTTTAAATAATAGGGAGCTTAAGCAACTACGACGACGACCACAATGACAACTTCAAAAAAACAATAGGTTTAATGATCAAAACAACAGCTCTGCACGTGCATCACGCTTTTTAGTACATTTCTTTGACGTCCACTGCACGACTGCGACGTGAAACCTCCTAATTTGTCGTTTTATGGAGGACGTGAACATGCACGTGCGGCGACGAATTTTCCTTCCTATTTTTGAACCTGAATAAAATTCAACTCCAGGAAAAAAATCGCGTGCATTTGACCTGAGCGGGTCCAAATAGACGCAATTAAGTTTGAAAGAACCCAAATTCATTTTTTGCCGACGTTTTCACTGCCGTCGTCGTCGTCCTTGCTTAAGGTCCCCATATCCTGGAACTTGTGACACTCAGGCCAATGAGCACACTGTCAGGCACCCCGATCGCAAGTTACGTACACTCACACATTTTAATCATTTTCTCCTTTATAGAGGGGCTTCATTCACGCACAAGCGCGCCCTCAGGCACATTTAAAGAGCATTTGTTGAAAGTAAAGTTAAGCATTTTGGTTGAAAGAAATAGATACTATAGTGGAACCTCTCCTTTAGGACACCTCCATTCAGACTACACAATATTTGGTCCCGGAGAAATGTTCATATAATCTTTGTATTTGTTACCTCTACTGAAGGGACACCTCTATTCAGGGGAAAGGGACACTTTTTCTGGGCCCTAAAACCTGGGTTTAACTTCCAATCAGGGGACACCTTGGCAATCAAAAAAAGATTTAGTTTAAGTGTTCATTAGTCACAATGACGAGTGCTTTCCAGAAACTGTTTTCAAAAATGAATTAACTCATGTACTGCACTTGTGGGAATTCAGCACACTACATTGCAGAGATAAGTTATTCATGATCTTTTATGCATTATCTAGCTGCTTGAAATAATGACTGTAGCAGATTCCACAGCCTGCGAGAGCAGACGCCTTTTTCGGCTCTTAATAATTAAAGATATTTTATTCGTTGTTTGATTTTTTTTTACAAGCCTCAGCCCAACCTCCAATCAGGGGACACTTTCCTTGGTCCCGAGGGCGTCCCCCGAGTAGAGGTTCCAGTGTAACTGACAAAATGAATTTCTATGGTATCCGCGGTGCTCCGTTAACTTGGCTTCCCAGTTATATAGCTCAGAGAGAACCGTATGATATGGTTCATCATCATGTCTCTTTATTTAACAATGTTGTGTGTAGCGTTCCCCAAAGCTCTCTTCTTTGGCCTTCCCCTTTTCTTCTAGTATATCATTGATCCTTTTCACTCTTCGAGTCACCTCTCGTCAGTCTTCTTCGCGTATGATACTAATATATTTGTTCGTCATTAAGACTTAGTTTCTTAAACAAATATTAATCAAGAGCTCTTTCTTGTTTCCTTTTGGTTTAATGGAAATAAACTCACTTTCCACCCTGAAAAGTCAACGTTCATTACTCTTATTAATTTTTTTATCCACAGGGCAAACAGATTATCCCAACAGTATAAACATCTTAATAAATAATTCTCCTATAGCTCGTGTGCAGAAGGGATATTCCTTGGAAACCTGTCGTGGAAACTCCACGTCTCTTCCATCTACGGTAGTCTAAAGATAGATGAATTTAAAGTAAATCACGACGATATCTACCTTCGGATACCTTAACTATAATTCTCTCTTACCATATGTCTACTACTGCAATCTAGGGTATTCCGTGTACTAGCCTGCGCGGCTCGCGGGATTGGCAGAGGAGTGTTGCTGTTTTTTGGCAGCCGAGCGCCGGAGCCTCAACAAGTTTGGGAGTAAGTCAAATTCAAATTTTCCCTCGCGGCTCCTCCGCCAAGAGAGAACCCCGCGCGTGACCATCCTGCCAGCTACGCAAGCTATCCGTAGAATCACCCTATTTCCAGTCCTCCACGTACAAATTCTAAGCCTCTCTCCAACAAGCTTAATATTCTTTTTCTCTATTCAATCTTTAAATTCCATGTCTTCTGCTTTGTAACATTTCAATAACTCTCAAGGGGTAGGGTCGGAGGGATCCGAACCACCCACAAGATATAGGACAAAATTGGTTTATCACCAGTCATAACAGACGAAAATTTCTGAGATGTGTTCTTTACAAGTAGAACGTCACATGTCGGCTGTGCGCATCATCTAAGCAAGGGTCTAAGTAGTGGAGACTAATGAAGTGTCTAGGAAGAGGGGAAATAATTTGCATGGACGGTGTGCACAAGATGGATCCACCCTCTCCCCCCTTCCCTTAAGGAAAATTCCTCGATCGGCCCCTTCTTTACCAACTACTCTTCCTCCTTCGGACGCTTTTGTCTTGGTTATAACACGTAGGGTATCGTGCATTCCTTGTGTCGTATCTTTTGCCTCAGATTTATGTGTACAATCTTCCTTTCCATTACTTGTTGCTCAGATCTCAGATTGTTTGTCAACACCTTTTAAAACTCCACTTCTGCATAGCATGCAGCCCATGGATAGTACAAAGAGTAGACTAGTATCCATGGGCAGTCATAGGCTGTTGATGGTAAAATACACGGTTTTTTTCAGTATGTGCAATTAGATTAAGATTCACGTTTACGGCAAACGCCAGATTCAAGTTAAGAATTTCTCAGAGTAGAAAATAGGCAGATAAAAATTGTCCAGAACAATTCTTATGGATAAAACTGGCGTGAAAGTAATTATTTCTCAGTAGAAGTAATAAATAGTAAACGACAAATATTAAGGGAAAAACTTGGTCACGTGGTACAAATTCACGTTTGCCGTTTGGCGTTAACGTGATTCTTAATATCTCTAATAGTTTTCTCTCGTTTTGTTGTTAGAACGCGGCTAACGATTTACCACAAGTTTCACATACAAAAAAAAAATCATTTTAAAGCCGAAGAACATAAAATGCTTAAAGACATTTAAAATCTTGGCAGTGCCTGAGCGGCGACTGGACCGACCGTGCGATAAAATCAAGTTCCTTAAAATAAGCCTCGTCAGTCTTCACTTTGCGATGAAAAACAGAAGACTGGCGTGTAAAATGAGTCGAGTCAGCCTTCCAAAGAATAGCGGCTCTATAGCTAAAAGAGTTTTAAGAAACTACAGGACGATTATGTTATTTCTTTTTCTGAAGTAGTACGCAGTGCAAGGTTTATTTGTCAAAAAACTGAAAGAGCCACAGGTGCTTCACCTATAAACATGCTATTGAGTAGTTTAATTGATCGAAGTTTATGATAGGTTAGATCAACGCGCAATCTTCTTTATTAAGAAAATCTCAGCCATGGGTATCGCTTTACATATTCTTGACTGAGCCTTCGCCAAAGTCAGCCTCAATATTCCTAAAATAAAAGAAAATTACGAAAAAGGGGCGATACCGCACCTATTTGAAAGATTGTTTTTGATTAGCTGGGAAAACAGTAGGGATTGTCACATAACAATGCCGCTATCCCTGAAAACAATTGAAGTGTAGTTTAAAGGGGACCAGTGAAATAAGAGGTTTAGAGCGGTGCAGGTCTACCGCAAAAAAGAGGAGTAGATGAAATACTTAGTCCCTAGGCCTTTTCCCAGACATTGTGTATACTCCGGGACCTGAAGACAAAAGAGCAGCTTTCAAAACTTACTCATTAGCATTTTAATTATACAGTAGGTCCCAGTTGTTGCAAAAGTTGAATAACGCTATCCACTCCACTACAAAGCGCAATTGGTTTCACTATAATTCTTATCCTCTGGATAGTGATTTATCCGGTAAATAGCGCTATCCAACGTTTGAACAACCGGGACCTGGTAGTTAATCCGATATTGTAAGAATAGCTATTATCCTTTAATTTTTAAAAATTGATTTTTTTTTTGATTTAAAAATTTAAGAATTTTTTCAAATTTCTTTAATTTTGTTAATTTTTTTTATTATTTTTTTTTAAAAATTTGTCCAATCAAGGATTAATATGGATAGTTTTAAAAAGGAATTTCCTAATGAAAAAGGAAAACTGTCCAATTAATTTAAGAAAATAGGGAAACCTGTATGAGCCAATCAAATCCAAGAAAATACAAAAAGTAATAGAAAATAGCCAATCAGCTTGAAGCATTGCGTCCGCGCGGTAAACGGGACATGTTTAATAAAGTAGCCTATCTTACAATATGAATGTTTCATGAACTTTGATTATACTGATTATATTCATTATATTGTACGTATAATATATAGATTTAGCCAGGGCTAAAAGCGAAGTTCCAATTTTAATAAATTTATAATTTAAATCAAACAATAAACTTTTAATCCACAAATCATTTAACTTAAGGGCACATTCATGTGACTTTTGAGGGAAAGGCTAAGTTATTTTAGAGTGAAACATCTTACATCGAATTGATAACCTTATATGTACACCCAAAAAATAGCAAACATCTTCGATCACATTCAAGATCACAGTAGATTAGGCCTCGAAAACAAATTCTTGGAAAACAAATCACGCCAAATTTTTTTGCGTTCGACAGGTTTACTTTACAAATTCTTGCCAACAAATCTGGGGGTGTTTAAACCAACCTTTTATAATTTTTATACACCACATTTGAGGTGAAACAGTACTATTCATCATACAGAGCTCGGACAGAATGCGGTATTTCACAATTTTTCAAGACAAATTGCACTCAGTCAATATTCAGGACGAGCCAAACCGTTCAAAAATTTCAGAAAATTTCCAAAATCACCCATACGGCCAGCTGGTTCTCGTTTCTATAGTGCGAGCTGTCAGTGTGGTCGAGTGTTTGAATGAACTTTAACAGAGTTACGCTTCAACATAATAGCGAATTTATTATTATTTGTTTTGTTATTTAATGGTTTCAGTTATAACGATGTGTAATCTTATAAAGCGTTTGATACGCGCGACATTTTTGAGTACTCCTGCAAGCGATGGTCATGAACGATGAAAACAAACGGCACGGACAAGCGATTAAAATTGCAAGAGAGACTACTAACAATCAAAAAAAGAGATATAATTCCGTGAAACATTTACAGAGACAACAATTTTCATTCACGAAGACAAGTATTCAAGTGTCTCTAAAAATCCTGAGTCTTTAAGCGTAAAGTTTAAGTTTATGTTTTAGCCGGCTTCCCAGCGGAGTTTGACTAATAGTCGCGGGTCGCGGGTCGCGGGTCGCGGGTCCACAGTCGCGGTCGCGGGTCCAAAGTCACGGTCGCGGTCCAATGTCGCGGTCGCGGGTCCAAAGTCGCGGTCGCGGGTCCAAAGTCGCGGTCGCGGGTCCAATGTCGCGGCAGGGGAAAATGATTTGGGGTTCGAGGTAACTGAGTGAAAACGAGTGATATGAAAAAAATATGAAGGGAAAAAAATCGTTTTTATGCATGATACTCTACGGTAGCCAATTTACAGGTTACGGATGTTAGAGTCAACAAAATAATGTCTCAAGAAAAGACGTAAAAGAAAAAGCTGGCCGACTTTTGTGTTCACCGCAAGTTCATTTTGTTTTCTTTCTATCGGGCCAGTTATCTATAAATTCAGCTTTGAATGTACTTATGCATAACAGTATCTGATAAAAAATGTTACCCTGAGTTACCATTGTTTTCTTCTTGTCTATGAATTGCTGACAAATTCTTAGGGGTGCATTCACTGAAAAATGTGCGATATACTTCATAGACTATAAATCATATACGTTACAACAACTTAAAAACCTTTTATAAAAAAAGGGCTAACTCGGGCTCGAAAAGCTACGAGTCTGTCGGTAGAAGAAACGAGAACTGTTTCAATTTTAACAAATGTTTTCGGCAAAAATAAAGAAAACGCTTGTTGAAAAACTTCCTGGTCGCAAACTCCCAAAATAAACTCTTTGCTCAAGTAACTGGAAAGAGGAGGAGAGACGTTGGGCTTTAAGTGCCAGTAAAGTACATTCAAGTGGGTATTCAAGGCATGAATTTAATATAGAAACAAGTAATAATCCACAGCAAGAGGGGATAAAGCTCGAGCTTTATCCTCTCTTGTCCACAGAAAGGAGTTTGTTCCCACTAACGATTGAAATCCGGAATCCAAGTTCTACCAAGACAGAATAGACCATAGTCTCTTGGTTCTACTGACAAAGACTTCAATCCAGTACCTGGAATCTGGAATTACTTACCTAATTTATTGTCTTTTCTTAGCTCTGGTGGAGTTGATAACTTACCGTTTTCAGTGTCTGGTTTACTTTCTTTTTCAGCTTCATGATATCGGGCGTTATTATTTCCTTACCTACTTACTCACTTGGTTATTTACGATGCATGTTTTCAAGATTTGACTGAGACGCACATTGAATGGCTTCCTATTGTCAGGTTGTCCTGGTTGCCATTTAGGTGAAGAGAACAAGAAGTTATATTGAACATTCCGGGTTGCCGTCTCAGTTGTAAAAAGAAAAGCATTAAGCGGAAATCTTGCTTCGAGGAACAGACTCCTTTCTGTGGATTATTACTTGTTTCCATATTAAATTCATGCCTTGAATACCGCTTGAATGAAGTTTCATGCGCCTGTTTACATTTTCTTTCAGTTTTGTCGAAAACATTTGTTAAATATAAGAGTTCTCGTTTCTTCTACTGACAGACTCGTAGCTTTTTGAATCCGAGTTCGCTTTTTTTAAAAAAAGGCTTTAAGTTGTTGTAACGTTTATAATCTGTAGTCTATGAAGTGTATCGCATGTTTTTCAGTAAATGAACCCCTAAGCATTTGTGAGCAATTCATCGACAAGAAAAAAGCATGGTAACTTATGGTAACTTTTTTATCAGATACTGTTATGCATAAGTATAACTGGTCTCGATAGAAAGAAAACAAAATAAACTTGCGTTGAACACAGAAGTCGGCCAGCTTTTTTTTTTAGGTCTTTTCTTGAGACATTATTTTGTTGACTCTAACATCCGTAACCTGTAAATTGGCAACCGTGGAGTATCGTGCATAAAAAAGAGTTTTTTCCTTTATATTGTGTTCATATCAGCCGTTTTCAATCAGCTGTTACCTCGAACCCCAAATCATTTTTCCCTGCCGCGACACTGGACCCGCGACCGCGACTTTGGACCCGCGACCGCGACATTGGACCCACGACCGCGACATTGGACCCGCGACCGCGACTTTGGACCCGCGACCCGCGACCCGCGACCCGCGACTATTAGTCAAACTCTTCCCAGCGCGGTGTTTACTGTTTTCGAAAGTGAACTCCTCGAAGCAAGAAAATCGCTCAAAGTTTTCTTTCTACAGCCAAATTTATAACTAAATATCCTTCGGAACGTTTTCTTTCTATTTGTGGTGAGCAAATATATCTGAAGGCTTTTTAAAGTTCTGTAAGCTTATATCAAACCTGATACTAGGTCAGATCATTGACTCAAATCCTGCAAACGTGCATAAACTTGCCGCATAAACTGTCAGCGTGAACTGTGCAAGACTTCATGAAACACAAACATCAAATACAATAATTACTTAGACTTACCATTCGAGATTCAGTTCCTGAAAGCTATCAAGGGAGGCCACAGTTGCTTGAGACTTTTAAACCCTCTTACGCATTAAGCAAGGTGAAAAACGAAGACGATGCCATCCGAAATCGAATTACCGAATTTTGACAAGCGACACATTTCTCAACCAAAACCCAGTAAACAAACCAGCCATAAATAACAGAAGACTCTTGATAGCAGCTGTATTTCATTTTGTACCTCCAGAGGAAAAAGACAGTTAAAAACATCACAAGTTGACACAAAACTCTGTCAGCTTCAGCTGTCAAAGTAAACTACTTTCAAGATGCTGCATAATTTTTCCGCATAAACTCACCTGTCAAATTTTGACCAATCAGAGTATAAAAACTGGACGTAGAGCGTGACCAATGCGTGACCATGGTAAGATAAGGTCTTCCCCGCCTGTACTTTTAAAAAAACTGGATGAATTTTCGCTTCCGAGGTCAGTTTGAAATCAAAATCCTAATAGTGCGGGGCCATAGTGACATAAACACAACATATTTGATATGAATCCTTGGAAAAAATAAACTTGAGCCTGCGATCATTTGAAACTGGTAATTTGTCAGCGGATAACTTTAAAAAATACTCGACCTCGATCGGTCGACACTTGAGCCCGCGGTACGGTCAGGTGATACTTGTCAGCGGATGCCCTGTTTTGATAGCTGTCAATTGATCACAACATTGATGTGCAGCCTGTGCATATAAGTTTTCTCTTGGGCTCCCAAACTAGCTAAAAGTGTGAGAGTAAACATTGGTTTTCCTGTGGTGCGGACGGACGGCGGGCGGTCGGTGTACGGTCACGTGATTACCAAATTTTCTGGGATGGGTAGATTTACTTAGCCATGGGGCTCCGCCCACGCGCGCGCGAAGTGCGCGCGTGAAGCTCCGCTACAAATTAAGTAAAAAATTTTACGTAACTGGGTAGTCGTGTCCGCCATGACAACTGGGGAAGAGGACATAGCTATGCTTACCGTATTTACTTGACTAATCGCCGCCCTCGAATAAATGCCGCACCTAATAAAAGGAATCCGGCGCTTTGTGATTTCCGCCTTTGAATAAATACCGCATTGGAAACACCGCCGCGTTTAATGGAGTGCAGTAAGGTATCCAACAGCTTGCAAAAGAACAGGCTAAATCTCTTTGTGTGGTCGCGGAAGAGCATTAACTGGCTAAGTACAGTCAAACTCCATTAATATGGACACTGACGGGGCCATAGAAAGTGTCCGTATTGATTAACGGGCTGTCCCGCGGGTCATGTTATCAATAAACACTGTTCAGTCAAACCCTGTTAATACGGACACTGACGGGGCCACAGAAAGTGTCCGTATTGATTAACGGGATGTTCCACGGGTCATGTTATCAATAAACACAGTTCAGTCAAACCCCGTTAATATGGACTCTGAAGGGCCCATAGAAAGTGTCCGTATTGATTAACGGGATGTCCCGCGGGTCTTGTTATCAATAAACACTGTTCAGTCAAACCCTGTTAATACGGACACTGAAGGGTCAATAGAAAGTGTCTGTATTGATTAACGGGATGTCCCGCGGGTCTTGTTATCAATAAACACTCTTCAGTCAAACCCTGTTAATACGGACACTGAAGGGTCCATAGAAAGTGTCTGTATTGATTAACGGGATATCCCGCGGGTCATGTTATCAATAAACACTCTAAAGTCAAACCCTGTTAATACGGACACTGAAGGGTCAATAGAAAGTGTCTGTATTGATTAACGGGATGTCCCGGGGGTCATGTTATCAATAAACACTCTTCAGTCAAACCCTGTTAATACGGACACTGAAGGGCCCATAGAAAGTGTTTGTATAAACAGGGTGTCAGTGTTAACTAGCGTTAACTGCTTGCGCGTTACGTTGTTAAAGTAAAACAACACCTTTTATTAGCACAAACTTTTAAAGAAATAAAAGAGGACTTTAGCATCGTCAAATTTTAAAACATGTCTTGCTTTCATTCCACGGATTAAATGCACGGATTTACTCAAAAATCGCTATCTACCTTAGTTTTATTAATTTTCGCGCGTACTTAATTTCGCGAATATTCGGGAGCCGCATTTCGCGAGGACTAGTTTTCGCGATTGCTAAAAAAAAATTAGAGAAAAAGGGTACTAAATTTCGCTATAGTGTCTTTGTTTTCATCCTGAGCAAAGGGCACTTGTCACAAATCAATAAAACGTATACAGTGGAACCCAGTTAATGCAACCACCGTTAGGCCATAAAATCCTGGCCGTAATAATGAGGTGGTCGCATTAACGGGGTCTTCAAAATAATAAAATGACTCAATGGTTTTTACGTTTGGCTTGAAAGAATATGGCCGTAATAACGAGGTGGTCTTATAAACGGGGTGGTCGTAAGGCGGGGCACTGTATTGAATTTCGCGTGTTTAATTTTCGCACAATGTTTGGTCTACGCGTATTAAATTTCGCGAATTTTTTTAAAATCGCGAAATTTAGTAAGAATAAGTTATATGTTAATCATCAAAACCGTTCTCTGCATAACTCGTTTGATGCCAAAAGTAAGCTTAAAATTGACGTCTCAGATTATCCTATATGATGTACTGTTAGCGCTGGGAACGTCGACATACTGTCAACTGAAAGATTTTTAACCTTCAAGAAGGAAAGGTTTATTACAAAACACAATTGATAATGAAGTGTCCCCATTAGCGAGGTTGACTTTCTAAGAGAATCTCAGTGTTGATTTGGCAAGAAAGAAGTGTCCGTTGTCCGCTTTAACGGGTGTCCATATTAAGCGGACAGACACGCAAACTCTCGAACTTACCATTCTATACCTCTACATAACTAACCCGTATAAATATCACGTGTGCTAAAATTCTACAAAACTGCAGTTATTTGAGTCGTTTAAATGTAAACAACGAAACGACGCAGTAGGTTATCAACAACATTATTTGAAAATAGTGAAGAGTCATCTTAGCGACGCCTCTTGCAATTAGAAAATTCGAAATCAATTTGATCCGGTCCACGCTTTTGCGGCTGATTTAACTGTGTACGGTCATGATGATCAGGCGCCTGCTGCTTCTTAGCCTGCTGACTGTCACCCAGGTTGCTATATAGGATACCCATGTTATGGCAAGTCCTCGCGACGTTAGCATGGTCGGGTCCAAGCGTTTTCAGTTGTATGGACCGGGCACGTTCATAATACTCTTTGGCCCTCTGAGTGTCACCCAGGTTGAGAAGTACTATACCCATGTTATTGTAAGACCTCGCGACGTCAGCATGGTCGGGTCCAAGCGTTTTCAGTTGTATGGACAAGCCACGTTCATAATACTTCTTGGCCTGCTGATTGTCACCCAGGTTGCGATGTAGGTTACCCATGTTAAGGTAAGTCATCGCGACGTCAACATGGTCGGGTCCAAGCGTTTTCAGTTGTATGGACCGGGCACGTTCATAATACTCTTTGGCCCTCTGAGTGTCACCCAGGTTGAGAAGTACTATACCCATGTTATTGTAAGACCTCGCGACGTAAGCATGGTCGGGTCCAAGCGTTTTCAGTTGTATGGACAAGCCACGTTCATAATAATTCTTGGCCTGCTGATTGTCACCCAGGTTGCGATGTAGGTTACCCATGTTAAGGCAAGTCCTCGCGACGTCAGCATGGTCGGGTCCAAGCGTTTTCAGTTGTATGGACCGGGCACGTTCATAATACTCTTTGGCCCTCTGAGTGTCACCCAGGTTGAGAAGTACTATACCCATGTTATTGTAAGACCTCGCGACGTAAGCATGGTCGGGTCCAAGCGTTTTCAGTAGTATGGACAAGCCACGTTCATAATACTTCTTGGCCTGCTGATTGTCACCCAGGTTGCGATGTAGGTTACCCATGTTAAGGTAAGTCATCGCGACGTCAGCATGGTCGGGTCCAAGTTTATTCAGTCGTATGGACCGGGCACGTTCATAATACTCCTTGGCCTGTTGATAGTCACCCAAGTACATATGCAGGACACCCATGTTATGTAATATACGCGCGAACCGCTGAGCATGGTTGGGCTCTGTCCTTATCGTGTTGTCTTCAAGGAGTTTTAAAGCTACACTGAAAAAATTCATTGCTGACACGTATTCGCTATGTGAGTAGCAAACGTGACCCAGCGTATCAAAGTTATATATAGAATTGTGTATATTTAGAATAGTGTTTTTGATGAGACCGAATTTCTCTTCAGTAGAGATAATGTTTGTAATTCCTACAGCTAGAGTTTTTAAGTGTGGAACAATATGTCTGCTTCCACACACAGAAACTTCACCCTGCAGGATCTCTGGCATTGCTTCGTGAATGTACTGACTGCATGACCCTATTGCGACACAAGCAACGCGTGCATGTTCATTAGCCTCCATTTGGTCTTTAACTAAACGCTCCACAATATTGTGTACCACCTTGTGTAAACGAATGTTGACCGAGTCATCCTCCTTTTCGATTAGCAACAAAGAGGACCCTTGAATCTGAATGCCTATGTCCTCTTCATCCAACTCTCTATCAGCATTTACAACGTAAGTGGCTAACACGTCTAACCTCAATGGCTCTGGTGCACAAAAAGCAAGAAAAGTGAAAGCATGCTTCATTATTTCATCAGAATCCATTACCGTTTTAAGAGCTATCTTGGTCGCTGCAGTCATAGAGTTTGGGTAGACATTGTTTACATTGGCAAGTTCCTTTTCAGTGAGTTCACGTTTGCCTTTCTCTAGTTTTTCTAAGTACCCCTCCCAGCCGAACTTTGGATTGGTATTTCGCACCTTTCTCACGTACACTCCTGCGCTGGCTAGTGCAAGTGGCTGGTAATCCAATGCGTGGGCTACGTTTTCTCCCATGTCATTGTCAGTGATTCCAGAGAGCTTGGTTAGAAGGCAAATAGCATCAGCCGGCTCCATGCCTTTGCTTATGGAGATGTGGGATGTGAAGGAACTATCTGGAGGGATACAAGAGCAATCCTGTGTTGTGATTAGCAGCTGGCCTTTGCCCCACTGCTCATTTCCACGCTTAGGAAGAAGCTGATCTATCAAATGAAGATTTGTGACATTGTCAATCACTAAGAGCCAAGATGAGTAAAGGTGAATTTTTCTCGCAATTAAATCTTTGATAATGGCTATTTTCCGTTCATTACTTAGATCCTTGGAGTTTTCGGTGCTATTTATAGGAAACTCGGGGCAGTACATTTTTCTTGCCAGTGACAGGTACGATGTTAAAAGCGCTTCTGGGTTTTCAGCACTTAAAGTCATTACAAATGACGGAGAAGTTGCGTCTTTGCTAGCTTCTTTGAAGAATTTCTCAGCAGCAAGTCCAGCCAGCTGGGATTTTCCACTCCCTGGATTGCCTGAAATATAGCAATAACTTAAAGTGTTCTCGTTAGCCTTCCTTAAGTTTAACAGCTTCTGTGTTACTTTATCAACGTGGTAATCGCGACTTGCGATCACGTGGCGAGGTATGGGTGGACGGACGCAAAATGGTTCTACTTGGCGCTGTAGTTGCTCTTCAAACACCTTGCGTTGTTCTTCAGTAGTTTTTAGCCTTTCTTTGTTCTCTTGAAGTTCGGCATGCTTTTCTTGTAACTTGTCTTTTTCTTCCTGAAGCTCTACATCTTTCTCTTGTAATTCAGTAGCTTTGTCTTGAAGTTCCGCATCTTTCGTCTGAAGGTCTTGAGTAAGTTTCTGATTACTTGTCTTTACATTTTGCAACTCATCGGTTGGAAAACTTTTCTGCTTACTGACTGTTTGGATTTCAACAGTAGGCAGGCCAAGAGCTCGAAATGCTTTCTCCACTTTTGCAACGGTGGTTTTGAAGTCTGCATTTGAGAACTGACCTTCTGTCCTGTGAGCGTAGAATTTATTTCGAAACTCTCTGAGTTTATGAACGTTTTTTCTGATCAGTTTACTCAGTCCAGGTTTGATAGAATCAGAATGCAGGATGGCATAAAATAGCATAGTACAATCCCACTGCGCCCTGTTTCCATTTACCATTGTGAGTAACAATTCGGCATTTCTTGATTGATTATCTGCAGACTCACCGTTTTTAAAGTCCAGGCCATTTTGAGGCGTGTCGTTCCATTCACCAAGTGTTGTCTTGTAACGATTGTCCCATTCCTGCTTGAACAGTAATCGTAAAGCTGGGGGTAGTATGTCAGTGGCTATGTGACAAACCCGGAAGTAGTTAAGCTGTTCCTCCGAATACACTTTAGAGGCCATTCGGTAACAGAAGGAGGGTAACACTCTTGAAAGCTGTTTTAAAAAAATTTAATACACAGAATTTATCAAATGAATTAAATTTTCATTGCCTGACACTACGTGTATATTACAGGGATCAAGCGGATTTTGGTAATACTTTTATTTAACTAGAATAGCCAAGAGAAAAAATAAACAAGTGTCCAGATAGCATAAATAATAACACACATGTGATAAAGAATCTTGAAATAACATGGAAAGTGCACAGCTGACCACAACACGTGGTTGTTCCGATCAACTTTACCGCAAACGCCGTTGCGGAACTACGCATTTTAAGACTGAGAGACTCTGACGAGGATTTGATCCAGGTGCAAAATGTAATCCGGCAGTGTAGCATGCAAAACAGGTCGACTGAACAGACCCTTTTTCCCGATCGCACCCGAGACCCGACGGCTATGGCAGGTCTGCTAATGCAGTTTTCAACTTTTGCTCTTAGCATGGAAAGACATTTTCTAATACAACAAAGTCAGGTTCGAAATATTTTAAATCGTCATCTTCAGAGGCTACTTCTCGAGGATAATGCTATTTTAAGCAGGAACCCATAACCAGGAGGGAGCAACTTCCATGCTCTTGTGTCACGGCGTTTTCATGGACCAGTTTATTTTTAGAACGGTTTTGGTGCGAATTTTGAATATCTTTTAAATTCCACAAACCAGTCAGCAAAACCTACAGACCTAAAAATGATATTTTGTTGCCTTTTAATAACGTTAAGTTTTCCTTTTTGATATCTTATACTTCGAATGCGCTCATATAGACATGGTGGTGATTCTATTTTCGCGGGAAAAAGTGCCCTAAAATGTTTTTGAAAATAAACTGGTCCGTAAAAACGCCGTGATAAAGGCCTAGTATGGGAGCTGCTCGCTCCGGGTTAAGGGCTGCTCGTGCCACGGCGTTACGTTTTCATGGACCAGTTTATTTTTAGAACAGTTTTGGAAGTACTAACTATAATGATTTCGGTGATTTGATTTCTAGTATTAATCCTTCCAAGTGAGGGTCTCTTGATTGATGACTTCTGAAAAGGTAGTTAGTGGGCGTCTTTAAATAAAAAAAAACTAAAATTCGTCTTTTGTCGATTTTTTCGGCCGATTCAGCATTTTAAGGCCAGATTTGGTTGCTTTACGCTCAAACGTGGATTTTCCCGAAAACTGACTGGTTCTTCGATTGACCACTGAGCTGCTCAAGGGAAATTTGGTAAAAAACCAAACTGCTAGTTAAGCAGTTTTCTGGGTACTGGGTACTGTTTTTGGGCTACAAAGAATGAAAAAGCCAGCCCCTACTCCTCCCCCCAACCCCGCCGTCAAGCAGTTTCATATGCTAAATATTGGCTACCGAACTGAGTCTAGGCAGGCATGCGCAGAAAGGGGTTCAGTGACCCAGCAGTTCAACTTTCTTTCCCATCCTCTTCTTTCGCTTTTCATTCTCCGTCCATTTTTCTTGTCTTGCTGGGCATTGATTAGGGACAAGCCTTCATTTCGAAAGAAAAACAATGGGGAGGGGCGGGGGGCATTTAGGATCATATGATTAGATGGAAGGAAGTGCTGGCATGATGATATTGCTGTTTTAGGTCAATTCTATGCTGAAGTCATTAATTTCATGGCAATGCCTTTACCGATATAAAAAATCCTCCTGGCCCCGGTTGTTCAAACGTCGGATAGCGCTATCCAGCGGATAAATCACTATCCAGCGGATAAGTATTAGGGAAACCAATTACGCTATCCGCTGGATAGAGATTTATCCGGTGGATAGCGCTATCCAACAACCGGGGCCTGTAGAGTTAAGTTAGAGTTAAGGAAGCTATCAAACAAATTTCATCACAGAGCACTATTATAGCGATCATAATATTTTCTTTTTTGGTCATGAGTTTTGAAGGCCTAGCATTAAAATTTTCAGTTTACATGTCCATCCTTGCCATCCTTGGCAACAGAAGACGGGAAACAGTTTCAATGCCTATTAAAATATGGCCCTGAATAATTTTTGGACTTCGATAGATTCAAGAACATTTTATGTTTTTAAAAAGATAGTAGATGGCATGAAAAAGTTCCTTTAAGGGATGGGGGTTGTCATGAGGTACATCTTGACAGGGAGTGCTACCTGACAACCAACAGAACACTCTCGTAACTCGGGTGACACTAGAAACCAAGTATATAAGATCACCCTTCAACTTATTTACTGATACTTCTAAAGTTATCTTTCAAATGACCAAAAAGAATAGTTTAGACCGCTTGCAGTCTGCATTTTCTCTTAGATCCATCAAGTTATTCTAAGACGGAGTGAGTGCGTATGTAGACATTAATAATTTTTTTTATACTACTACATAAAAAACAACTGCAATTTGATTGGCTTAGAGCAGTGGTATTGCAGCTTAATTTAAAATACCTACACGTGAAAATTACCTTTGCCGGTAGTAGTATAAACAAACAATAGCATAATTTGTACTTTTGGCATAACTACCACTCATTATATTTCAAATTGTCTCAAATTTCACTCTCCGTTACATATAACAATTTCGAAATATCACTCGCGGTATTTATGCCAAATATCACTACACATCATGCTATTACCTATACAAATCGGATTAAAAACGCCTCTAAAATAAGAGAATGCTCGCAGTCTACAAACAGTTGTCTTACCTTTTCAATTTCCTTCCCCTGCCTCCTCTTCTCTCAATCAAGGCACCGTCCAGATTACATTTATTAACAACTGCGCGTGAAAAGAAAAAAAAAAAATAACAGTTTAACAAGAATTTAGGCATATGAAATGAAATGCTACGGGAAAATTCTAAGAATTTTGTGGACGGAACACAGAACGAACGAATCGAGAGGGGAGGAACTGATCGATGGTTAGAGAACTTTAAAAATCAAAAGGCGGACAGAAGCTGAAGTACTGTATGTTGTTCATTTTAAAAGAAGGCATAGTTTGGAAAAAGTCATCGTGTAGGGATGGGAAAGGAAAAATTGGGGAAGACCAAGAAGAAAAGGGGAAAGGGGTACATGTAACGTTTTTGACAAACCATTAGAGAGCTTGAACTTTTGAGCCACGCACGTCAACCGGAAGTAAGTTTTCTTCCCTTTTTATATGCCTTGATGCTACCAAATTGTATTGCTAAGTTTCTTTACTCTTAAAACAGGAGACTTACTTGAAAATATGGGCAAAACTATGGCCTAGAATGCAAAAAGCCCACTTCCGTTTGAACTGCGAAGTACTACAGAAGGACGTCTATGCAACGTTTAGTTGTCTATAAGCAGTTAGAGAGAGAGAGAGAGAGAGAGAGAGAGATATTACTTTATAGGAGATTTTAAACATTACTTACCGCTTACGTGTACAATATTCGGCTCCAAAAGGAAAACTGCTCTCTATGGACAATGAAAACAAAACGCGATAGAATCGGTGTTCGGCTTCAAACAGAAAATTTCATTCGTAAGCACGTTCTGTCTAGGACGTAGACTTTACGTTATCGATCACGCGATGATCACGGTGGATCACGAGATCATTTACCCGCTACAACTGGTCAGCGGTTGAAGAAAAAGTCAATGGGTGTAGGGTGGGGGAAATTTTATGAACATGGAATTGAGGCCAGGCCATATCTATTCCAGGGAGATGGTACACTGACTGTATGTGCAATTTCAGGAAGCTTAGAGAAGATGAAACCCTCGCCACTCGATGGTTTATTTTTCGTTATTTATGCTGTGGGCTCTGTTCTGGCTGAAACTCCAACGTCTGGGAACAATATAGACACTTCTGGAGAAAATAATTCCAGGATCAAAGACACGAAAATGTTGGTTTGTATCCTTTTGGTCCTAATTACTGTACTTTTTTTGCAAGCTTTTAATATAATTAAGCTTAACTAAAAATATTCCACCTGATAAGAACTTCTTTAAGAGACAGCGGGCTTATTAGAGCTTATTGTTACAGTTTCCTATCTTCGCTCGGAGATCGTGCAATTTTTAAAGAAAAACGTGCTCAACAAGTAGTTGCTGCAGAGAGTATTCTAAACCTTGCTGATTATTCCAAGCAGTATAAGATGGTCGAAATAGTACTTGAAAAATTATTTAAGGTAATCAATGTACCAATTTACAAATCAGGGTTGTCACTAGGATTTCAAGTTGCCGGATATTTGTTGTTAGTAGCCGGGGAAGTCACAAGCAGTCATGGAGACCCCCCCCCAAGAAGTTTTTGAAGTGGAACTTCTACCTTTTTTCAAAAGGCATTCCTGCCTCAAAAAAAGGAATCTTCATCAAGAGTACAGCTATCATTAGCAGGTTTATGATGATCACATCTTTATTAGAGAAAACTACAACATTCTGAGACAATGAAAATAATAAGTTTTTACTTTGCGTAAAGGCTTGTTAGAGGGTTTTTTTAGTGGCCGCCAAATGGGAATATACTTGTAAGCACCGGGTCTGAAAAAAATGACAGGTAGGCACCGGTCACATTATCTGCGCAGTCTTATCTTCAGCGCAGACAAGGCGCATGCTGGCCAGTGAAGTGTTAAATCACAACGATACTTTACAAAATGTTAAAATGTGGAAAGGACAATCAATTCTTATATGGTGCAAATGAATTAACATGCGCTGTAAAATCAGTTGTAAATCCTCATTTAGTTATACGTAAGAACGAAAAAACTTACGGAAAGCAAAAGTAAAACTATTATTACAAATGAATTAACCCACCAACATTTCTTAGTTTTTGCACGCAAGTATTTCAAAATTACTTAAACCTGCTGCAGATGAAACTTGCATTTAGTTTGAAGGGTAGTCTTTGTGTGTTTGAAAGGTGTGCTCTTTTGGTTTAATTTAACGATGAAAGTAGCCGGGGGCCATGCTCTGAGTAGCCGGGGGAAATCCCCGGCCCCCAGCCCTAAGTGACAACCCTGACAAATGCTACTTTTGACATAAGTTCCTGAGTGAGGGTGGGTACAAAACGAAGACCTAAGACCTAAGACCAAAAAACGAAGACCCCCTTAAAATCATTTATAGAAACGGGTAGCTCGACCTTTAAAGATGTGTAAAAAAAACCAATATTTTCAATTATACAAAATTTTGACCAGGGTCTTCGTTTTCTACACCATCCCCCAGGTGTGTAGAAAATGAAGACCCCCCTCAAAATCACTTGGAAATGGCTGAACACTGCTTTTAATGACTTCTAGACACTAAAGGAGTGTAAGAAACAACACAGCTCCTGACGATTAAACCCATGACAACATTAAGATCTCCCGAGTGACGTGGTTATTTAATGTCAGAAGAAATCCAAAATCCATATCTTACAATGTATGTAATATTTTCCTAATTAAATACATATTGACTTTTCTATGGAAAGTGTTTCTGTTTCATTTTAGTTTTACTTTGTAGAATTCATCATGATAATACTCATTAAACTCGTGGTACAGTCAAGCCTTGTTAACACAAACACTTAGGAGACCATAGAAAGTGTCCGTCGTAAGTGGATTCAATATTAAGGGGAAGATGTAAGACCTTTCTTTTTCCTGGGACAACTCTCCCTTGTGCTTGCACTCGTTGCAGTTTCTCACATCCCTCCTTGTGATGTTTAGAGTAGAACTCAAGGGCTGTGGAGAGTCTAGAATTTTATTGGAGAAGCGTTTCTCTATTCTTTGCAGGGCTTTTCCGAAGGACACTGAAATAAGTGGCTGGAGTGTGTGTGATTTTCATTTATTAAGAGTTTGTAAAACAACAGGTACTTAATTACACGGGTCATAGGTTTTTTCGGTACAAAGTTATTTCAATACAAGTTTATTGAGTGAAGTTGTAATATGATTTCACGTACAAAATACTTGGCTCAAAGAACAAAGAACTGGCCATAATAAGATCTCAGAAACATTTCTATCGTCAGTAATAAAGACGTGACTGCGAGCAGAGACTTAAGACTCGTATTTTTCAGGTAAAAATGTTGACGCTGATCGAAACAAGGCTGGACATTAACCCCCTGATAACTCTAATATCTCCAAGTGACACGGTTATTTAATGTCATGGAATGGGGCATTTTGATGGCAATCATGGAAGACATGACTTTGAACACTTTACAGCAAGGGATGCTTCCACAAAAAACTTGGCCATGTTGGTTCTTACACTCCTTTAGTGTCTAGAAGTCGTTAAAAGCAGTTTCCATCCGTTTCCAATTGATTTTGAGGGGGGTTTTCGTTTTCTACACATCGGGGGGATTGTGTAGAAAAGGACGACCTTGGTCGAAATTTTGTATAATTGAGAATCGTCAGGAGTCGTTTTCTACACAGTCATACATTGTGTAGAAAACTAAGACCCTGGTCGAAATTTTGTGTAATTGAAGATATTGTTGTTTCTTACACATCTAAGGTCGAGATACCCGTTTCTGGGTATTTATAAGTGATTTTGAGGGTGGTCTTTATTTTTGGGTCTAAGGTCTTACGTCTTTGTTTTCTACCCACCCTCGTGAGTGAGGTCTCGAGCACCCAGCAAATAACCTGACTTCTTAATAAAATCAGGGCTCTCTTAGGTTAGAGGGGTTGACCATTGAATTAGATGTAGTATCCCCAATGAAGCAGTCTGCAGGGCACGCACGTTAATATTTTAGTCAAATGTAATGGAACTGTTCTAAACAAATACTGGTATAATGAAGATGGGGGGCGGGAATTCTCACCTGTCTTCCCAAACCTCCCAGATGTATCACAATCAATAATAAAATTAATGTTTTAAACCAAGCAAAACCTGGTGCTCTCTATCTTAATAAGCCTCCCCACGCAGATGTGTGTAGGCATTCATCACCCCTTCCACCCCCACGGTCCGTAAGGAAGGAATGGGTGACGAATCCGTAAGGACGTCTGTGTAAGAGGCTATGTTATCTCTTGATGACAGTAAAAATATGTAGTCAGTTCACAATCAGTTGTAATAGCATGCAGCTCCATGTTTTTTTTTTAAATATTCAAAATAAAACTTGAAGAGATTGAAATAAAATGAAATTTAAGTTAAAATTATTTCAATGTACTTTGATGAATTCTCAATTTCGTTCTTTCTACAGTATTTCTAATCATTGGTCAGAAAAGATAGTACTGTAGTATTAATTTTAACTAGGCTAGGATTAGGGAACTTTTTTGTTTCTGTCTTTATGATTAGGCTAATGCGAGGGAGACAAAGGCAATTGAGAATCAAACTAGGCTGAAATCATTTTTACCTCTGTCAAAATTATTTCATTTTAAAGGTAAAGATTAAGTCTGTTATTCTATCATTCCAAGACAAATTTCATTTTAAATTACAACTGATAAGTCTTTATATTTATGAACTGGAGTTTTTTTATTCAGGTTTTACAGGATGCAAGAGTCATTAAAGTAACAGAGTCAGGATCCCAGGACAAGCATTTCTCACAGAACAAGCTCAGAGGGTGACCTGGCTAGAAGGCGACCTGTGTTATAGACCATAATTTGCACCAAGAGGTCATTATGTGATATTGTTTTTATAAAAATGTAAGTGATATATGATTTTTATGCCTTTGAAAAATCGCGACTATATAGTGGATCATTACAATTTTAAACAGTAGTGATTTGGTTTTTCAAACCCGCACCATTTTCTTAAAATGAGTATATAAGATCACAGCTGGTCACGTGTGACTAAAAAGTGGATTTTAAAATTATGAATACCTCTTTCTGAACACAAATTTTGCTCTTAATCTTCAAGGATTTCAAATGTTAAAAACATGATGTGGTAACGTTTACAGCACATTTGAGTGTTAAACCATTTAATGACGTGTGACAAGATGCAAAAGCAAGGAGAAAGTAGTTGCGGCCACATGGCGGCCAATACAAATCAATTTCTTACTTTGTTGAAAAAATCAAGGTGCCATAAAATATCTCCCTTAAATATGTTTCCTCTCAAATTTTATGTGCCCTGTCAATTTTAGATATCAGCAAGATTCCAACTCGTTGTTTTAGAAAAGGAAGCATTGGTCATGTGAGCTCTTAATAATGCAATTAGTGACCTATTATATTGATGGTTAGTAGTTTTAAAAATACTAATGAATTAAGCTTTCATTTTTGAACACAACTGTCATGTCAGAAGGACTAAAGTTGTTGATTGATCCAGTTAGCGCTAGTCCTTTGGGGTTGTTTTACAGCTGAGCAAATCGAGCTCGGGTCGACTGTCTTTGATGAAGAATACCCATTTTTTTAACAGCTCTGGCAAATGTGTTAGAGAACACAGCCCTCTTTGGTGATATTCTTCTTCGACTTCCTGATATAACACATGAGGTAAAACAAAAGATATTTATTTTAAAGTTTTAAAGGCTTTTTATTAGTCTAAAAGGTGTGTACCTGGTAACTTGATTTTTGCTAAAAAGGAAAAGTAGCATTTCTACAATAGACATTTCCAGTCACATGTCTGTGAACAGAGGCACCAAGTCGAGGCTTGGGAAGAAAGACATATACAAAGTGATTAAATTAATGTAAGAAATTGTCAGATATTGCCTGCCTTCACCTCACTTCCTTGCATTTGCTCAATGGAACACTCAATGCAGGAAGGGTCGATGCACAGATGGCTGGCCACCGTCAGATTTCAATTAGCAGCAACAGTAGCCACACAACAGAGGGTGGTCTGCCTGTGTCAATCTGCTGTGCTGTTATTATTACTGCAATGAGGAAAAGGCTAATAAGGAAAAAGAATTTAAACAAATTAATATTGCCTGTATGAAACTTTTGAAATCCTTCAGTGTATAATTATCACTCTTTGCCCTCCATTCATAACAAACCTGCTGCTGAGAGAGAAACAAAATACAGCCAAACCTTCGTACAACAGTCACCCTTCGGAAATGGCATTAAGGTGACTGTTATATACACGGCTGGTGACTGCTATATACAGGTCAACTTTGCAGAAAATGAAATCAAGGCAACTGGAAATTTTGGGAAGTTGTCGGTGACCGTAATATAAAGGGTGACTGCTATATATATACAGGTCAACTTTGCAGAAAATACAATTAAGGCAACGGGAAATTTTGGGAAGTTGTCGGGTGACCTTAATATACAGGGTGACTGCTATATACAGGTCAACTTTGCAGAAATTATAATCAAGGCAACTGGAAATTTTGAGAAGTTGTCGGTGACCGTAATATAAAGGGTGACTGCTATATATATACAGGTCAACTTTGCAGAAAATACAATTAAGGCAACGGGAAATTTTGGGAAGTTGTCGGGTGACCTTAATATACAGGGTGACTGCTATATACAGGTCAACTTTGCAGAAATTATAATCAAGGCAACTGGAAATTTTGGGAAGTTGTCCGGTGACCTTAATATACAGGGTGACCGCTATATACAGGGCAGTTATAATACAGGTTTGACTGTATTACATTCATTAGTAGAAACCAAGAAAGAGACTAAATCGAACACCTCCGTGTGCTGCTTATGGTGATTTCAAACAGGGTTTGTCAAGGCTGCCGGAAGTAGAGCTGTCCGCTTACCTGAGCTTCCTTCTTTTTTTTTTTCTTTTTTTTTGCAAAATAGTTAGACTGTGTTATAATAATATTTTTCAAGTTTGTTCTCTTTTATTATTTGCTGTGTTACTTCTACCTTTGTTTCATGTTTTAAGCAGTTATTGAAATATTTCACTTAATTTTGTGACGGTTCTCTTTGTTTGAATTTTGATTTATTTTATGACACAGCTACCGGCTACCTTGGTCGTTCATAAAAAACTACAGTTGAACCTCTCTACAACGGCCATCTTGGTGACAGAAGAAAGTGACCATTGTAGAGAGGTGGCTGTTAGTGGAGGCTCCACTGTATAACGGCCACCTCTCTCCAACGGCCATTTTTTGGCGGACAGTCCATACATTCACTTATGTTTCATCCTCTCTATAATGGCCCCTTTCTTCTGTTCCCAAGGGTCCCCTGGGAAACAAGGCCAGGGTCCAGTTTAAGTCTTCTATTAAACACACGCAATTCAATGAGTACGTACCGAAAACGAAGTTTGTGTTCCTCTCTGAACCTGTCTCTCGTCTCATTGAATTCCTGTTCTTCAAGGGCAATGCGTACCATATGCCATGGCGGCAAAACCTTCCTGGCTTGCTCTCCTGGGTTTGGCACAGCTTTCAGACTTAGTTCTTGAAGGGACATCATTTTCGATTAAGAAACAAGGTACAACGGTAAAGCGAAATGAGGCTTATTTCATGCTTCTTTTTTTTTAACTGTTGGCTTTTCTTTCATTGGTGCTTTTTGGATTCCCCTGCGACTTTTTTCAACTTTATTGGTGTAGCCTATTCCCTTGTGTTTTTCACACACCTGGCATTTGCATAGAGCACATGGCAAGACACGCTCTGTTGTGCTTTTTTTCTAACGAAGCAATGAAATACAAGGGTTTATTAGACCCAAAAAACAAGCCTTTCGGCAACCTGCTACCTTTCGAGGTGCAAGTAATCATTATGTTCTGGACCCAATGTTTCATGACAAATGACAGAAGGACAAAAATGAATGAAGAATTAACCCGCCTTCCCTGTTGCCTTCGAACAGGTATTCCAATGTCCGTGGTATTTTCGTTTCCAAGCGGCTACAAACGTTTTTCTTCCGCTATGAAAAACAAACCTTATCCTCGCTTTTACGGTTGTCCTCACTGTTTCAGACGAAAAACCAAGCAATACTCGGTACGTTTGAACGTTTGTTTTATTTCGCAGTTCATTTGCCCTTTGTTTTCAGGGATTAGTCGCCATCTTATTTACGTCAATGACTATTTCACAATCCTTTACCTTCAAGCAATGTTTCTTAAAGACACTTTTTCTTCTAGATTGATATGATTGTGACAGAGAACAAGCATGAAGAGAAATTCGACCATGCTTGAATCGCTCTCAGTTTAGATTTACTGCGCGACTATTACGGTCCTTCCATTTCATTGTACCAATATCCAGTTTATGGAACGCAAGGAAATCCAGTCATTCTCGATTTATTGGTAAATGTATTTCTTCTTGACTGGCTGATCGACTTTTATTCCAGTATCTCTCCAGACTTTTCTCTTACTTTATAATACTTGTAATTTGATTAAACAAATTTATTCACAATGTTTTTTGTTACTGCGCAGGGAACACTTCTTCTCCCTCATGTGTGAGTTGACTCAACCGATTACACATATAATATCATAGGTGACGAATTACCCCTTAATTTTGGCGCGAAATTTCAGCATAGTTATCAGAGGAGACTGGTTATGAAAAGCGGCAAACATCAATGATAAAAACAACAGTGCTGCAGTTTATGTTGGAAGCACCCTGAAAGTGCACAATCCTTTGTTTTCTGTTGGCAGATTGTTCCGGAATAAATTAATGCAACGTTTTTATTGGTCAATACAATCAAAATGAAAGGAATTCTTTTGAACGTTGTGCACTTTCAGGTCCACAAAAACATATAACAAAGGAGTCTGACGGGTTTCATTACCATTCCACTCAATTAACTATGATTTCAGCGATAATTTGTAATTTCACACGTGAAATTACACAATTGCCATGGCAACCTTCCCTACGTCTCAGTGTCAAGATGGCGACGAAGTTTTAAAATACCGTGAATGAAGATGTCAGGGCACAAAAAGACGCTTTAGAAAACCTGAACACACAAGTGAACATCAAGAAGGACTCTAACAGGTATTTTGAAGAAAAAGTCTGAAAAATTAAGAACGTTGCAAGCCAAATTTAAGGTCTAAACATTTGAGAGAGTGGAGTTCTCGATCGATATGATCCAGGATAAACATGTCAAAAATCCAAGATTGCTTACGTAATTTGTCACCCATGATATTAATAGGTAATTAAATGGTATACTCGTGAAATTAGGGAATAATTTCACGCGCGTTTAGTCCAAATCCTAATAATTATAAGAATTTGGACAAAACGCGCGTGAAATTATTCCCTAATTTCACTCGTCACCATTTGATTACACGTACTAATTTTGCTTCCTTTTTTAGTATAATAACTACTCAAGTGTCTCTCCTTCTTGCCTCATGACATCATCCCTCATTAACATAATTCCGACCCCCTTCCGAAGGGACCCGAGCCCTCTCCGAAGGCTTCTGACTGCACCCGAGCCTCGTTCTAAGATATTTCCGATTTCCCCCAACAATAGATCGAAATATCCTCTAGACCAACCAGAAGGCTCAAAAGACAATAGACCACCTATCTAGAACAATGGGGACCCAACAGACTACGGATTGCTGCTTACACACTTTCAACTCGCTCAATACCAAGTTAGTTGAGATTTCTTGGAGTTGAATTCGACAGACCTGACCTAGGTTCAGGAAGAGAAATAAGAAATCCCCCTCCTGTGTTTACCTCCTCCATAAAGCGTCGCATCAGGAAATTTTAGGTCACGTACGGTGGCAGCAAAGAGACGTACCGAAGGTGTCATGCACGTGCAGAGTTGTTTTGCTTGTGAAACCTATTAATTTTTTTGTCGATCTCGTTGCCGTCCCCTCCGCCTTTGTCTTTACTTCTCTTCAATGAGAAATATAGCGTAGAATTCCTCAATATAAGCAACTCTATAATACGGACACCTCTCTATGGCGGACCTTTTTACGGTCCCTCCCCTCCCCCAAACTTCTTACAGTGTTGACCTCTATAATGCAGACACCTTTGTACTGTGGACTTTTGTCCCTTTGACTCTGGTAAAACCTCTCCCTGCGAAAAACTCTATAGTACGGGCACCTCGGTATATCAGGGAGAGTTCTATTGGTTCGAGAGAATCCCTACCTCTACAATACGGACATCTCTGTATCAATTGGTTCCAGAGATGCTAATTCACACAATCCCTACCTTTGCAATAAGGACACTGCAGAAACGCGGACTTCTCTTTTGGCTTCTCTCGACTGAGCAGAGCTAGAACAGGCTAACAGCTGGATAATATATGGGCCCCGTATCTCTCCAAGCGATTAGGATTTCCTTTGCCTGGTCCCTGTACGGGCGTTTTCCCAGGCCTTCTCCGTCAATTCACCTGGTGACGTATCCGAGGCAAACGGGCAGACCACGTGACCCGAAACGTATTCGCCGCGCGGAATAATGAGGCTTACTGGACTAGGTA
Organism: Porites lutea; assembly: GCF_958299795.1. Taxonomy (NCBI): domain Eukaryota; kingdom Metazoa; phylum Cnidaria; class Anthozoa; order Scleractinia; family Poritidae; genus Porites; species Porites lutea. The sequence continues at coordinate 18,392,261 of NC_133209.1, read as the reverse complement.
ATGATTTCCCTAAATTGTCCCGATTACTCCCCAACACGTCAGAATTATGTGCATATGATGGTCTCGTTCGCCTGAAAACAACTTGAGGCGGCGCAGACGATAAAATGGAAACTGCGCTTTAGGTTTGACATACTTAAGCAAACAGGGCTCGTACGAATCATGAAAGTCCTAAAAAACGATCCACATTGTACGAACTCTGAACAAAGAAAACATTAAATGATTATGCTGCAGAATAAATATTTACCCATAAATTAGTTCAGCTTTCGCTTTATCATGACACGGATGTTGTGGTAATCTGAATGAAAAAAAGGACATTTATTGTGTGAGTAGCAACAAAAACTGTTCTAGTTTTCGTTAAAAAAATACCCTGTGCACGCATTAAAACTATTTACCTTCGTGTCTTACCGCGGATAATGATGTTGGAAGTGGATCGCTAAGTAAAGCTAACCTTTTCAATTAGTTTTATTGAGTGTTGGATAATATTCGATTTTTTCCTTGTTAGAATTCTCGTGAAAATTATACAAACACGTTTCTTGATCATACATTATTGACCTTTCTTTCTCTCTTTGTTTAATCTGAAATCATTTTTTATTTCTTTTTCGTCTCGAAGATATTAGCGTATTATTCAAGATGACATAAATTTAAGATTATGTTGTTTTTTTTTCTCCATATAGTTTTTTTTTGAGACTCCGATATTTACTGCGCTTTTCAAAAACACGCGAACTCTGAAGTTCAAAAGCTGCCTTCGCAAATGGGCGTTTTTCACTACTGTCAATCGTAATTAGGATGACAAGCAATGAACCTTGGAACACAAACACACAAAACGGATCGAAATCCACTTATCACAAATCAAAAACCATGACCTTTTGAATCCGTTGAAGTAAACTCCTTTTTTTTCTAAGAGCCCGGCTAAGATGACTGACGGCAGAGAAAAATGCAAACGTGAGCTGGCTTTTTAAACTTCAGAATTCGGGTGTTTATGAAAAGCGTAGTGAGAGACTAAAGTTATTCTCCATGCTCATGCAAAGATGATGATTAAAGCTGGAAAATGATGAGTATCTGAAACATTTTTTTTTTTTGCACCAGGTTCAAAAGGAACAATATCTTAACTACAGAAGAGCTTATTTCAAGGACACCACCGATGTATTTTCAAGCGTCTTGAAGGACCTTTTGAAGACAAGTGAGCATATTGTCCACGTTGTAGTTTAATTTTATCCTTGCTTTGAAATTCATTTTACTTCTTACACGGCTTATATTTGGCTACATCAGATATCAGAATGTCCATTTATCACTTCAGACGATTTTAAATTTTATTATTCAAGCCACTGATTCGCTTCTTAATTTTTAAAGGATTGGCGCTTCAACTTTCCTCTTATCCTTTTTGTTTTTTAGGTGCAGAATTTAGCCTTGGTCCCAATCCTTTTCGTGTATTATCCAATAATTCAGCGTCTGCTTCTTCAACCGCCACAAATATATCAGGTATTGAATTTACTGGATACTTGTGCGTGTGTTCTATTGAAAGCGGATTACAGCATGCCGTAACAATAATGGCAGTATCATGATTGCTTTTTACCTGCAATTGTCTGCAAGGGTTTTTCCACCGCGTCCAAAGTTCTTTTGCCCTCCATGGTAGATTTTGATCAATGTAGGTTTCTGGGAAACTGTCGACCTACCCCTCCCCTATGCTAATATTAACACTTACTTCTGATAAAGGGCAAAATGATGGCTCAGGGGAGGGGTAGGTGGACAGTTTCTCAGAAACGTAAATCGATCCGTAGATTTCATGACCCATTACCCCTCTCTGCTCACCCAATGAGCTTTAAGAATTTCGCAAAAGGCACGAAGTTTGATCATTAAAACCCAGTATACTGGGACAAATTGCTACAACGCCAAGAAGAGTTCGAAGGTGATTTTCACCCATTTTACAAAAATTGCAGGGTGGGAGGGGGGAAGTCGCCAGATAACTAAATATTGCTTTGCAGTTCCCAACATTTTTTAACTCCATTCTACATCTACATCATAACTTAGCAAAGGCTACTTATCGCGCCAAGAACTTTAGAAATCTTGTGGAATTGCTTGTAAGTGACAAAGCCGACTTGATAACAATTTTGGTACATTTTTGTTACCCTAGGGATTGGCAGTTTTCAGACAAACCCTGCCGGTTTAACAGGTTCTTTGGGGACAGCAGGAACAGCGTCTCTGGGAAATCCATTTGGCACCACCACAGGACTCGGTAGTACCAGTCTAACATCAGGCTCCACATTTGGAACACCTCTCGGGACCAACACTTTAGGAGCCACGGGTCTCGGAGCGACCACTAGATTTGGGACCCCAAGTCTTACGGGAGGATTTGGTACCCCTGCCCTTGGGTCCTCCACAGGAGGAGCTTTTGCCTCCACCGGGACAGGATTTGGGGGGACCGGTTTTGGCACCGGAACTTCAGCGTTTACTGCACAACCGAAGTTTCAGCTTCAAAGGCCACCGGCTGGTAACAAGTGAGGCAAAAGGAGATGAAACAAGCGGGATGTATGTTGTTTTAAGCACGCAATTGAAGCTACTTGTGTTGAACATAATATACTCGATCTACCTACGCATTCATAAGGGTTCTTTGGACGGTTTTGATCTAATACCCAACATTCTGCAGTGTAGCGCGTAAACGAAAATATTGAAGGAGTTTCAATCTTTCCGTTTACGGACGACTTTTCATACAACGCCTTTATTTTATTGGAAGTAAATTGTACGTCTAGGCGCACGTAAAAATTACTCGACCGTGGAATCTACCTTAACAACAGAATGTTAGAGCAACCTCAGTCCGAATTCCTGGTACACTGCGCGAAAATACAAGGTATTAAAGTTGACGATTAGTTCAGCAAACAATGGCATGTGTGGACGGCTTTTAGAATCGCGAATCAGGAGGGAAGCGTAAACGCGTCGCTCGCTATATAAGAAGCACTAAATAGTATTTCTTGCCCCTTCTTAGGCGCGTGAAGCAAGATCCACGTTCAGATCATGATTCACGTTCGCCTGCGAACCGTATCTCAAAAGTAATGCCTGTTATACGGGCGTTAGCTTTTGGTTGGTTTACCGTAAACGTACATATTATTTGTTGAGCGAGCGGCGACGCCTTAAGACAAGGCGGTGCATGAAGCGATTCGGCGACTCGTTTGTAATCTCCAGCGCCTGTAGTAACTCCTTGCGCGAAGGCCAACGCGAATTTAGCGCAAAACGGCAACAAGAGAGCTGTAGCAGGCTGGTAACCATTCGCAAGTGCCATTTTTGCGTGGAACTCTGTTAAGATCGTTTTCAGCTGTGTAAGTTAAACAGAAATGACTAACTGTATTGTGGAGGTGTGTATTTAAATACGTAGTAGTATTAAGTACTAAGTAGTTTGTGTTGTCTAACCTTTAAATAATAGGGAGCTTAAGCAACTACGACGACGACCACAATGACAACTTCAAAAAAACAATAGGTTTAATGATCAAAACAACAGCTCTGCACGTGCATCACGCTTTTTAGTACATTTCTTTGACGTCCACTGCACGACTGCGACGTGAAACCTCCTAATTTGTCGTTTTATGGAGGACGTGAACATGCACGTGCGGCGACGAATTTTCCTTCCTATTTTTGAACCTGAATAAAATTCAACTCCAGGAAAAAAATCGCGTGCATTTGACCTGAGCGGGTCCAAATAGACGCAATTAAGTTTGAAAGAACCCAAATTCATTTTTTGCCGACGTTTTCACTGCCGTCGTCGTCGTCCTTGCTTAAGGTCCCCATATCCTGGAACTTGTGACACTCAGGCCAATGAGCACACTGTCAGGCACCCCGATCGCAAGTTACGTACACTCACACATTTTAATCATTTTCTCCTTTATAGAGGGGCTTCATTCACGCACAAGCGCGCCCTCAGGCACATTTAAAGAGCATTTGTTGAAAGTAAAGTTAAGCATTTTGGTTGAAAAAAATAGATACTATAGTGGAACCTCTCCTTTAGGACACCTCCATTCAGACTACACAATATTTGGTCCCGGAGAAATGTTCATATAATCTTTGTATTTGTTACCTCTACTGAAGGGACACCTCTATTCAGGGGAAAGGGACACTTTTTCTGGGCCCTAAAACCTGGGTTTAACTTCCAATCAGGGGACACCTTGGCAATCAAAAAAAGATTTAGTTTAAGTGTTCATTAGTCACAATGACGAGTGCTTTCCAGAAACTGTTTTCAAAAATGAATTAACTCATGTACTGCACTTGTGGGAATTCAGCACACTACATTGCAGAGATAAGTTATTCATGATCTTTTATGCATTATCTAGCTGCTTGAAATAATGACTGTAGCAGATTCCACAGCCTGCGAGAGCAGACGCCTTTTTCGGCTCTTAATAATTAAAGATATTTTATTCGTTGTTTGATTTTTTTTTACAAGCCTCAGCCCAACCTCCAATCAGGGGACACTTTCCTTGGTCCCGAGGGCGTCCCCCGAGTAGAGGTTCCAGTGTAACTGACAAAATGAATTTCTATGGTATCCGCGGTGCTCCGTTAACTTGGCTTCCCAGTTATATAGCTCAGAGAGAACCGTATGATATGGTTCATCATCATGTCTCTTTATTTAACAATGTTGTGTGTAGCGTTCCCCAAAGCTCTCTTCTTTGGCCTTCCCCTTTTCTTCTAGTATATCATTGATCCTTTTCACTCTTCGAGTCACCTCTCGTCAGTCTTCTTCGCGTATGATACTAATATATTTGTTCGTCATTAAGACTTAGTTTCTTAAACAAATATTAATCAAGAGCTCTTTCTTGTTTCCTTTTGGTTTAATGGAAATAAACTCACTTTCCACCCTGAAAAGTCAACGTTCATTACTCTTATTAATTTTTTTATCCACAGGGCAAACAGATTATCCCAACAGTATAAACATCTTAATAAATAATTCTCCTATAGCTCGTGTGCAGAAGGGATATTCCTTGGAAACCTGTCGTGGAAACTCCACGTCTCTTCCATCTACGGTAGTCTAAAGATAGATGAATTTAAAGTAAATCACGACGATATCTACCTTCGGATACCTTAACTATAATTCTCTCTTACCATATGTCTACTACTGCAATCTAGGGTATTCCGTGTACTAGCCTGCGCGGCTCGCGGGATTGGCAGAGGAGTGTTGCTGTTTTTTGGCAGCCGAGCGCCGGAGCCTCAACAAGTTTGGGAGTAAGTCAAATTCAAATTTTCCCTCGCGGCTCCTCCGCCAAGAGAGAACCCCGCGCGTGACCATCCTGCCAGCTACGCAAGCTATCCGTAGAATCACCCTATTTCCAGTCCTCCACGTACAAATTCTAAGCCTCTCTCCAACAAGCTTAATATTCTTTTTCTCTATTCAATCTTTAAATTCCATGTCTTCTGCTTTGTAACATTTCAATAACTCTCAAGGGGTAGGGTCGGAGGGATCCGAACCACCCACAAGATATAGGACAAAATTGGTTTATCACCAGTCATAACAGACGAAAATTTCTGAGATGTGTTCTTTACAAGTAGAACGTCACATGTCGGCTGTGCGCATCATCTAAGCAAGGGTCTAAGTAGTGGAGACTAATGAAGTGTCTAGGAAGAGGGGAAATAATTTGCATGGACGGTGTGCACAAGATGGATCCACCCTCTCCCCCCTTCCCTTAAGGAAAATTCCTCGATCGGCCCCTTCTTTACCAACTACTCTTCCTCCTTCGGACGCTTTTGTCTTGGTTATAACACGTAGGGTATCGTGCATTCCTTGTGTCGTATCTTTTGCCTCAGATTTATGTGTACAATCTTCCTTTCCATTACTTGTTGCTCAGATCTCAGATTGTTTGTCAACACCTTTTAAAACTCCACTTCTGCATAGCATGCAGCCCATGGATAGTACAAAGAGTAGACTAGTATCCATGGGCAGTCATAGGCTGTTGATGGTAAAATACACGGTTTTTTTCAGTATGTGCAATTAGATTAAGATTCACGTTTACGGCAAACGCCAGATTCAAGTTAAGAATTTCTCAGAGTAGAAAATAGGCAGATAAAAATTGTCCAGAACAATTCTTATGGATAAAACTGGCGTGAAAGTAATTATTTCTCAGTAGAAGTAATAAATAGTAAACGACAAATATTAAGGGAAAAACTTGGTCACGTGGTACAAATTCACGTTTGCCGTTTGGCGTTAACGTGATTCTTAATATCTCTAATAGTTTTCTCTCGTTTTGTTGTTAGAACGCGGCTAACGATTTACCACAAGTTTCACATACAAAAAAAAAATCATTTTAAAGCCGAAGAACATAAAATGCTTAAAGACATTTAAAATCTTGGCAGTGCCTGAGCGGCGACTGGACCGACCGTGCGATAAAATCAAGTTCCTTAAAATAAGCCTCGTCAGTCTTCACTTTGCGATGAAAAACAGAAGACTGGCGTGTAAAATGAGTCGAGTCAGCCTTCCAAAGAATAGCGGCTCTATAGCTAAAAGAGTTTTAAGAAACTACAGGACGATTATGTTATTTCTTTTTCTGAAGTAGTACGCAGTGCAAGGTTTATTTGTCAAAAAACTGAAAGAGCCACAGGTGCTTCACCTATAAACATGCTATTGAGTAGTTTAATTGATCGAAGTTTATGATAGGTTAGATCAACGCGCAATCTTCTTTATTAAGAAAATCTCAGCCATGGGTATCGCTTTACATATTCTTGACTGAGCCTTCGCCAAAGTCAGCCTCAATATTCCTAAAATAAAAGAAAATTACGAAAAAGGGGCGATACCGCACCTATTTGAAAGATTGTTTTTGATTAGCTGGGAAAACAGTAGGGATTGTCACATAACAATGCCGCTATCCCTGAAAACAATTGAAGTGTAGTTTAAAGGGGACCAGTGAAATAAGAGGTTTAGAGCGGTGCAGGTCTACCGCAAAAAAGAGGAGTAGATGAAATACTTAGTCCCTAGGCCTTTTCCCAGACATTGTGTATACTCCGGGACCTGAAGACAAAAGAGCAGCTTTCAAAACTTACTCATTAGCATTTTAATTATACAGTAGGTCCCAGTTGTTGCAAAAGTTGAATAACGCTATCCACTCCACTACAAAGCGCAATTGGTTTCACTATAATTCTTATCCTCTGGATAGTGATTTATCCGGTAAATAGCGCTATCCAACGTTTGAACAACCGGGACCTGGTAGTTAATCCGATATTGTAAGAATAGCTATTATCCTTTAATTTTTAAAAATTGATTTTTTTTTTGATTTAAAAATTTAAGAATTTTTTCAAATTTCTTTAATTTTGTTAATTTTTTTTATTATTTTTTTTTAAAAATTTGTCCAATCAAGGATTAATATGGATAGTTTTAAAAAGGAATTTCCTAATGAAAAAGGAAAACTGTCCAATTAATTTAAGAAAATAGGGAAACCTGTATGAGCCAATCAAATCCAAGAAAATACAAAAAGTAATAGAAAATAGCCAATCAGCTTGAAGCATTGCGTCCGCGCGGTAAACGGGACATGTTTAATAAAGTAGCCTATCTTACAATATGAATGTTTCATGAACTTTGATTATACTGATTATATTGATTATATTGTACGTATAATATATAGATTTAGCCAGGGCTAAAAGCGAAGTTCCAATTTTAATAAATTTATAATTTAAATCAAACAATAAACTTTTAATCCACAAATCATTTAACTTAAGGGCACATTCATGTGACTTTTGAGGGAAAGGCTAAGTTATTTTAGAGTGAAACATCTTACATCGAATTGATAACCTTATATGTACACCCAAAAAATAGCAAACATCTTCGATCACATTCAAGATCACAGTAGATTAGGCCTCGAAAACAAATTCTTGGAAAACAAATCACGCCAAATTTTTTTGCGTTCGACAGGTTTACTTTACAAATTCTTGCCAACAAATCTGGGGGTGTTTAAACCAACCTTTTATAATTTTTATACACCACATTTGAGGTGAAACAGTACTATTCATCATACAGAGCTCGGACAGAATGCGGTATTTCACAATTTTTCAAGACAAATTGCACTCAGTCAATATTCAGGACGAGCCAAACCGTTCAAAAATTTCAGAAAATTTCCAAAATCACCCATACGGCCAGCTGGTTCTCGTTTCTATAGTGCGAGCTGTCAGTGTGGTCGAGTGTTTGAATGAACTTTAACAGAGTTACGCTTCAACATAATAGCGAATTTATTATTATTTGTTTTGTTATTTAATGGTTTCAGTTATAACGATGTGTAATCTTATAAAGCGTTTGATACGCGCGACATTTTTGAGTACTCCTGCAAGCGATGGTCATGAACGATGAAAACAAACGGCACGGACAAGCGATTAAAATTGCAAGAGAGACTACTAACAATCAAAAAAAGAGATATAATTCCGTGAAACATTTACAGAGACAACAATTTTCATTCACGAAGACAAGTATTCAAGTGTCTCTAAAAATCCTGAGTCTTTAAGCGTAAAGTTTAAGTTTATGTTTTAGCCGGCTTCCCAGCGGAGTTTGACTAATAGTCGCGGGTCGCGGGTCGCGGGTCGCGGGTCCACAGTCGCGGTCGCGGGTCCAAAGTCACGGTCGCGGTCCAATGTCGCGGTCTCGGGTCCAAAGTCGCGGTCGCGGGTCCAATGTCGCGGCAGGGGAAAATGATTTGGGGTTCGAGGTAACTGAGTGAAAACGAGTGATATGAAAAAAATATGAAGGGAAAAAAATCGTTTTTATGCATGATACTCTACGGTAGCCAATTTACAGGTTACGGATGTTAGAGTCAACAAAATAATGTCTCAAGAAAAGACGTAAAAGAAAAAGCTGGCCGACTTTTGTGTTCACCGCAAGTTCATTTTGTTTTCTTTCTATCGGGCCAGTTATCTATAAATTCAGCTTTGAATGTACTTATGCATAACAGTATCTGATAAAAAATGTTACCCTGAGTTACCATTGTTTTCTTCTTGTCTATGAATTGCTGACAAATTCTTAGGGGTGCATTCACTGAAAAATGTGCGATATACTTCATAGACTATAAATCATATACGTTACAACAACTTAAAAACCTTTTATAAAAAAAGGGCTAACTCGGGCTCGAAAAGCTACGAGTCTGTCGGTAGAAGAAACGAGAACTGTTTCAATTTTAACAAATGTTTTCGGCAAAAATAAAGAAAACGCTTGTTGAAAAACTTCCTGGTCGCAAACTCCCAAAATAAACTCTTTGCTCAAGTAACTGGAAAGAGGAGGAGAGACGTTGGGCTTTAAGTGCCAGTAAAGTACATTCAAGTGGGTATTCAAGGCATGAATTTAATATAGAAACAAGTAATAATCCACAGCAAGAGGGGATAAAGATCGAGCTTTATCCTCTCTTGTCCACAGAAAGGAGTTTGTTCCCACTAACGATTGAAATCCGGAATCCAAGTTCTACCAAGACAGAATAGACCATAGTCTCTTGGTTCTACTGACAAAGACTTCAATCCAGTACCTGGAATCTGGAATTACTTACCTAATTTATTGTCTTTTCTTAGCTCTGGTGGAGTTGATAACTTACCGTTTTCAGTGTCTGGTTTACTTTCTTTTTCAGCTTCATGATATCGGGCGTTATTATTTCCTTACCTACTTACTCACTTGGTTATTTACGATGCATGTTTTCAAGATTTGACTGAGACGCACATTGAATGGCTTCCTATTGTCAGGTTGTCCTGGTTGCCATTTAGGTGAAGAGAACAAGAAGTTATATTGAACATTCCGGGTTGCCGTCTCAGTTGTAAAAAGAAAAGCATTAAGCGAAAATCTTGCTTCGAGGAACAGACTCCTTTCTGTGGATTATTACTTGTTTCCATATTAAATTCATGCCTTGAATACCGCTTGAATGAAGTTTCATGCGCCTGTTTACATTTTCTTTCAGTTTTGTCGAAAACATTTGTTAAATATAAGAGTTCTCGTTTCTTCTACCGACAGACTCGTAGCTTTTTGAACCCGAGTTCGCTTTTTTTAAAAAAAGGCTTTAAGTTGTTGTAACGTTTATAATCTGTAGTCTATGAAGTGTATCGCATATTTTTCAGTAAATGAACCCCTAAGCATTTGTGAGCAATTCATCGACAAGAAAAAAGCATGGTAACTTATGGTAACTTTTTTATCAGATACTGTTATGCATAAGTATAACTGGTCTCGATAGAAAGAAAACAAAATAAACTTGCGTTGAACACAGAAGTCGGCCAGCTTTTTTTTTTAGGTCTTTTCTTGAGACATTATTTTGTTGACTCTAACATCCGTAACCTGTAAATTGGCAACCGTGGAGTATCGTGCATAAAAAAGAGTTTTGTCCTTTATATTGTGTTCATATCAGCCGTTTTCACTCAGCTGTTACCTCGAACCCCAAATCATTTTTCCCTGCCGCGACACTGGACCCGCGACCGCGACTTTGGACCCGCGACCGCGACATTGGACCCACGATCGCGACATTGGACCTGCGACCGCGACATTGGACCCGCGACCGCGACTTTGGACCCGCGACCCGCGACCCGCGACCCGCGACCCGCGACTATTAGTCAAACTCTTCCCAGCGCGGTGTTTACTGTTTTCGTAAGTGAACTCCTCGAAGCAAGAAAATCGCTCAAAGTTTTCTTTCTACAGCCAAATTTATAACTAAATATCCTTCGGAACGTTTTCTTTCTATTTGTGGTGAGCAAATATATCTGAAGGCTTTTTAAAGTTCTGTAAGCTTATATCAAACCTGATACTAGGTCAGATCATTGACTCAAATCCTGCAAACGTGCATAAACTTGCCGCATAAACTGTCAGCGTGAACTGTGCAAGACTTCATGAAACACAAACATCAAATACAATAATTACTTAGACTTACCATTCGAGATTCAGTTCCTGAAAGCTATCAAGGGAGGCCACAGTTGCTTGAGACTTTTAAACCCTCTTACGCATTAAGCAAGGTGAAAAACGAAGACGATGCCATCCGAAATCGAATTACCGAATTTTGACAAGCAACTTATTTCTCAACCAAAACCCAGTAAACAAACCAGCCATAAATAACAGAAGACTCTTGATAGCAGCTGTATTTCATTTTGTACCTCCAGAGGAAAAAGACAGTTAAAAACATCACAAGTTGACACAAAACTCTGTCAGCTTCAGCTGTCAAAGTAAACTACTTTCAAGATGCTACATAATTTTTCCGCATAAACTCACCTGTCAAATTTTGACCAATCAGAGTATAAAAACTGGACGTAGAGCGTGACCAATGCGTGACCATGGTAAGATAAGGTCTTCCCCGCCTGTACTTTTAAAAAAACTGGATGAATTTTCGCTTCCGAGGTCAGTTTGAAATCAAAATCCTAATAGTGCGGAGCCATAGTGACATAACCACAACATATTTGATATGAATCCTTGGAAAAAATAAACTTGAGCCTGCGATCATTTGAAACTGGTAATTTGTCAGCGGATAACTTTAAAAAAATACTCGACCTCGATGGGTCGACACTTGAGCCCGCGGTACGGTCAGGTGATACTTGTCAGCGGATGCCCTGTTTTGATAGCTGTCAATTGATCACAACATTGATGTGCAGCCTGTGCATATAAGTTTTCTCTTGGGCTCCCAAACTAGCTAAAAGTGTGAGAGTAAAAATTGGTTTTCCTGTGGTGCGGACGGACGGCGGGCGGTCGGTGTACGGTCACGTGATTACCAAATTTTCTGGGATGGGTAGATTTACTTAGCCATGGGGCTCCGCCCACGCACGCGCGAAGCGCGCGCGTGAAGCTCCGCTACAAATTAAGTAAAAAATTTTACGTAACTGGGTAGTCGTGTCCGCCATGACAACTGGGGAAGAGGACATAGCTATGCTTACCGTATTTACTTGACTAATCGCCGCCCTCGAATAAATGCCGCACCTAATAAAAGGAATCCGGCGCTTTGTGATTTCCGCCTTTGAATAAATACCGCATTGGAAACACCGCCGCGTTTAATGGAGTGCAGTAAGGTATCCAACAGCTTGCAAAAGAACAGGCTAAATCTCTTTGTGTGGTCGCGGAAGAGCATTAACTGGCTAAGTACAGTCAAACTCCATTAATATGGACACTGACGGGGCCATAGAAAGTGTCCGTATTGATTAACGGGATGTTTCACGGGTCATGTTATCAATAAACACAGTTCAGTCAAACCCCGTTAATATGGACTCTGAAGGGCCCATAGAAAGTGTCCGTATTGATTAACGGGATGTCCCGCGGGTCTTGTTATCAATAAACACTGTTCAGTCAAACCCTGTTAATACGGACACTGAAGGGTCAATAGAAAGTGTCTGTATTGATTAACGGGATGTCCCGCGGGTCATGTTATCAATAAACACTCTTCAGTCAAACCCTGTTAATACGGACACTGAAGGGTCCATAGAAAGTGTCTGTATTGATTAACGGGATATCCCGCGGGTCATGTTATCAATAAACACTCTAAAGTCAAACCCTGTTAATACGGACACTGAAGGGTCAATAGAAAGTGTCTGTATTGATTAACGGGATATCCCGCGGGTCATGTTATCAATAAACACTCTTCAGTCAAACCCTGTTAATACGGACACTGAAGGGCCCATAGAAAGTGTTTGTATAAACAGGGTGTCCGTGTTAACTAGCGTTAACTGCTTGCGTGTTACGTTGTTAAAGTAAAACAACACCTTTTATTAGCACAAACTTTTAAAGAAATAAAAGAGGACTTAAGCATCGTCAAATTTTAAAACATGTCTTGCTTTCATTTCACGGATCAAATCCACGGTTTTTTCTTAAAAATCGCTATCTACCTTATTTTTATTAATTTTTGCGCGTATTTAATTTCGCGAATATTCGGGAGCCGCATTTCGCGAGGACTAGATTTCGCGATTGCTAAAAAAAATTAGAGAAAAAGGGTACTAAATTTCGCTATAGTGTCTTTGTTTTCATCCTGAGCAAAGGGCACTTGTCACAAATCAATAAAACGTATACAGTGGAACCCAGTTAATGCAACCACCGTTAGGCCTTAAAATCCTGGCCGTAATAATGAGGTGGTCCCACTAACGGGGTCTTCAAAATAATAAAATGACTGAATGGTTTTTACGGTTGGTTTGAAAGAAAATGGCCGTAATAACGAGGTGGTCTTATAAACGGGGTGGTCGTAAGGCGGGGTTCCACTGTACATTTCAAGAGCTAAACTGTAAACTTAAAACTGTCCTACATGTACATAGAACCTTATGAACAAGACAAATCATAACTGTTGGCTGAACAGAAAGCGATAGAGGACTTGCTTGATTCTCCCTTCACATATTTTGAGTGAATAATAAAATTCACTTTTCCCCAGCTAATGCTAATAGCGCAAGTTTTAAAAAGAAAAATGGTTTGAAAATGACGGTTTTGTTCATTCACAAACAACAAACAAACTTGTGAATGAAGCTACCAACAATTCCGCCCGGGTAAGCGGGCAAGATCGTAAAATACCACCCGCTCTCGGAACCAATCAGATTGCAGGATTTGGAGGATTCCGCCCGCTCTCAAGCTTGGAAAAAAATAAAAAATGGTATTGAATTTTCGCGCATCCTTTGGTCTGCGCGTATTAAGTTTCGCGAATTTTTTAAAATCGCGAAAATCGCGAAATTTAGTAAGAATAAGGTATATGTTAATCATCAAAACCGTTCTCTACATAACTCGTTTGATGCCAAAAGTAAGCTTAAAATTGGCCTCTCAGATTATCCTATATGATGTACTGTTAGCGCTGGGAACATCGACATGCTGTCAACTGAAAGACTTTTAACCTTCAAGAAGGAAAGTTTTATTACAAAACACAATTGATAATGAAGTATCCCTATCAGCGAGGTTGACTTTCTATGAGAATCTCAGTGTTGATTTGGCAAGAAAGAAGTGTCCGTTGTCCGCTTTAACAGGTGTCCATATTAAGTGGACAGTCTCGCAAACTCTTGAATTTACTATTCTATACTCCTACATAACTAATCCGTATAAATATCACGTGTGCTAAAATTCTACAAAACTGCAGTTATTTGAGTCGTTTAAATGTAAAGAACGAAACGACGCAGTAGGTTATCAACAACATTATTTGAAAATAGTGAAGAGTCATCTTAGCGACGCCTCTTGCAATTAGCAAATTCCAAATCAGTTTGATCCGGTCCACGCTTTTGTGTACGGTCATATGCATCAGGCGCCTGCTGCTGGAAATCCAAAACACGCTGCACGTCAAACAAAAGGGACAATTTCGTGACCTTGGCATGATCAGGTCCAAGCTTATTCAATATAATATACTGAGCACGTTGATAATACTCTTTGGCCTGCTGAGTGTCGCCGAGGTTGCGATGTAGCATACATTTTATGGTAAGTAGCCGCGACCTTAACATGGTGGGGTCCAAGCTTATTAAGTCGTATGGACAGGGCACGTTCATAATACTTCTTGGCTTGCTGATTGTCACCCAGGTTGCAGTGTAGGATACCCATGTCATGGTAAATAGCCGCGAGGTCAACATGGTCGGGTCCAAGCTTATTAAGTTGTATGGACAGGGCACGCTCATAGTACTTCTTGGCCTGCTGATTGTCACCCAGTTTGCGATGTAGGTTACCCATGTTATGGCAAGTACGCGCGACGTCAACATGGTCGGGTCCAAGCTTATTAAGTTGTATGGACAGGGCACGTTCATAATACTTCTTGGCCTGCTGATTGTCACCCAGGTTCCAGTGTAGGATACCCGTGTTATGGCAAGTACGCGCGACGTCAACATTGTCGGGTCCAAGCTTATTAAGTTGTATGGACAGGGCACGTTCATAATACTTCTTGGCCTGCTGATTGTCACCCAGGTGGCAGTGTAGGATACCCATGTTATGGCAAGTACGCGCGACGTCAACATGGTCGGGTCCAAGCTTATTAAGTTGTATGGACAGGGCACGTTCATAATACTTCTTGGCCTGCTGATTGTCACCCAGGTTCCAGTGTAGGTTACCCATGCTATGGCAAGTACGCGCGACGTCAACATGGTCGGGTCCAAGCTTATTAAGTTTTATGGACAGAGCACGTTCATAATACTTCTTGGCCTGCTGATTGTCACCCAGGTGGCAGTGTAGGATACCCATGTTATGGCAAGTACGCGCGACGTCTACATGGTCGGGTCCAAGCTTATTAAGTTGTATGGACAGGGCACGTTCATAATACTTCTTGGCCTGCTGATTGTCACCCAGGTTCCAGTGTAGGATACCCATGTTATGGCAAGTACTCGCGACGTCAACATGGTCGGGTCCAAGCTTTTTAAGTTGTATGGACAGGGCACGTTCATAATACTTCTTGGCCTGCTGATTGTCACCCAGGTTACGATGTAGGATACCCATGTCATGGTAAATAGCCGCGACGTCAACATGGTCGGGTCCAAGCTTATTAAGTTGTATGGACAGGGCACGTTCATAATACTTCTTGGCCTGCTGATTGTCACCCAGGTTGCAGTGTAGGTTACCCATGTTATGGTAAGTAATCGCTACGTCAACATGGTCGGGTCCAAGCTTATTAAGTTGTATGGAAAGGGCACGTTCATAATACTTCTTGGCCTGCTGATTGTCACCCAGGTTGCAGTGTAGGTTACCCATGTTATGGCAAGTACGCGCGACGTCAACATGGTCGGGTCCAAGCTTATTAAGTTCTATGGACAGGGCACGTTCAAAATACTCCTTGGCCTGTTGATAGTCACTTAATTTACTATGAAGGAGACCTGTGTTATGGTAAATACGCGAGACCCGCTTAACATGTCCATGGTTACGGCCTGTCCTTATCGTACTGTCTTCAATGAGTTTTAAAGCTACACTGAAATACTTCATTGCGGACACATACTCGCTATGAAAGCAGCAAACTTCACCAAGTATCTCAAAGTTATCTATAGAATTGTGTATATTTAGAATAGTGTTTTTGATGAGACTGAATTTCTCTTCAGTAGAGACAATGTTTGTTATTCCTACAGCTAGAGTTTTTACGTGTGGAACAATATGTCTGCTTCCACCGACGGAATCCTTACTTCGCAGGGTCTCTGGTATTGCTTCATGAATGTACTGCCTGCATGACCCTATTGCGACGCAAGCAACGCGAGCATGTTCATTAGCCTCCATTTGGTCTTTAACTAAACGCTTGACAATATCGTGTACCACCTTGTGTAAACGAATGTTGACATCATCCTCTTTTTCGAGTAGCAACAGAGAGGACCCTTGAATCTGAATGCCTATGTCCTCTTTATCCAACTCTCCATCAGCATTTACAACGTAAGTGGTTAATACGTCTAACCTCAGTGGCTCTGGAGCACAAAAAGCAAGAAAAGTGAAAGCATGCTTCATTATGTCATCAGAATCCATTACCGTTTCAAGAGCTATCTTGGTCGCTGCAGTCATAGAGTTTGGGTGAATACTGTTTACTTTGGCAAGTTCCTTTTCAGTGAGTTCACGTTTGCCTTTCTCTAGTTTTTCTAAGTACCCCTCCCAGTTAAAGTTTGGATTGGTATTTCGCACCTTTCCCACGTACACTCCTGCGCTGGCTAGTGCAAGTGGCTGGTAATCCAATGCGTGGGCTACGTTTTCTCCCATGTCATTGTCAGTGATTCCAGAGAGCTCGGTTAGAAGGCAAATAGCATCAGCAGGCTCCATGCCTTTGCTTATGGAGATGTGGGATGTGAGGTAACTATCTGGAGGGATACAGGAGCAATCCTGCGTTGTGATTAGCAGCTGGCCTTTGCCCCACTGCTCACTTCCACGCTCAGGAAGAAACTGCCCTATCAAACGAAGATTTGTGACATTGTCAATCACTAAGAGCCAAGATGAGTAAAGGTGAATTTTTCTCACAATTAAATCTTTGATAATGGCTATTTTCCGTTCATTATTTAGATCCTTGGAGTTCTCAGTGGTATTTATAGTACTGTCGGGGCAGTGCATTCTTCTTGCCAGTGACAGGTATGATGTTAAAAGCGCTTCTAGGTTTTCACCACTTAAAGTCATGACAAATGACGGAGCAGTTGTGTCTTTGCTGGCTTCTTTGTAGTATTTCTCAGCAGCAAGTCCAGCCAGCTGAGATTTGCCACTCCCAGGATTGCCTGAAATATAGCAATAAATTAAAGTGTTCTCGTTAGCCTTCCTTAACTTTAACAGCTTCTGTGTTACTTTGTCAACATGGCAATTGCGACTTGCGATCACATGAGGAGGTCTGGGTGGAAGGACGCAAAATGGCTCTACTTCGCGCTGTAGTTGCTCTTCAAAGACCTTGCGATGTTGTTCAGTAGTTTTTAGCCTGTCTTGAAGTTCCGCTTCCTTCCCTTCAAACTTGACTTTTTCTTCCTGAAATTCGATATCTTTCTCCAGAAGCTCTTTAGCTTTGTCCTGCAATTTAGTATCTTTGTCTTGAAGTTCCAAAACTTTCGTCTGAAGATCTTGAGTAAGTTTCTGATTACTTGTCGTCACATTTTGCAATTCATTGGTGGGAAAACTTTTCTGCTTACTTACTGTTTGGATTTCAACAGTAGACAGGCCAAGAGCTCGAAATGCTGTCTCCACTTTTGCAACAGTGATTCTGAAGTCTGCACTCGAGAACTGACCTTCTGTCATGTGAGCGAAGTCTTCATTTCGAAACTTCCTGAGATCATCAACATTAGTTTTGATCAGTGGACTCAGTCGATGTCCGATAGAATAAGAGAACAGAATGGCATAAAAGAGCATAGTACAGTCCCACTGCGCCCTGTCTCCATTTACCATTGTGGCCAACAGTCGGGCATGTCTTCTTTGATTAGCTGGAGACTCACCGTTTTTAAAGTCCAGGCCATTTTGAGGCGTGTCCTTCCATTCTCCAAGTGTTACCTTGTAATGATTGTCCCATTCCTGCTTGAACAGTAATCGTAAAGCCTGTGGCAGTATGTCAGTGGCTATGTGACAAACCCGGAAGTAGTTAAGCTGTTCTTCTGAGTAAACTTTAGAGGCCATTTGGTAACAGAAGGAGGGCAACAGTCTTGAAACCTGGTTTAAAAAGTTTAATACAAAGAATTTACCAAATGAATAAAATGATCATTGCCTGACACTACGTATATACTACAGGGTTAAAGGGAATTTCAATAATACTTTTACTTAATTAACATAGCCTAAAGAAAAAATAAACAAGTGTTCAGATAGTATAGCCCAAATGGAGAGCTTGCTCGCAGGCTAGAAAGAAGCTGAAGTATGTTGTTCAGTTGAAGGGAAGTTATGATTTGGGAAAAATGATCATGGAGGGATTGGATAGGAAGGGGCATATGTAACGTTTTTGACAAGCCATTAAGGAGCTTAACTTTTTGAGCGACGCACGTCAACCGGAAGTATGTTTTCTTCCCTTTTTACATGCCTTGATGCTACCAAAATTGTATTGCTAAGTTTCTTTACTCTTAAAGAGACGATCATCACAAACTCAAACAGGCCAGAGCCCCGATTTTAAGTACTAGGCGACTTTGAAAGACGCGTGCTTCACATATTTGTGGCGGATTAGAATGCCAGCTTGGTCAGAGGCCCTTTGTTTAAAACATGGCGGGATACTCGCAGCTTAAGCATGCATGTGCCTTGTAGCTGTCAACATAATGCTTTTTAATTACATTCTGTCATAATTAACAAAACCCGATCCATGTTTGATTGAAAGTAACTGTACAAATCTGGTACCAGACAAACCGCTTTTAAAAAACAAAAACACAAAACTAGTTTATGGTTATTTCTCATTAATTTCACTTATCAAAACAAATATTTACTTTTATCAGTTTTCCCGTTTCTTTCAAAACATCCTTCATTTCCGGGCGTTTCACTGTAGTCAATGAAAGACGCGTTTAATCGGTCTTCTTTTTCGCGGGAATATCAAAATTTCCATCTTTCAAAACGCGATGAACCAAAGCTCGCAGGATACCAAAGCGCCAAAGGCGCACGATGCAGTCCCGGTGTTTTGTGAGCACCCGTTAAAAATATTGAACGCCAAAACTATCAAGTTTTGGTACAGCGAGAGGCAGCTAGTTTCTGTACCCAAAGGTTGGTGCATGGACAGGCTATCGAAAGAAGATAAAAGGGATGGTTGCCCAATGGATAGCAGGCCTAACTACGCAAAATAAATGTCTCATTGCATCCTTGTCTGCGAGGTTAGTACTAAATTTACACTCTAGAATACATTACACAACTCAATCAGCAACACTTTTTAAGTAGAATTGGTGATCAGTGTGGGCAATTTATATTTCTAAGGGACGTCCGTCGCACAAAGGCTTAACGCGCGGGGGTTTTTAGTCAATGACTGACATAACAGTTTCCTCACAATCGACCCAGTTAGAATGCGATAATGTGCGCGTGAACTTTGCCTACAACTGGCAATAAGCTGAATAAACCGGAAGCTGAACACCATGAATAAGTTACTAAATTACATCGCTCAGGTTCTTTTTCTTTTTTTTCAAGTACCACAGGGGTTTTTCGTGCATTCTGTTGCGCAGTTTGACAGTGATATACCGAGCATCAGACAGGTAACTCACCGAAGCCACCATTTAACTCTTCTTCTACCAAACAGTTTTCCTGCAATGGTTTAAGTACTGATCCCGTTGCCGAAACCTTGCACGAGCAAGATACGGTAATCGAGAGTCGAGAATCGAGAATCGATATTGTACTCGGGACAAGAAAAAGGTCGCCGTCCAAGGAACAACTGATGCAATGCAAGAGCTTCAAGCTGCTGAGAATCGCCAATTCTAGAATACAAGCAGTAAAGGAACTCCTGAGAAGCGTCCAAATTATAAAGGAACTTTGGAGGCCAGTCAGCCACGGTGATTGTCGCCTCACGCATAAAGTAGAATAAATTTGTTAGCCTGGTATTGTCTTTGCCACAAATCACGTAAAACTATAAAGAAGGTACCACTATGAACTCTGGAAAATGAAAATTCAATAATACTATGGTTGACGACTGACAGTTTAAAAGAGAGACAACCTTCACCTCAGAATCTTGGGCGCGCCGCCTGTAAGCTCTGACGGAGAGGGAAGCCCCATAATTTGGCCTATTTCAAAAACAAATGACACTACAAAAATAACCTGCAATTATAATTTCAAAAGAGAGACTACCATCACCTCAGAATCTTGGGCGCGCCGCCTGTAAGCTCTGAGGGAGAGGGAAGCCCCATAATTTGGCCTATTTCAGAAACAAATGACAATACAAAAATAACCTTCAATAATAATTTGGATAAATGACCGACATTTTAAAAGAGAGACTACCATCACCTCAGAAACTTGGGCGCGCCGCCTGTAAGTTCTGAGGGAGAGGGTTTGCCCCATATTTTGGCCTATTTCAAAACAAATGACAGTACAAAGGTGACCTAAAATAATAATTTGGATAATGACCGACATTTCAAAAGAGAGACTACCATCACCTCAGAATCTTGGGCGCGCCGCCTGTAAGCTCTGAGGGAGAGGGTAGCCCCATAATTTGGCCTATTTCAGAAACAAATGACAATACAAAAATAACCTTCAATAATAATTTGAATAAATGATCGACATTTTAAAAGAGAGACTACCTTCACCTCAGAAACTTGGGGGCGCCACCTGTAAGCTCTGAGGGAGAGGGTAGCCCCATAATTTGGCCTATTTCAAAAACAAATGACAAGACAAAGAGGACCTACAATAATAATTTGTATTATGACGGACATTTTAAAAGAAAGACTACCTTCACCTCTGAATCTTGGGCGCGCCGCCTGTAAGCTCTGAGGGAGAGGGTAGCCCTATAATTAATTTGGCCTATTTCAAAAACAAATGAAACTACAAAAATAACCTACAATAATAATTTGGATGAATGACCAAAATTTTAAAGAGAGACTACCATCACCTCAGAATCTTGGGCACGCCGCCTGTTAGCTCTGAGGGAGAGGGTAGCCCTATAATTAATTTGGCCTATTTGCAAAAACAAATGAAACTACAAAAATAACCTACAATAATAATTTGGATAAATGACCAACATTTTAAAAGAGAGACTACCATCACCTCAGAATCTTGGGCGCGCCGCCTGTAAGCTCTGAGGGAGAGGGTAGCCCCATAATTAATTTGGCCTATTTCAAAAATAAATGACACTACAAAAATTACCTACAATAATAATTTGGATAAATGACCAACATTTTAAAAGAGAGACTACCATCACCTCAGAAGCTTGGGCGCGCCGCCTGTAAGCTCGGAGGGAGAGGGTAGCCCTATAATTAATTTGGCCTATTTCAAAAACAAATGAAACTACAAAAATAACCTACGATAATAATTTGGATAAATGACCAACATTTTAAAAGAGACACTAACATCACCTCAGAAGCTTGGGCGCGCCGCCTGTAAGCTCTGAGGGAGAGGGTAGCCCTATAATTAATTTGGCCTATTTCAAAAACAAATGAAACTACAAAAATAACCTACGATAATAATTTGGATAAATGACCAACATTTTAAAAGAGAGACTAACATCACCTCAGAATCTTGGGCACGCCGCCTGTAAGCTCTGAGGGAGAGGGTAGCCCCATAATTTGGCCTATTTCAAAACAAATGACAAGACAAAGAGGACCTACAATAATAATTTGTATTATGACCGACATTTTAAAAGAAAGACTACCTTCACCTCTGAATTTCGGGCGCGCCGCCTGTAAGCTCTGAGGGAGAGTGTAGCCCCATAATTTGGCCTATTTCAAAAACAAATGACAGTACAAAAACAACCTACAAAAATAATTTGTATTATGACCGACATTTTAAAAGAAAGACTACCTTCACCTCTGAATCTTGGGCGCGCCGCCTGTGAGCTCTGAGGGAGAGGGTAGCCCTATAATTTGGCCTATGACACTACAAAAATCACCTACAAAAATTGTTTGGATTATGAACGACATTTCAAAAGAGAGACTACCTTCACCTCAGAATCTTGGGCGCGCCGCCTGTAAGCTCTGAGGGAGAGGGTAGCCCTATAATTTGGTCTATTAAGTAAAAAGCAAGTAACAATACAAAAGTAACCTGAAATAATAATTTTTGGATTATGATTGACATTCCAAGGAGGCTAAAATGATTGATATAGAAACCATACTGTATCTGTGACGTTGATTATACAGATCGCCCAAGCGAACACGAAGATGTTGAAGTGGAAGCTAGAATATCTGGAGTAATCCAGCGTTTTGGGCTCCTTCCAGCGAATAAGATTTTGGCGGGATTTCGACAATGCTTGGCGGGCTTTTTGGAGAGTGATTTGTCACTGGAGGCACATCGACGCTTACATCGTCTTAAGCCAGAGAAAAAAGACTTGAATCCTTCGCCGTTTGATCAAAAAGGTCGTCCATTGAATCAGATAATCGGTCTTGCTGTTCCTTTTGGAGATGTGAAGTAGAGCTCGAGCTCTCGCATTCGTTTTCTCCGGCGACTATAAAATGTGCATTGATGACGGCTTTTCTCAAACGTTCAAATAGAGAAGATTTTGGTCAGGGTCTTTTTCACGCCGAGTTCCTTCCAAACCGGAGAAAGATGTGCCAGCAGAGACAGGGACCGCGGAGCAAGGTGAAAAATGGGAGGGCTGACAATTTTTTTCATATTGAAAATCGAAAAAAGGAATAAAGATTCATTGCAAGAAAAGACGCGATTACAATGTTAGTATAGAAAATACTACACTGAAGTGATCTGAAAAATTTCTAACTATGGTTCACTGTTCAAGTAATGTAATTCTTCTTGCCATCGAATATTTCATTGATTCGAAAAGAGAAAGACAAATCAACTCAAAACAACTACTCACCTTCGTTTGGCTTGAAAAAGCTACTAATTTTCTTCATTTCGTCTGATAAAACTGATAAAAAACTCTGCCGGAGCTGGAAGTACAAAACACATTGCCGAACGAAGCGAAGGGGTGGCCAAGGCATGGCGTTTGATCAAGGGGCAAGTCGGCCCCAGGGCACAATTAGCGCGAAAATTAAAGCACAGGAGTCCCACAAAATGCCTGGCCTTTGAAATTAAAGAAAATACAGAGAATATGGCGGAATATAGACGGGAAAATACTTGTTTCAAGTCGTTTTTTTATTTTAATTTTTTTTCTTTTCAGCGCAAAAAGTAGGGGCGGGGGCGCAAAAAAGTGGTGGGGCCGCGGCCCTACCAGCCCCTCCCCCTCCGCGGTCCCTGAGAGAGTGTATTCCTACTTGTGGCTCGACAGTAAAAACTTGATACGCCGACTCGCTGTTTTCGCTTCGAAGGTCTCCAATGTTGACACGGCATACTACTCTTGACAGAAGTAGACTGAGTTAAATAAGCCATCGGAGCACTATTTTCTTAAAAGAAAGCACTTGAAAAACCATTGAAAGCGTATCAAGCCTTTTTGAATCCTAATGCGGCGAGAAAACTGTAGTTATCAATTGCGAAACCAGAGGCGCGAAGATCGACTTCCAGATTTTCAATCGATCGTGAAATGAAGTTATAATACCCAAATAGTCTGATCAAATTTCGCGTTTCCTTGAGATGTCTGGTTCGTTTAATCAGAAGTACAAAGTTCCTTGACAGGCAATGTGTCCGGCGCTCTCCAAAGGTGTCTGGAGGAATGCTTAAAACTAATTACCTTGTCTGTTATTGGAAACCGATTTGCGGTGGTTGCTGTGGAGATTAGGCCTCCTCCTGCGCGCACTAAAATCGGGGCTCTGGCCTGTTATTAGACTACGAGTAGTCCCCCATTTTTCCTCAGGGATAGTAGAGCGAGCGAAACGCGAGGGCGCGTGAAAATCACCCCACGCGAGAAAAGGCGACACGCGGCGGGGAGAGAGAGGCGTGTCGCCTTTTCTCGCGTGGGTGATTTTCTCGCGCGCTCGCGTTTCGCTCGCTCTACTATCCCTGAGGAAAAATGGGGGACTACTCGTAGTCTAGCCTGTTATAGTACACGAAAGTTTGGGTAAAACCACGGCCCAGAATACAAAAAGACTACTTCCGGTTGACGTACGAAGGACTAGCACCAGAGTTGGAAGGCCAGAGTAAGTTTCCTCATGTGCGGTCAAAGATGCCACGTGTAGTTATGAGATATTTAACAATTAGTCGCAGATATTCACGTCGCCTTAGGTGACTAATTGTTTTAGTACAATTACATTGATGATTATTCGAGAAAATAAAATTATTGACAAATATGGCTGCCATTTTGAAAACTGCTGGCCTTCAATGTTATGATCGCCGTGCGGTGATTGTAGCGGCCCTGGGATGAAGCGTGATAATCACTAACGTACAGTTATTATACTAAAAGCAGTTAGACCGAGAGATAACTTTATCGGAGAGTTCAAATATTACTTACTGCTCTCGATGAACAATGAAAACAAACTCGACAGAATCGGTGTTCAGCTACAAAATGAACCTTTAACTATTTCATCCGTAAGCACATTCTGTCTAGGGTGTAGACTTTTACGTCATCGATCACGGTATCACTAGAACTTTCAAGAAAAAGTCAATGGGTGTAGTGTGGGGGAAATTTTATGAACATGGAGCTGAGGCTGGGCCATGTGGAAAGCGTGGAAAGGCCATCTTTTCATCTTTTGTCGTATGTAGAATTTCAGCAAGTGTAAAAAGATGAAACCCTCGCCACTCGATGGTTTATTTTTCGTTATTTATGCTGTGGCCTCTGTTCTGGCTGAAACTCCAACACCTGGGAACAATGTAGACACTTCTGGAGAAAATAATTCCACGATCAAAGACACCAAGATGTTGGTTTGTATCCTTTTGTGCAAGCTTAATGATAAGCTTTTTAACTAATAATGTTCTTACTGATTAGGACTTCTTTTAGAGACGGTGCAGTTGAAGCTTGTTCAAGTTTCCTTGACTATCTTCGCTCGTAGATCGTGCAGTTTTTAAAGAAAAACGTGCTCAACAAGTCGTTGCTGCAGAGAGTATTCTACAGCTTGCTGATTATTCCAAGCAGTATAAGATGGTCGAGATAGTACTTGAAAAATTATTTAAGGTAATTAATGTACCAATTTACCAATACTGCTTTTGTCATAAGTTCCTGGGTGAGAGCTCCAGCATCCGGCAAATAACCTGACTTCCTAATAAAATCATTATCACGCATAGGTCAGATCAGATTCCCTTCTGTTTTAAAGCTGCATGCACCTAGCTAGGCATGGTTCTCTTGGGGTTAGAGGGGCTGACCATCTTATTAGACGTGGTAACCCAGTGAAGCAGTCTGCAGGGCACGCACTTAAATATTTTAGCCAAACAAACTCTCAGTACATTTTTTAATAGCTACCATCTTTGATTTCAAAAGCACTGGGAGACTGGGCACAGTAGACAAATTAATGTAATTTAATTGATATAGGCACTATTCTAACCCGGGGGTGGGGGAGGGGCGTACTTTAGGAATTTTTGGCTGGTTATGTGTCGCTGGGACCCTAGAACCTGTAGCCTATACCAGAGCTAGTTCAGCTGAATTTTGCTACCCTAGACTAAACTCCCAAATCCCCCCTATCCTAGAGTAGATTTTAGTAGCTTTTAAACTTGCTGATTTGATTTTTTAATATTTTTGAGTGGCAATTCCCGATTTTCCCCGGCCTAGACTAAAATCTTCAACCACTATTGTTCAGTTTCCTGGAAAATTATACTTTATTCTAGACCCAAACTCTTTGATTTATATACGCTATCCCAGAGTAAACTGCTTGAAAACCATACCCTTCACAGCAGCACATACCTATAAAGCCCATAGTGAAGTTGAGAGGGAGAGGGATTTCTCACCTGTCTTCCCAAACCTCCCAGATGCATCACAAAAATCAATAATAACGGTTTTAAGGCAAGCAAAACCTGGTTCTCTGTATCTCTTGATATCAGTAAAATTGGTTGTTGTTAGTACAGTTCACAATCAGCTGATATAGCAATAAGCTATAAGCACTAAGTTTTCTGTTAACCATGCATTTATCATGATTATCAATTTCCTCCAAACAAATGTCATAATCAAAGAAAAAGGTTATGAAAACTATCACCAAAATGAAAAATTTTTAATAAGGGAAAGTTCATTTAATATGACAAGGGGGGGGGGGGGATGAAGATATTGAGGGGGGGCTCCAAAAATTTTTAGACACCCGAAGGGGGAGCTCCAAAAAAATTGTTGCGCTAGGAGGGGGGGCTCCGAAAATTTGTATACTTCAAAACCAACACATGACATCATCATACAGATCGGATGGTTTTCAACTCAATAATTTAATGACCTGTGCAACTCAGCTATATCACGTGGTTTACAGATATAACAAATGTAGTCTCAGTAATTATTACACTCTTGTTCATCCCAAAAATGCTTTAGAAAATTTCAAAAATTAGAAATGCTCAAACTTTTTATAATAAAACCACATTGATTCAACAAGATTTCAAAATCTGCTAACGGGAACTATAAAAACGATGACTCTGTATCAAGAAATGTTAAGAAATGAAGGAGGAGGGGGAGGGGGGGCTCTGAAATTTTTTCGACTACCAAGGAGGGGCTCCTAAAAAATTGAACCGCTAGCGAGGGGGACTGCTAAAATTTCAAGCTGCGAGTTTCAATATCTTCATCCCCGCCCCCCTTGTCATATTAAATGAACTTTCCCTAATGTTTTGATCTTTTATCAAATTCTGCTGACTAATTCTCTAAGAAAATGTATCTAGGAGAATTTGTTTGTGAATTTGCCCAAAACACAGCACAAATTTCATTTTAGACTACAACTAATAAGTCTAAATATGAACTGGAGTTTTTTGATTCACAGGTTTTACAGGATGCAAGAGTCAAAGTAACAGAGTCAGGATATATCCCAGGACAAGCATTTCCCACAGAACAAGCACAACTGGACGGTGACTTGTGTTATTATAGATCATTTTGTACTGTTAAAGAGGTCATGTGTCAAAAAAATATAAAGCTGTATGAATTTGCCTCTGAAAAACCACGATTAGTGGGTCATATTTTAAACAAAATAATAGTGATTTGGTTTTTTAAACCCACACCATTTTCTTAAAAATGAGTAAATGTCTGCATAGCTGGTCAATTGTGTAACTAAAAAGTGATTATAAAAATTATGAGTTTCCTCTTTCTGAACACAAATTTTGCACTTAAACTTCAAGTATTTCAAATGTTGAAAAGATGATGTGATAAATGTTTATAACAATAAATTATTAAGATACAAGCAAAAAGTAGTTTTGGCTGCCATGTTGGAGAGAGTATGCCGTCCAACATGGCAGCCAGTACAAATCATATTATTTTTTTTGTTGAAAAACATCAGGGTGCCATAAAATATCTCTCCTAAATGTGTTTCCTCTCAAATTTGGGGTGATAATTTTTAATGTGATTTTTTTAATGTCAATTTTTGGTATCAGCAAGTCATTCCAACCCATGATCTAAAGGAAGCATTGGTCGGTGCAAGTGGTCTATTGATGGCTGGTGTAGTTAAAATAGTATATAATGTAGTGAAAGCTTTTATTTTTGAACACAACTGTTGTGCAGAAGGTAGTTTTTGAATGATCCAGCTAACAGTACTTTGGAGTTATTGTTTTACAGCTGAGCAAATTTATTGAGCTTAGGTTGAAGTAGCAGAAAAATTTCGAGTTGAGGGGAATTGTTGCATGCTTTACGTGTATCCTCATCTTGACTAGTTTACTGTCTTTGACAAAGAATACAATATGTACCCATATTTTTAACAGCTCTGGCAAATGTCTTAGAGAACACAGCCCTCTTTGGTGATATTCTTCTTCGCCTTCCTGGTATAACACATGAGGTAAAACAAACGGTCAGACTTTATTTTAAAGTTTTAAAGGCTTTGTATATAAGCCTAAAAGGTGTGTACCCGCCAGTAACTTGATTTTGCTAAAAAGGAAAAGTAGCATTTCTGCAATAGACATTTCCAGTGGCATGTCTGTAAACAATATATTATTAATTTTATTCACATTCCACAGCTTTCTCTTTCTCAAATTGACATCATTTTTACATACCCTGGCTGCCCATTATTAAACTTATCTAAAAGAAAAAGTTTGTTTGAAAGCCAGAGTTTATCTCTGGTTTACTGCACACATGGTTTATTTTAGGCACTCGCGTACGCTTATTTTCTACCAAAAACTGCCAGGGAATTGGGGGGGTTGTCACGCGTAAAAGTCCCAGGAGTGAATGGGTTAAAGGACAGTGCATTTGCAGCAGTTATAAGGGATGCAAACGTCTAAACGAGGTATGTGAAAGGGGTACTATTTGTCAATTAAAGGTATACGAAAGGAGTACATTTTCAAATATGGTTTAAAAGGGTAAGGGGCTAGACCTGGGGCGGAGCCTTCCCATGTAAAACTTTGTTGGGTACCCCTCTCCCCCCCTGGGGATCAGGGGTAGTACAATGAGCTGCAATTATGTAAGCATTTGTCAAAATCACCATGAGCAAAAAGAGGCCAAGTGCCTCTGTGAACAGGCTTCATGGCAGGCATGGAAGGGGGTTGGGGGGAGGGGAATATGAGAAGGGAATGGGGAAGCAGTTTTCTCCCTACCCCCCTTCTCTCCATGCAATGCATCTACTAGCAGGAGGCAATTTTTTGTACATGCTTCTTTATGTTGGTTGTTCTACTATTTTTGAGGCAAATATCTAAGGGTCTACTTGTAGTCTACATTTCACTTTATCACTACACCAATTTCAGGTTTATCGTAAATCCAAAGAGTGGGAACTTCTAGCCAGATGGAGTGTGAGCTTTTGTAATGAAACTAAAGTCTATGATGACACAGACTCAAAGTTATTGCTCTTGGTGAGTTGTAAACTACAGGTTGTTCTAGACTACAAGTAGTCCCCCATTTTTCCTCAGGGATAGTAGAGCAAGCGAAATGCAAGCTCACGTGAAAATCACCCCATGCGAGAAAAGGCGACATGCCACGTGTCGCCTTTTCTCGCGTGGGGTGATTTTCACGTTCGCTTGCCGCTCGCTTGCTCTACTATCCCTGAGGAAAAATGGGGGACTACTTGTAGTCTAGGGTTGTTCTTTTTGTTTTGATCTTTAAACTTATTTAGTAGGACATGTCAAATGACACTAAGTAAACATTCCCACCCTTGAAAATTACAGTGTCTTTGTAAAAGCTGAGACTTTAAAATTTTTATTGTTATCATGTAGATGTTGATAATTGTTGTCCATGAGAGTACTGTTTTTGAAACACCATTTAATTTTAAACCTCCTTGGAAACAGGCAAGTTAACTCAAATTTGATTTTTCTGCAGCTGCCAGTAAACAAAGGCATTCACTAGAGAAAAGACAAGATTATTGTTTTATTTTTGCAGCTAGCCCTGCAGTTGAGTAGTAATTATCATATGGCTACATTAATTGAATAATTGGCATTTCTATTCATAATAATTTAGATGGCCCAGGAATTGAGGCTTGTACCAAGGGATCCTAATTATATAAATCCATACAGAAAAAAAGCAAAGAAAGAGGTATGTGCTAAAAGTCCTCTGTCTCTAATTAAAACCAGGTAGATTAAAACAGCTAGGCCAGTTTTAAGCTGGTTTAAGTACAAGGCCTTGCTACAGAATAAAACTTACAAACACAGTAGTTTTACTGAAACTGGCTCACGGTCTTCCTTTATAAAGAAAATTATATGCGTCCTCAAAACCTCAATTAACAACAGTCCAAATTACATATATGATGTCTTAGAAAAAGCAGATTGCGTGCTATTCAAAAAGATCTCCAGCACGCCCAGCCACCCTTTGTATTCTAATCCCTCCCAAAAACTAAAGAAAGCTCTGTGCACCTCCGAGTTCTAAGCAGCTAATTCCCTAGGGTTAATACCCAGTGCTTAAAAATAGTTTCGTCAATAGGCTCTTTTTTAAATACAAAGTTACTGTAGCAATTTCATGTAAGAATTTTTTTATTGTTAATATTAATATTTTAAACTGAATTTTAAGGTTTTGTGCTCTTAATAGCTTTTTAACTGTTTTCAACTTTTGCAAAAAATAAGATTTATTAGTTTAGCATGTATTTTTGCTGAAACAAATAATAAAAACCTAAAGACAGTAGAGCAGGAAATTCAGAGGTTGTCATCATTTCAAATGTTGTTTCCTTTTAATGCCACTGTGTTATTACTGAGTCTGTCCACCAAGGTGGCTGTGAAGGTACCTAATTTTACTTAAAAGCATTCTCAAAGGGATATTGATCAATTTGAACCTGCAACAAAGCTTTATCATTATAATTATATGGCAGAATCCACAAGCGGGCAAGATAAGGCAAATCCTGTCAACTGATTGGCTACCAGTGTGGGCAAGGTGGCTGCTCTTGCCCACTTGGGATTTTCCTTGTTGGTCGAGCAAGAAAAAGTTCTCTTTTTGTTTCATTGGTCAAGATAACTAGATATTGACCTCATTCATGAATTCTTTGTTGCATTTTTATCCATCTCAACTTTGTCTCAGTCCACAGAAATGAAAAAAATGAGGCCAATATATACCAAACCATCTTGACCTCATGCATAGTCAATGTTGCATATTTAATAAGCACCTATTTGTAGAAGTTAAATTTGGGCTTGCCTCAATTTTCTTTCAGCAAAAAAATAAAGAGAACAGCGAACAAGAAAGTATATCAAAGAAAAGCAAGAAGAAAAAAGAGAAAAAGAAAAGAGGGCCAAGATTAAGCCATGCTGAATTGTGAGACATTTAATATTATGTAGCAACCTCCTTCATAGGCAACTCCTTTTGTAATGGTTAGACCAGGACAGTCATGCCTGCAAAGGAGACTAATTACAAAGCGACATTTTAAGGATGCCCTCGATCAAACCTCAAGCACTATACAAACAGAATTCTATCTGAAGCCTTAAAGTCTTCAAATATTTCAACATTGAGGCATATAAGGAAATTTTATACTCAGTAATATTGAGATGTGGCTCTGATATTCTCTTATTAATCAATTAGACATTTTATTTAAAAGATCTGCAGCTATGTTGAAAAGATGAGTTAAGGCATACTGTAATATGGTTTTAAAGAAACTAGAATTTTTTTGTTGGTATCATGCTTTCCCAGTATTATGTCAAACAAGCAGGTTTTCCAGATTCTAGGTACATTCTAGGTATTATTTTGCAACAAAATATTGTTATTGACAACTCCATAACATCTAAGCAGAAGTGGAATAAAGAAAAATAATGTCAGAAAAAGGGAAAAATAATCAAGCCATACAGTGTATCTAAACGAAGTTTAATTGCCCTCTCAGTGGAGTATGCACCTTTTTTTTCTTTTTTCTTTTTGTTGTCTCGTTTGGTCACTAATCATCTTTAATGTCAACCATAACAGGAGAAAATTCCCTATTTTAACAGTAAAATGCCAATACAGACAGTAATGAAATTCTGGAATGAAAATTTTTAATAATTTCCATGTCAAATGTCAATAAAAATGTTTTCAAAATTTTTTATTTCATTTATTTTTATTTACATGTACAGTTTATAAAACAGGATACATGTAAATAACTGATTATAATGTGTGTCCATTGCAGTAACTGTTCTTTGGTTGCAGTAACTGTTATACTTCAGTACTGTAGTTTCTTAGTGTATGATTCTCCTTAACCACGCAATTCCCCTTTAGAGTACAAACATTAATCTTCTTAGTTCATGAAACAGTCTTCTTGAGAACGTTTTCCTGTATGTACATGTGGAGGAGTTACTGCTATGATTCTGCTGTGAAGTCACTTTTCCGGCAGGAGGTACAATCTCTTACCATCAGATGAGCTTCCAAAAATATGTCCTACTAACTTCATCAACTGTAAAAAAAATTCACATTTGGCTTTTCTGGATTAAAGAAAAAGTGGAGTTTTTTGGGTAGAAGGTCTATTGTTATTGCCCTGGCTTCAAATGGCTCACCATCAATAGAAAACCATGAGACCTACAAAAAAGGGAAATAACTATATGAGAAGCTTTGAATTTCAATAACACGCTGAAGAAAATATTGTTTTAAGACCATTGAAAAATGCCAAAAAAAAAAAAAAGAAACAAATAATCTGTCAAGAAAACTCAACCTTTTCATCCCTGGGTTCCAGCTTCAGTTGTTTTACAATCAAACATCTGTGTCCTGCAGAAGATAATATAATGTTTTTTTAAGCATCACTGTTTGCTTTTATAGTTAAGTGGTTGACAAAATAAAAATGACAGCTACTATACTGACAGTTCATCTCTAACAACTTAGAGCATCAGAGACTGAAGAAAATTTGAATTTCAGCTGGTCCCTAAGATAAACAAGAGCTTCAATACTTTGCTTGTTAAGGGCCTCTGCATGCTTTTTTGAAAGTCTGTGATTAAATAAAAAGGTGATTTGCCTGGGCTTTTTCCCATAAGCTACCAAAAGTTGCTTGCCGAACAGGAAAATTTGCTTGGGTCTACTTTTTTTGTCCAGGACAATCACAAGGTTTTTTGGAACCCTGAAGCACAAACACAATGATTAAAAGCATCTGGGAATACAAAATACATTACTTGAGGAATTGTCTTGGTTGTAGCTTCCTTCTTTTTCTTCCTTTTCCATCTTTTCCATCTTCCATCTGTTGTGTGAAGAATTTTTAAAAAATTAAATTTAAATAATTATTATATAAAACTGTATCATTTTCCAGACAGGCGATCATAACTTGGCTGTGTAATTTTGCAAGGCTATTGTGCTAAAAAAAGCATTGAACCCATGTTAACTGGAAAGGGAAACTTCCATATGTTTGTTTTAGATTTTTAATTTTATTAACAAATCAGAATAGAAAAAGACTTGCCAAGGATTTGATGACTTACCCAGTTTCGATAAACTCTGTCTTTGTGAGGTCTGATGGCCATAATTTCACTTCAAGCGAACTGTCGTCCTACAGATTTATTAAACAAAATTATTGTGAAGTCGTACCCACACAGAGTAACCAATCCTAAAATCTACAGGTCATGCAGTGTTATTTGGGTCATTATTAATAATTATTTATTCCTTGCGAAAGCGAGTTTCAAATTTTGTCGGAATTTGCAACACGTATGACTCCCATGAGGATTGCAAGCCAGGTGCAGTCATCTCTTTGCTATGAGTCTATCGAGTTTGGTTGGTGTCCATCTTGACATCAAGGTGCATTGTGGCTCTCCAGGCAACCCATAGGCTTGCTTTGCGAAGAGTGTCTTTCTGTCGGTTTGTTTTTCTTCGTTTCATCAAGTTATATTATGGTACATTGTACAATGTATACCTGTGCACCTGCTTTCCTGAATGGCTTCACAGTAAGACCAAAAGTTTGAACAGGACTAGCAATCCATCCATCTGAGACAATGCTACCAGCTTCTGCAAGAAGATGCCTTCCCTGTGGTTCAATGGTTGTCTCGCAGTTAGCTGTAGCCAGAACATGGGATGCAACTTGCCCCAGTGGGCTTGATGATGTATTCTTCAATGACCTGTTGTTCTCTACTAGCTGGTTTGTTGGGTAAGTAAGGAGGGTATTAACAACTGGAGGCCATTCCTAAAAGTAAAGAGTAACTTATGAAAAGCATCAGATATGTCCAAATACAGTTTATGATTTTCAAACAAAGAGAACAGAAGTGATGACATCACAAAAACCAACTCTGTGAAATTATGGGAATGATTGGCATATCCAGCAAGAACAAGATGAAAAATGTTCACTTGCAAAAAAGCAGCTGCAAATTGGTGAGGAGATATACATTGTAAGCAATGTTATGCTCTGATGACCCTGTAAGAATCCTTCTAAAACAGGCCTGGATTGTTAACATTTCAATCCAAGCCAATTCTAGAAGGATTTGTGTGGCATCATCAGAGCAAACCAGTGATTATATCTACGCACCAATTTGCACTTAAACAGGCTGATTTTTGGCAAGGGGACTTTTTTCATCTTGTTCTTTTTGAATATGCTAACCAATCCCATGATTTAGCAAATTTGAAAAATTTTTGTGACATTGTGCACCTCTCTTCTTTATATTCACAATATCAATAATTACTCCAAGGACTCTTAAAAGAAAATGACGAGTTTTTAAATTGATTTGCACAAGAGAGAATCCCATAAACCTTGAATTGGTTACTTATGCTCAGTCTTTAAAGCCTTATTTCGTAGAGTATAACCCACACTGTTTTCTACACACCTTGAAAGCTGCTACAAGGTATGACATTTTCCTCCTGAAGGGGCCAGCCATCCAAAACCTTATAAAACAAGTATTTGATATAAGTTCCTTATTAAATCAAAATGCCTAATAAGCACCAGGGTGCAAAAAAAGTCTGGTTTACAGCCTGCCATTCGGGCAAGCTGTAGTTAGCATGTACTAGCCCACAAGTCATTTCAACTAGCCCTAAAACCCTTTTTGATTAGCAGGATTAATTACAATCCGTCTGTAATTTGAATTTCCCAAAAAAAAAAAAACAGCACTTGCTCGTCTGGCAAGTTAAGAACAAAAAACACTAGCCTGGTAGCAAAATCCACTAGCCCTGGGCTATCAGACAGGACTTTCTTTGCACGCTGAAGCACAGTAAAACCCTGATACACAGTCATGTCAAGAACCCCTATGAAATCCCATTTATGATCTAAATTCCCTTCACTCCCAGACCACAATATTATTTATATGGCAAATGAAAATTATTTGTCTTTAATCTGTGGGTGAAATCCTGTCACAACTTTTGCACTTTGCTATTAAATTTACAAAATTGTATCTTTCTAAATTTTTTTTTTTTCATTTGGCAACTAAGAACAATCATCCCACCAAATTCCTCCTTGTCAAACATGTAGCTGGTATGCTTATAAAACAGAGTGGTCACAAGCATTAGGTATGGTGGCCCACATCTGTCATGGCAAAACCAAAAACCTCACAGCAAAACCCAAAACCTCAGGGGTAAAACAACAAAATACCTCACGGCAAAACCAAAAACCTCACAGCAAAACCAAATACTTCACAGCAAAAGCAAAATAGCTTTGGTTTTGACGTGGGAATTTGCTTTTGCCGTGAGGTATTTGGTTTTTGCTGTGAAGTATTTGGTTTTGCTGTGAGGTCTTTGGTTTTGCGGTGAGGTTTTTGGTCTTGTCATGACGTATTTTGTTGTTGCCGTGAGGTTTTTGCTTTAGCCTTCGTTCGCGCCCAAATTCCCTTCCTCTTCCTTTTCAAACGCCTGCCACGTGGGCTATTTTTGGTTTTGCCGTGAGGTTTTTGTTTTTGCTGTGAGGTTTTCGGTTTTGCCGTGAGGTATTTTGTTTTTGCCGTGAGGTTTTTGGTTTTGCCATGACAGTTGTGGGCCACCATAATTAG
The DNA here is from genome assembly GCF_958299795.1 of Porites lutea. NCBI lineage: Eukaryota > Metazoa > Cnidaria > Anthozoa > Scleractinia > Poritidae > Porites > Porites lutea. The sequence goes on along the minus strand of NC_133209.1, from coordinate 18,357,085 downwards.
GGGATACATGTACATGTAAAAAAAAGTCAACAGTTCAATCCCCACTTCTTTCATAGGAAATGTTTGGGGCAAAATGCAAATTTAGGGTTTAAAGGGTTACATGTAGAAATCAGAATGTATGGAACAGGACCCCAGTTTATAGTGATTGATATACCACTCAGGGTGCAAAGAAAGTCAGTATTACAGCCTGCCATTTGGGCAAGCTGTAGCTAGAATGTACCACAAGTCATTTCAACTAGCCCCAAAACCCTTTTTGATTAGCAGGATTGATTACAATACGTCTGTACGCTAGCCCGATAGCAAAATCCACTAGCCCTGGGCTATCAGAGACGACTTTCTTTACACGCTGCCACTAATACTTGTATACCCCAGCCTGTTCTAACAAACAATTCATCAAGGTTCATGGTACACTAGTCAGAGTCAGTGTTAAACCACTCCTGGATGGTAAAAGGTTAAACTACTGTTTAATGGTTATTTCATCTTTACTGGTCCACTATTGAATAAAAATTAATAATCTGTTTTTCCTTCTAAGCCCATAGTGGGTTCAGTACACTGACCAGGGTTGTCAGGATTAGGGGGCTCCCTTGATTCAAGAAAATAATTCCCAAAAAGGGCAGTGTGTACACAACTAGACAACAAAAAACTTCCCAAGAGAAAATTTTAATTATTAAAATTTGTGGATGCCTGTTCTCAGAAAGAAAGAAGCAAGGCTGCCTGGTAATAATAATTCAAGTATTGGATGTAAATAATGTAAATAAACTTTTTACTTGTCTTGCTTTTCATTTGCATCTCTAAAAGCACCCCAGTGGAGCTTAGACATCGCAAAAGTTGAACGACCTTCATCACCCTGAAACAAAAGAAAGGAAAGCTGCCTCTATGGATGCCCAAATTTGTTCAATAATAAATTGACAAGGAAAATTTTGAACCATACGTTGGGGCCTAAACAAAATAATGTTTGTCATTAAATTGTAGTGTAAATATGTGAATATCACAGTACTGATTAAAGGTACGGGCCAAGGGCTAACTGAATATTATTTTATACAAACTTTCACCATTAATTTACAGTCAGGAAGTAACCAAGTAACTGAAACCTATAATTGTATAAAATACATTGTATAGTTAAGGTTTTACTCACCTAGTTAAATTTTAACTTATAATATCTATTAGTAAAATCCAACTAGTGGTCTATTATCAGTGCTACGTTCTGATTGGTTGAGCTCCTACTAGGCTATATGTTATAGCCCACTAGTAGCCATAAGCACGAACTTTTTGGCGGCAAAGAAGGATTAAAGTCTAGCTTTAACTAGCTAAATTTTTTTTATTCTCGATATTTTTGACCAACTAGTTGGATTTTACTGAAAAAATTATTCCTCTCACCCTCATGGCCTCTGAGTCAATAGCCCATTCGGCCTCCGGCCTCATGGGCTATTGACTCAGAGCCCATTCAGGCTCGAGGAATAATTGTTAAATATATCCTCAGTATAAGGGTGATAATGTTTAACTATTTAGGTTTGTGTTAATAATATTGTCGTTTGAGCTGCTGGGTCCATGCAGAGTCCTAAAATTAATTAAATCAGTGCATTCACATACTACATTGTACATGTATATGATGGCATTATGATATTTCCAGTTTCAATCATGATAAAAACTGACCTTGATCTCCATCACATCCACTGGCCTGATGTAACCTTTGACGATAGCCAATGCTGCATTTCCAATAGTTCTAGGGAAAAGTAGAATGTCCTTTAATAGATATAATGACACGTCACAAAGGCAACATAAATAAGCAAAATACATTGTATTCTACTAAATTGTACACGTCATGTAACATGTAAGTTAAAATTTACTTCTCCTACCTTGCCTCTGCCACATGTTTGTTGGCAAAAAGTCTGTTACAGAATGAATTATGGGTTCCAAGAGGAATCACTCCAATGGGAATCTTAGAAATTTCTTCCTGGCAAACAAAAACAGAAATTTAAATAATACTGTTAATATCACCTTTCAAACAAAAACTGTAAAATGAAACAACAAGCAGAGGTCGAAGTAGGCAGACTATTATGTGAAATAATGTACCTGATCACTCCGTCTTAGCAATCCTGTTACGACCTAAAGCCACAAACAAGGAAAAAGACACATGATTTTTTACCCAGGCTTTGTTAATGCTGCATGGAAAAACATTTTTCAACAGAAGGGATGTCATTTGATGGACATCAATGGGAAAAATCAGAAGTGGTTTACACACTGCAGATATCCAACATCCGTGCATTCTGTTGAAAAATAGTTTCTCCCAGAGTTTCTCAAAGGGTGGCAAATTACATCTACCTTACATCTACATTACACAAATGTAATTCATTAAGAATACACAAATTAAAGAAATCAATGTTTAATGAGTGTCTTTCTGTATAGGCACAGCTAAACTATACATCCAAATTTTTAGACCAAAATAACCCCAAATCTAAATATTAGTACCAGAATGAGTTGATCTAAATAAGAGATTTTAAAGCCATTCAAAAAAATCACAGTGGTGTTTTATCAGGTTTAAAAACTCTCAGCTTCACCTCAAGTTTTTTAACCTTATAATACATTCCAGCTCATTTTTTAAACAGTACTTCAGATTAAGTTCTACAACCTCTCAACTCATCAGGGGCACCCAGCAACTTTTTTCTGTAAAATAACTGTTCGATGGAGCAAATATTGCCGAGAAGTTTCTAAAGCTTGTGAAAAGCGAAAACTTTCTAGATAACCGTTCCATTTGTCTAAAATATTCGGACATGTTCTAACAGCTCAACTACGATTTTCATAGGTTGTGTTAGTTCCATTTATTTTTAATACCAAGATATTGCGATTGTTGTTAAAAAAAGGGTCTCCTATAAAAACTTTTGGTGTAAAGACTTTAATGTACCCTAAAATTTTTTAAAGGAAGCATGGCTACTTCATGTCCTCGTACTTTCCACCAGACCCATAAGGGTAGCTAACGCTTTCTGATGAGATGAAAAAGCCACCTAAAACTTTCATGATGACCAAAGTTCGCCTAAGACATCTGAACAGATAAATAGTTTTTAGGGCAACTCCAAATTAGCCAAACAGGCTTCTGAAGTACAGAGAAAACCATTTGAGACACTTCTGGTGTATTTAGAACCATTTGGTTGTTGGGTGGCCCTGACTCATCTACCCAAAGAAGACATTATTAATTATTTTATTTCAGCATTAAAGTGTTTTTCAAATTAGTACCAGTTATCTGTACTTTCTTCCTTTTAGCACAATGTTGAAATATTGTAAGAATCTGGACATCAGGTTTAATTTACTTCTTACATGCGTATAAAGTTACATAATGGTAGCAAGTTTAGAGTTAAAATATAATTATGATCCACATGATGCACTACATTCTTAGGTGGTTTAGAAGTATAATATATACATTTGCAGGCTGTATTAGGCTTGCTGTGTCAGTGAGACCACCAGACATTTTGGCTCAAGGGTTTGCTAGCGTTTAATTGTTAGATCACAATTCTCACATTCAAAAAGGGTTTGGTGCCATTTGGGTTTGCTAGCATTTAAGTTTTAAATCATAATTCTCACATTCATGCAGGGTTTGGTGCCATGTATTAGAATCTTTGTTCTGTTCTGGGCCTTGGTCTTCCAACCTGGACTCATCTCCCACTCTTTTCCAACTTATTTAAGTAAAATCATAGAAGCCCTAAACAGTGCATGGGAATGACCCACCCTTAACTCAAAGAGTTATACTTCCTTTTGTTTTTTCAATTCTGTGTTTTTTTTTTCTGTACAGAATGTATAATGTCATTTGTATCCTCATTTTCTTCTATACTTGCCAAGTAGAATGTCATTTTGTATCTACTTACTTTTGTTATTATAATGTATAGTATGTAATAAAGAGTGCCAAATGAATAATAATATTATTGACACCTTTGTTATTCAACTGTATACAACTATATATTATTTGCCACTATTTTGTTAAGATCCTTGAAGCATGACGATAGATGCTGATACATCCGAAACAGGTCTTTAAAAATTTAAATCCTCAAGTTATATTTGTTTTGAAAATCTAGCCTGCATTAACAGGAAATTTGATATGTAAGATACAAGATCTTGCTTCTCACCTCAAGCAGAGTGCCATCTCCTCCAGCAACAATAATTCCATCTGTTTTTGGATCAATATACTGTGTCAAGGTTTTAATTTGCCCTTCATAATCTGTCTGAAAAAAGAACATTTGCATGCCATATTTGACAAATAATTTTCCATCCTCAAAAACTTAGCATTTTTTACAAGATAAATCAAGTACTCTACAGTTGTGTTCAAGTCCAGAAGTGCAAGAAAACTTGGAACTTTAATAGGAACTTCATATTAGACACAATATTACACAATTAATTATTTCCATTGACTTTATATGCAGACAGTTCTAATTCCTTGTGTTTAGATGAGGATTAGGGCATGTCTATCATATAAAAGTACCTGAATCCCATACATTTGCTTCCCTGGACATATCTGGTAAAAGTTTTGAAGTAGTTGGTGAAGAATAAACATCAGGAAAATTAAAAGCATGATATTAAGCAATAATAGCATGAAAGCAATCTTGACAGCTTTCATCTGATTTGAATGGTAGAATTTCATTGGCAGACTTGAAGAGAAAGCTTAGTGAGAATTTAGCTTAATAACCACGAGTTATTATTATTAATAAATAAAAAATGTTTAAGTACACCGTACCTTAACAATGGTTATGTCTAGGCCTGCTATATGAAGTATAGGTTCAGCATTTTTCTTTAAAAGTGTATCAGCACTTCCACTAAAAGGGGAAAAAAGAAGGAATTTTATGTAAATAGCTGTTTAATTTCCAAGTTTTCTTTTTAGCATATTTGGCAAATATATCTGAGCACCCACCATGAATAATAAAAATTAATTCTATATAGAGGTTAAAACCGATAGCTTACAATTACCCTGTAGCTTTTTGGCCAGTTGTTTATGGTACCACGAAGCTCTCAGAACAGGCTGTTCCTTAGCGCAACATAACAACAGATAAATGAGCCAAACAATACCTCTAAAAACAATAGCAGGTTTGTTTTTGGAGGCCAATGAAGAAAGAGGTTTCTGAGAGCTTTGTGGCTAAGGACTGTGTTTGGTGCAAATTTTTTTATGATGGATATAGAAATACAAAAATATGAAAACATAGTTGTAACATAGTGTCTTATATACATGTACAGTATAAAGTATTGCACTTCTCTAATTGAGGATGAAAATGCAGCCAAATACAAAACACTTGCAATGCAATGCCCTCTCAGTCTCACATGGGATAATTAGCCACCTACAATCGGCGACAAAATGAGTTGAGACACTTCGCCCTAAATGGACTTTTTGACGTTATCCGGACTTCAAAAGGGGAAAAGGTAGCGTTTCCTCCCCCATCCCCTCCATGCAATGTTGTTCCACTGTTCGAGCTACCTTTAGAAAACAAGAAACATCCCAGCTTTGAATGGAGGGGACAGGGGAGGGGTGTGGATTCTTATGTTTCAGAAGTTAGCCTATTTGAGTACAATGTCTCAACAATTTTGTTGCCGATTGTATAATTGTTTGTGAGACACTGCTTTTGTATGCAAATAAAATTTATTTTCAACATCTGCAAGCTGTAAAATATGAAGCATCTTGTTTTCAGGATGTTCTGACTGTTGCTATACCTACCTTCCAGCTGCTGGATTGAAAAACAATGTCAGTCTCCTCGGTTTCTTTAGAGATGGCAGTGTTGTCTCACCATAAACCTATAATCAAAGTTAAGTCACAGGGCTCAGAGTCAGTGGGAGCAAGAGTAGCACACAGTTTAGCCCAAATTAATTACAAGCTCAGTGAACTTAAAGCACTTTAAATAACCTTCAAATAAATGCCATAACTACACTGTTAAGTTACTTCAAATCAAATTTTTTAATATTATTCTTGATCGAAATGAAAATGGACGAAGATTCTCCCCGCTCCGTAAGCCACCATGCGTGTCTCCCAATAAGCGCTCGAACAATACCCTTCTCAATTCTCGGAGAACGGACGACAGTTTGCCAATTTCTACATTAGTGACTCCGGCTATTTACCACGATTCTGACGATTCTAGAGTACAAATTTACACCAGTGATCCTGGTACAAAAAATAAATAAGAAAAGTAGCTACCATTGGAGAAAGAAGTAACATCATCTTTATCAACAAAGCGGATGCGAAGGTAAGCTTGAAGGTAAGTGTTACGCAGTGTTGTGATAAGATCAGATCACGTTTCAGATTTTCGATTTCCATAGATGCGACAAAATATTTGTGATTATCGATTTCAATCGATTAAATTGACTAATCAATCGACAAATATCGAGTATTATCGATTAATCGATTACATTTTCGATGATCGATTTCTATCGATTAGTTACGTCCTGACTTAGGAAGCAAATTACCGTCGAACAGTTTGTCAAGAGCCCTATCTTTAATGAATTGTGATTGGATTGACCTCTTCTGAACTTTTCAACCAAATTCCTTGCAACCAAATACAATTCTTAAAAGAAACAAGAATTTCTTGAATCACTTACCTTTGCTTCCAGGCACAATTCCCTTCTTATCATGTATTCTCTGTCAGGAATAGACACAAACAAGGCTGTTAATTCATGATCAAGGCTACGTTCTGTAGCTACTAACACCAAAATATTTTCCACCTCTAGATTACCTATACTTATTAACTCCATAATTTGTCAGCCAGCCAGCGAACAATGCAGCAGCTATAGACTTTTTTCGATGCTTTCTTATAGTGTAAAACCACGGCTTTGCAGCCGCCATGTTGAAAATCCCGCTCTTCTCCAGGCTCTTCGCGAGCACCCTAAAGTGAGCGTCATGTAGTTGAAAATATGTGTCTCCCTCTTGGTCTCCCTCAATACGTCTCAACCCCCCCCCCGGGGGGGGTACTCCCATACATTACCTATACAGGTGTGTGCCGCCCAAAGGGGTCGTGATTTTGAAGCTCCTGATTTAGAACGGGGTATCCATTTCAGAGGCGTTTTTTAGAACGGGGTATAATATTTCGAACGTACGAAAGCTCCACTTTTGTAAGAAGCCATTTGAAATTATTCAAGGACAGATTGCTTTTAAAAATACGGTTCAATGCGTTAACAAGCAAACCGTTGTACTCTTGTTGCACCTTAGAACGGAGTATAAAAAACTGGCCCATTTCTACAACGGGGTATCAGTTTTAGGGCGAATTCTAGAACGGGGTTTAAAAAATTGGCCCATTTCTAGAATGGGGTATCAATTTTAGGGGAAATTTTTTCTAGAACGGGGTGCCAATTTGGAGTCCCCGGCGGCACATACCCACCATAACAATACCCAAGTGCCCCCCGGGTCTAGAACCAAGGATATTCAAGGATCAGGCATGGCCCCGAGTCAGTCGGGTCGGGAGAAAAGGCGCGAAGAAAGTTTTTTATTTTTCCCGACCCGACTGACTACCCCTGTGTCTCCGAGGATGAGGATCAGGCGCAGGGCCCAGAGGAGTTGATCGAAGAGACAGTTAAATTTTACAGTTGATACCCTGACACAGAGCATCGCCTTTGTTTTTATACTGTTGAATCGAGCAAACTGTCATTTGGTCTTATTATAACCCTGAAAACCATACCCTGTTCAGCAGCTCATATCCATCTAAACTAAACAGAAGGGGTTGCCTCCGGGGGTTTGTGGCTAGTCTCAAAAGGCCCGAAAACAGAGTGAAAAAATAAAGAAAAATATATATTGTCTGTGTTTTAACATGGTCTCTTTTAGGGGCCAAAAAAAGCTTGGGCCACGCCCAGATCGGTCTCCTTTAGCTTTAGGGGTTTAATTCTAAATTTCCGACGAGCATCCCCACCCCTTTCATATGCAGAGTCCCCCCGGGGATTGTACTTAACCCGTGAAAATGTTTCTGAAAATTTGTGCCAATACGTCAGAAAACAGCAAAATGAGAGTGTAATCATGAATGGGCATCGATATGGATAGTACTCTATTACAATCGACTCTCTCAACGGACACCTCTATAAGACGGACACCTCTGTAAAACGGGACACCTAGAGTTAGACCAAGCTTTTTGTACTCCCTTTATTTGGACAGACACCTCAGTCTAAGACAGACACTTCTTGTTGGTCCCAAAGGTGAGACTGTATATCCATTACGCGGGAGTAAATCAGCAAATGACTTAACTTCGTATTGCTCCTTTTCCGATTGGCCTAAATCCCTCGACTCCGCAGTCCATAACCAGCTGGCGTTGACCAAATTTGGAACAGTACGCGGATCAGTCCGATACCTTATTGACGTCAATCGAACTGATAATGACAGAAGAAGGGACAGCGCGCAGACGGCGTTGTAATAAGGAGCAACTCAGATGTTTTGGCAGAATGGCCGAGGATTTGACACGTTTGTGAGGACGAAATAGCCAAACTGTTCTACATGAAACTTTTCTTAGATAGTACTTCTGCTTGCGCTGGCATCGGCGTTTGTTTTTCAGTACATAAGGCTTATCAGTCGTCCGTGTTTGCCCTGTTACGTTACTTGTATCGCTGACGAAACCATACAGGCTACCGTAAAGGGGGGATACAAAAGCGATGTCCCTGTTTTGAGCATTTGAACGCTACGGCTCTTTTTAGCTTCGTCACCAGAGCATGGTGGCCCATATACGCATGTCTCTAGGGAAGAGAACGGTAATTGAGGAATAATGTAAGATCTTTTTTTCCCGCAGTTTCTCTAGTGACTCCTTGTTCGGTGTATTAGTAACACTTAGCGGGATTCAAAAGACTATAAGCCGACCGCGTGACTGTGAAAAATGTAATAACACGTTTTTATTATTATAAATCCATCCAATGCTGAGCGGAGTATCTGGCCACTGTTGCACAAGCTCAGGGGATTTAGAGAGACAGTAGTGTCTTTAATACGGACTTCAATTTGCTCTAATCTTCTAGCTAAATCTTTCGGCATTTAAATGAATCGAGGTTTCCATGTTTAATCAGTTTATGAGAAGTCTAGACGTTTTCGTGTCATTTGTGAACAGAAGATTCGCAACATTGACTTTCCACCGCGGCAAAAAAAAAAAACCAAATGACGTCTTAGGTGTATTTCATTACATTTATTAGTGGGGTTTCGCTTACCATTAAATAAAAACATGGGCAAAAATAAAATAATAAGATAATGTAACTGTTTTTGCGTTTTTTCTGAAAAAATTGAACTTCTTTTTCTCCTTAAAAACACTTTGCAATTATGCAGTGGGCAAATGGTGCCGATGGTAACTTCAGTTGCAGTTTAAACACCAGCTCACTTATAGTCGAACTTTTTAGTACACTTATAAAAACTTGGTTTATTTTGACAGCATAGTAGTAAACTTTAAACATGCGTGCCGTGAAAGTAGTAATCTTGCTTCGGAACTTCGCCATAAGCTTAAAGGAAATTAACTGATCTTACTTTTAGTTGAACATTGATCGATACCCTGCTCTTAAACTGAACCCGTGTGACTGTCGATAACTAAACTGCTTCTATCAGGATTTCCGGTCCATGTATAACAGCCTGTTTTATCTCGAAATTGGTCAGTAAACTTGAAAAATTTCAGGCAACTACTCATCCAGTACTTCGAGGCATCCAACTTAGCATCTACCCGTCTAAATCTCCTTATACTTAGAAAACCGAGAACATGTTCCTCTAATAAAAATAATCTCTCGGGTTGTCGGTAATCTTTCAGACCCTACTTATAATAATATGCTGTGCATGTTAAGTGGCATGTGCGCGAGAACTTGGTCACTGAGAACTCGGCGATATATATATATTTTTTGTACCAGACATTTGTCCTCGGCTGAGGGAGGGACTTTAGTTAGTCATAATAGAGGGCATTCGTTTTTGTTAATGTTGCTGTTGTTACCTCTTTTTATTTTAACATATCCAAACTCCAGCTCCTTAAATTAAACATACTTTCAAGAGGGCGCTCACTGCAAAAGTCATCAATTTCGCTAATATATTATGCTTCACTGTTCTCTAAATTAGCCTCGCGCGCGCATGACTGATTGAAATACAGATACTGATGCAAATTTTGAGGCAATTAAAACGAAACCTTTATTCTTCAGCCGTTTAAGTCGGCAATGCCGTCCGGAGCTGTCATCACGAATTCAGCTGGCCCGGGGCTCCAATTTGAAATCGCTGCTTGTTATACGACAAGAGCCATACGATCATGCAATGCATGATACCGTTGAAAATATCTGCGCCTGTTTCAGTTCATTGTTGTTTAGGCTGTTACAGGCGTTCAGCGTAGTGGGGAGCGAGTTTGTAAATCGTACGCCGGGGAAAAATTAAGAGGCCCGCGCTTTACTATCTGAACGCTAATTGTTGTTGAGTTTCTGCTGTCTCTCCTGGTGGTTTTTATGAAACGTCTTCTTAACGGTAAAATTTGTAAATTGAAGATTGCTTGACTTCTCCTGCGTCGTTGCGGAAGAATAGTTTCTATCAGACTGCTGACTAGCGCTTGAATTAGCCCAAGCTATTGCAAACAATTGAAAAAACTTTCATAAACGTGGGAAATTGGCTTCATAAACACCTTTGACCTCTACGTTACGATTTCCGCTTTAAAATTTACATTGCCTTGCTAAGAGAGAAAGGCACCTATTAAAGAATTGAGCCACGAGCTTTCTTACAAACACCAGTCTATTTAACCTAGCGGTCTAATTTATGCTCTAATGTTTCGGGAAAAGATTGGTTATCATTCCCTTAAGAAGTCTTTTTTTGCTTATTATTCATGACATGAAATAAAATTGAATAATTTTTAGACGCGATAAAACGTTGTGGTTTAATGCGGGGGTTTTATTTTTCAGGCTTTTGCGAGAGATTTGGTTGCTATGAAACTGATGCGCGCTTTGAATAAGTTTTCAGTGCTAAAATACTTCAGACATTACATATGAAGACATTTTTAAAAAACCAGGAGGCACAGAAACAACTGAAATATTATATAACTGATCAGTTTAAAACAAATCAATTGTATAAAGTGATTTCTGATTTCAATTTTTTTCTTTTGGTTCCCCGGCAAAATCTTTATATCGCAGCTATAAAACAGCGCCTCGTCTTTGTTTGTAAGGTTAAGCGATGTTTTAAAAAGTTTTGTTCTCCTGACCAATCAGAGAAAGACACGCCCCTCGAAGGGCGGTGCCTAAATCAATTATGGTAAAGAAGCTAAAGAAATTCATTTTCGAGTGAATTTGAATTTTATTGTGCATTCACGAACTTCTTTGGAGAGTGCTGAAAAGCGAAAGTCGATCCGTGATTAGAGAAGTCTACGATAAATGTGATCTGCTTTTGCCGTTGGACAAGAAAAAGTCCTAAAAACGTGAAAAATTCTTTCCTGGCCACTCCCTAGTGGACGTGATAAGTCTCCACCCCCCACCCCACCCTAGGGAAGAGCGGTCGGTGTATTGGCTTTGCTCGGGTGTGGTCGCCGTGTTTAGCTACCAGAAATAACATGGCGTCGAACGAAGAAGGTTCGACGCACACACGTACGATACAGAAAAGAGCCAAGAAAACTCAAGATCAGGCTTGTCAGTTTGATGCTTCTCTTCTTGAAGGTGAGCGATGTAGCAAAATTTTCACTGTGTACACGCAGTGTTCCTCGGCCACAGAAGACAATGGCTTTGTGATGCGATGTCTTTAATTCACAAACTTAAATCTTTTCTGTCTTTCCCGGTTTTTCAGAGGAAAGAGGCACCTGTGAAGCTTGCAACCAAATTTCTGGGTAAGGAAAGTTTGAATTCTTTAAACTTGAAGCGAATGTGGACGACAGACACGTCTCTGAAGGAACTAGGAACATTTATATTCTTTTGCTCCCCGCGTTGTGTTGTGTGCCGGCGAAATTTGCCGATGCAGGGACCTCGAAGAAGCCCTAAGTACTTTCGGACAATTTAGCTGTTTGTTCAAAGCTACATTTTGTGCAAATTCGTCCTACCGATATTACCAGACGAAAAAACCATTTCCATGTATTCTTTTCTTCGCAATTTTCAGCCCCAATATTGAGGATAATTACTTACGACCATAGTTTTGGGATATTTTACAAACAGGAAACGGGGAATCCTTCAAATTCCATGGGGGAATTCGATTCGTTTGTACGCATCGCGGACTGTTACAGCGATTTCTTTGTGCTTCCTGACCGTCTAGAGATTATATGTCCTCGGAAGGAAAGAAATCTGCTTTTTCAATTTAAAGATCTGGCCCGCGAAAGCGTAATCTTTACGCAGCTTTACGTAATTCTTTGCTTGGTTGATATTAGTGCTGCGCAAGTGAGCATAATTCTCCTCACGTTTGAAGTTCGATGAGAAAAATGTTCATGATTTTCGTCTAGAGTATTTTTTCTGTGTCAGCTACTATTCTGTTATATAGCAACAGATCTAGATAATTTTCCCGTAGGAAAGTAAAATCAATCTTACGCGCTCATCCAATGTTTTTGAGGTGTAGACACTTCTTGTGGCACCGAAGTTTTTGCAATTTCTAGCTTTTTTTATTCGCAGAAGGAAGTGGATTAAAACTTTACTTCTGTCTGAAAAGACGATCACTTAAGACGCTGTTCGTACCCTATGTCGCACAGAATCGACGCAAGTCATTTCATCTTTTTTGTTATAATATTTTCCGCAACTTCAATTTCTTTCGTATTCCTGAAAGAGGAAGTTGATTTTTCATGAACCTGTGACCTGTCTGGGCTGATAACAGAGAACTTTATTGTCTTCCATCATCACTTGTATTCTTTTAAGAAAGGCGGTTTGAAAAAATAATAGGACGACAGAGGATATATTATAGATTAGTGGAACACTGTACTTTGTTGTTGAAATTTGCTGTTTCTGAACCAAACAGATTCAGTGAGTATAGCTTATGTTCCAGGTAGCTTTCTAAGCTACTTTCCTAGGAAAAAATTCTTTACCCAGAATAGCTCCGAGTTTTCTTAACATTGAAATCAACCTCTTTTTTTCTGCATTACACAGTTCACTGTTCCTGAACTATATTTTGATTTTTTTAGCTTAAATACCACACCCCAAAGTTTTAAATGTTTGCACTCCACCCTGCAGAGGAAATTACAGTTGTCTTCATGTAATGGCATCGAAATATCAGATAGAATGAGTTTTTTATTGTGTAAAAGTCCTTCTAAATTTACATTGTTACCAAGATTTTAGCTTGAAAGTGTTTGGTTTGAAAAACAGTGCATTTTGATTCAGGATTATAATACTTATTTGTGATGTACATAAAGCAAGGCTGGTCATGTATGTTAAACAAAATCACTGTGGCTATATGGCCGGTAACCGGTCAAGGGTTTCAAAACACTAAATGACTGGCAGTCTTATATTCTCAGTAAATTTCACAAAATCGAAAAATCCCAGATAATCTAAATTATCATATGTCGATTAAGAAAAGTCAAGCAATCCTGAAACGCTTTATAGGTCTCAAGTATAGTGTTTGGTTTACGCTGGGCTCAGAAGACAAAACCATGTTTTGTGACACTTAGAACTTTTTTCAGCTCGACTGCCAGTCAAAGTTTTCAAAACGCTAAATGACCGGCAGTCCTATATTCTCAGTACATTTTGCTTGACTTTTCTTAATCGACATATGATAGTTTGGTTTAGCTGGATTATTTCGATTTGTGAAATTTACGGAGAATATAGGACTGAGGGTCATTTAGTGTTTTGAAAACCTTAACCAGCAGTCATGCTGAAAAAAGTTCTAAGTGTCACAAAACAATATATTGGTTTCGTCTTCTGAGCCTAGCGTAAACCAATCGCTATACTTGAGATCTATAAAGCATTTCAGGATCGCTTGACTTTCCTTAATCAACATATGATAATTTAGATTAGCTGGGATTTTTCGATGTTGTGAAATTTACTCACTGAGAATATAGCACTGCGGGTCATTTAGTGTTTTGAAAACCTTAGCTTGACTGGCAGTCGAGCTGAAAACAGTTCTAAGTGTCACAAAACATGGTTTCGTCTTCTGAGCCCAGCTTAACTTAAACACTATACTTGAGATCTATAAAGCATTTCAGGATCGCTTGACTTTTCTTAATCGACATATGATAATTTAGATTAGCTGGGATTTTTCGATGTTGTGAAATTTACTGAGAATATAGCACTGCTGGTCATTTAGTGTTTTGAAAACCTTGACCGGCAGTCGAGCTGAAAAAAGTTCTAAGTGTCACAAAACACGGTTTTGTCTTCTGAGCCCAGCGTAAACCAAACACTAGACTTGAGATCTATAAAGCATTTCAGGATCGCTTGACCTGTCTTAATCAACATATGATAGTTTAGATTAGCTAGAATTTTTCGATTTTGTGAAATTTACTGATAATATAGGACTGCTGGCCATTTAGTGTTTTGAAAACCTTGCCCGGTTACTGGCCATATAGCCACAGCGAACAAAATATGCCTGTGACGTGAAGCCTTTTGCATAGTTGAAGTATTAGGAGAAGTTTCCATATGAATTTTTATTTGTGCACCAAAGCCGAGAATCTGTCACCTGGACAACCAAAGTATTTATCCAGATGTGTAGTTTTTTTTGGCACCACCACATTTGTGTACCACAGAGGCTGGTCAATTAATTAATTGTGGCTGCATACAGCCAAGTTTGTGAGAAATGTGTTGGCAAATAACTCAAGTTTTGGATTCTGTTTAATCTTCTATGACATCAGAATTTGTTGACTTAATTTGCTGTTCAAAGTTACCATCCATCCAATCAAGGAACTGGGTCAAGATGTGTTACATTTGAGGTTACCATCTTTTATTTTCTCGTGACCTGAATGTCTTATTAACCAGAGATGCACACTAATGTACAGTGTATGGTACGTTTTTTTCTTGATTAAATGCTGGGTCTTATTTTGTGGTTCCAGAAAATGTGCATACCACCCAATGGAAGGGATAGGATTTCCCAGGGGCAAGGGAGGGGGGGGGGTCAATTAGCCTAATTTCCCAGTGGGAAGGGGGGTGCACCGTAGGGAAATATTTCCAGAGGGATCTTGTGACGCGTAAGAGAGTAACAACAACAAAAAATTACCACGACAATTTATTTGCAAAGGTGTTAAACACGACAAGAGTTAAAGACAAGGTTGTCAAAAGTAGCCGGCTTCCGGCAAAAATCACCACCTACTTTGTCAGTATCTGCTGGCCACTCTGCTTGGCATCTTTACGGATGGCCTTTTTTTAAATGAAATATCCCTGGACTGGCCGCTTACTTTGACAACTCAGCCGTCTACTTCAAGACTTTCTGACAATCCTGTAAAGAGCTACTAAACATAAGGGTTAATGATTGTAGCAAAGATATTTGTCAGTCCCTTGGCGTGATCTCTCATGCGATAACGTTCCTTACAGTTTGCCATCTTTGAATGAATAGCTGTTCGAGTGGATTTGGTATCCGTTTGAATGGTTGGGGATATCCGTTCAAAAAAAAAATTGTCATCCATTTGAATGGCTTGGGCTTTGTGTTCAAAAAAAATGTCATCCATTTGAATAGCTTGGGTTAATACTCACACTGCCTTGCTGTGGGACGAGGTCCTGATCTCTTTGTTTATACTTCTTCAAGTGTTGCTTTCTTCTTTATGCAGTGAGAGAAAAGTACGGTTATATTTCCCAGGCAACCTTGCATTTCAGTTGCGTGTGGCTAATAACTTGTTGAACAATTTGTTCGTGACTTGAGCAAATAAGGAGTTTGCTTATCTGTCGTAGAATTCAACAGAAATACATGAAACTCACAAAATTAATTTTGTTCGTGACTTGAGCGCATGAGGAGTTCGCATAAGGAATTTGCTGATCTGTTATAGAATTTTACAGAAAATACTGGTACATGAAGCTCACAAACGTTGGCACCCTAGTGAACAAAACTATACTTATTTGTTCAGAGATAGCAATAATTCCAGGGGGTGTGCGACAATTTTGGAAATTCCCCAGGGGACAGGGGTTAAATTTTGGGGGCTGATTTTGGCTGATTTTTTACCAGCCCTTCTGTGGGGGTGGTATGGATATTTTCTGGAACGACACATTTATACGAAAGAGGAAGTTGTAAAGAAGTCTCTCAAGCATATGTTATGGCAAGCTTACAATGTAAGGGCAAGTTACACAGCTGTCAAGGAAAAGGATTACAACCCTTTCTTAAAAACACAGCACAGCTTACAAAACTGCACATTCAATGAAATGCTGGGTCCATCAAGCCACTTTTGAAATAAATGCTGGATAGTAATGAGAAAATAATTATGATAATAAGAACAACATAGATATGGGTGACTGTTAGGGGACACAGTGTAGGGCAGGGCTAATGTTAAGAACCCGGGGCCACGGATTTCCCCCGGCTTGTATGAATGTGGTGCCCAGCTACTTTCATTGGAAAACAGAAGAAAAATGGAACCAAAAGAAATCCGTAGCTGTTTGATGCCCAGCCTACTTGTTGTATTTACCTGGCAACTTGAAATCTTAGTGACAACCCTGATGGGGACAGACACTATTGTGAATGCATGTTGGGCTTTATGTGCAAATGTACTAGTGAGCCTTTTTTAATAATGTAACCTTAGTTGACCAAATGTATGGTTGCGATCTGTTGCTCAATCTTGATGGACTTACATGTGCTGTCACATGGGCTATGCAGAAGGAAAGATTTCGCATTTTGTCCATGCTCTAAGTGACAACATATACTCTTGCCATGGAAATTAAGAGTAACTGAGTTTTGGTATGGAGGTTTTTGATAAGTCAACTATTGAGAAAACAACTGTTTTAAATTAGTTTTTCCTCCTGAATATGCGTCAGTGATGAATCACTGCATATGTTTGTCTTTGCACATGTTGAGTTGGAAGCTTTTTGGAAAGTGTTTTCCCTTTAATGTGGGTGTTTTTTAGACGTGTGAGAAAATTTTTCACTACTTGTCGTTATTTTCCATGCAAAGAAAGTAGTGTCCGATAGCCCAGGGCTAGTGGATTTTGCTAACGGGCTGGTGATTTCTGTTCTTACATTTAACTTGCTGGATGGGCAAATGAGGTTTTTTTGGGGGGAATTCAAAAATACAGAAGAACTTTAACCAATGCTCATCAGAAATTTTTTTGGGGCTAGTTGAAATGACTTTTGGGCTAGTGTGTGCTAGCTACAGCTTGCCTGAATGGCAAGCTGTAAAACTCAGTTTCTTTGCACCCTGTTCAACCTGTTATAGTAGCTAATTATAAGGTGATTTTCACAGTCAAGTGGTTTTGTTCTGGTTCTTCATGTTTCAGTTTCTGAGATAGATTCCTTACAAAGTTCTGTTTTCTGTTCTGTCTTCATCTTCTTTTACTTTTATTTTCTATTGCTTACTATTTTTCTGATGATGGTGATTATTATAACATGATTTAGATTCTGTTTTTGCTATATACCCGTATTCTTGCAACTATTGTAAGTTGACACTCTAAGAAAAGTTTATTTTATTTTCAGTTCTGCAAATTGCCTTTCTCAACCTCATGTGATACAGGTTAGTATTTTTATTGGTTTTGTTGTAATTCTACAATGTGCATGTGTGTGAAGTCAGAGCTGAGATTTCATAATCAATCATTACAAATACTTGGATTGACTTGACCCTCGATACATTATGGAACTGAGCTTGGAGGAGTGGAAACGTATACCTGCTGCCCAGAATTTATGACAACCTTGCACTTGGTGATAAATAATGGTAACTGAACTGATTGGAGTGCAGTTTGGTCTGAAATCATACGAGTGATTTCAAAATCTGTTCAATTTGAAATCACAAGTATGATTTCAGACCAAAATTGCACAACATGAAGTTCAATATTTGCCACTTTATTACAGCGATTTTGAAATGGCAGAATTCAGTCAGTACCAATACTTTATTGATCAAGTAGCCAGTTTGTTGAAAAGCGGAAAGAAAAAGCCTTTTACATCTCATTTTTTGTTCGAAACAGAAATGATGTGATATAGAGCAAAAATGGTGCAATTTAAAACAGAAATTATCTGATTTAGAACATGAATGGTGCAATTTAGAATAGATGTGATTTAGAGCAAAAAGTAGTGTGATTTGTGAATTAATCAGATTGCAGGGATCATCAGTGATTTCAAAAATGGATATAATAAATTCCTTAATTCTCATCATATTTGTCTGGTTAGGCAGTGATGTCCTAAGGAGAAATTATATGCAGGTCACTGTTGGGGTTTTAAAGGATTAACACATACATGTAACATGGGTGTTAAATTGGGATATGGCACTCAGTGATGTTACTCTGAATTCTCCCTTTGATTTGCAAAGCAAACCCAAGGAAAAGTTTTTTTGTAGAGTTTGGTATTCGTTCTTAGGCTAAAATTTAACCCAAGTGCTTGGTGGCCAGTTGGGCCCCTTAAAGTAAAATACTGCTATGCATAAAGAACTGCTATAAAGAACTGCTATAGTTTAGGAGGGGTTCAATTTACGGAGTAAACAAGTAAAATGTTTTCCTTTTCATCACAGCTTGATCCAGATGGGCACATTGAACGAACTACAGTTATTCGAGTTGTTACGACAGATGATGATGAATATAAGGTGGGTTAACCCCGTCAGCCCTAATATCCACATGCAAATTCTCCAGACTAATCACCATACATTTCCTTGAAGAATTCTAAATTTGGGAGAATTTTTTTAAATGATCAAAACATTTTTCCTTTAGGGATGATGTAATAAATTATCTCGATTATCTATTGAAACTGTTAGGAGAAAATCTATTGATGTTGGTCACTTTTGAAACTTAAAGTTTTCAGTTATGACCCACAATAGTCAAATCTGCGAAGTGCTGTCAGAGTGGGGCCTATAGGTTTTCATAGGTCATCAGCCATTTAAGGTGTGAAAAAAAGGTACAGAAGTGTGATTCACTTTAAATTGATCTTTCAGTCTGTTGACTTTTGTCAGGTTCGAGAGGCGTCTCCCAGTAGATATGGAGGACGCTGTAACGGCAC
Organism: Porites lutea; assembly: GCF_958299795.1. Taxonomy (NCBI): domain Eukaryota; kingdom Metazoa; phylum Cnidaria; class Anthozoa; order Scleractinia; family Poritidae; genus Porites; species Porites lutea. Next base: position 18,338,143 of record NC_133209.1, on the reverse strand, counting down.
AGACAACCCACCCACAGTTATCGTCTCTCCAGGAGATCACCTAAAAGAAGAATACATGATGGAAGATGAAGATTATGAGCACAGAACACACTCACCTCCTGCTGTACTCTTTGATGAGTAAGTAGAATAAATAGAGGATATTACATGGCCGCGCAGGAATACAAATTTATCTTCGAGTGCTGAAAGTATCTCTCACAAGTGAGCGAAGTTATAAAGTTATAAAGGAGAAATAAAGACAATAATACTTATATTTTCTGTTCCAAAAAGTCTAAATTCTAATGAAGAAGAGAAAAATTCTTTAACAGCAAAAGCATATGTTAGTAACCATGGCGACACAAATATCCTCACACGTGAGAGATAAAGATAGTATCTTCACTGCGCGTGATGAGGATATGATTTTTTAGTAAAAGGAAAAATCCTGGTTTTTCATCAGTATCTATATAATAAAGTTAACTTAATCACAGGAAGAAAAAACAACGAACGGGTTGATGGATGACAACTTCTACCCAAAATTTAATTTTCTTCCCTTTTCGGTACCAAGTTGATGCTGAGAGGATGTGGTGCAGTGCTTGTGTGAGAACAGCACTCTTTTGAGTAAATATGGTATTGAACCAGAAGCATTTGATTTCCCTGTTTCTGACTGGCCATTTATTCATCCCAAGTTCCGGGCCTTATCTCTTAATAAGCTGAACTGCTGACACTGTATACTGCCAAAATCTAAAGAAATTTATATCTTCTAGTTTGTTCATGTGTAGAAAAAAAATGCAGTTTTTATTTGAGTGTCAATGTATTTAGCACGAAAGTGCTAATTGGGGACACTATTTTTACGTCTCCTAATGGAGACAGGACCACCATTTTACGTGGTCATCCGAGCCCCGCGAAGGTCTCGCCGCTTGCAGTGCAAAGGAAGTACCTTCATTTCTCAGTCATTTTAAGACCCTGAGTAATGGTCCGGCCCCGGGAATCGAACCCGCGACCTCCCTCTCTGCAGTCAAACGCTCTACCGACTGAGTTAATCCTGCCACAGTCATACAAATACAAATTGACCTGTGTGTGCTGGTCACAACACTTTCAAATGCATCAAGGTTGCAGTTACAGAAAGGTTTTGGTAAAATTGCTGTGGTGTTCTTGTTTTAGGAGTGAGCCAACTGTCAGCACTGGAAGAGAAAGTAGAAAAACTGAGTAAGTATCTAACAACCATTAAAAACCCTGACCCAGGGCTTATTAAAGGTCAGTTTACACATGCAATTGTCTCTGCAACTTTCTTTGCAATTTTTAGTGCATTTTTGTCATGTTTAAGCTCACAATTTATTGGAATTTCTTAAGCGATAGATTATTCACTGCATCTGCTTTTGACTGGTCATAAATAAATTTTTGTTTTTGTAAAGTGCACTCTGGAATTCAAACAATAGAAAAATTCATTGCAAGTGCTTTATTTAGATGTGGTTCATTACTGTGTTATAAGAAGTGTGTACATGAGGTTGGAATATTATAATATTGTTGTTCTTGGTATCTGCTGCACAAACGCCTACTGGTATATTCAAAAGTTTGCAAGAGACACAAGTGACCTATAATTGTATGACCTTGCATTCTTAGAACCAAAACCAGCTGGTGGCCTGCAAATATTAGGATTTGTCTCATTTTAAAGAAGAGTTATAATGTTATTCTATTATCAAATGCATGGTTCTAGTGATGGGTTTTGCTCTTTTCCAGAAAAACGGATCATATGAAAAGAAGAAGGATTCACAAATGTGATTATGAAGGCTGTTCTAAAGTTTACACCAAAAGCTCACATCTTAAAGCGCACAGGCGTACCCACACAGGAGAAAAACCATACAAATGCTCCTGGGAGGGCTGTTCATGGCGATTTGCACGCTCTGACGAACTCACTAGACACTACAGAAAACATACTGGTGCAAAACCTTTTAAATGCTCGCACTGTGACAGATGCTTTTCAAGGTCGGATCATCTGTCACTTCACATGAAGCGGCACTGAAAATTTTCTTTTTCAAATGGCGTTCTGTTAGAATGACTTGTGATAATGGAAGCTCCAGGTGTGGCTTGCCTGGTCAGTCAGCCAGGAATACCTTTTCCATGGAGCTATGTAGCAGATTATCAAAACTGCACCATCATCAAATTTTAGTAACTTCATTTTTACCACGCAAGCAGGAGATCACAGCACAAGTCAATATTAAAGGGAAAGAGCATCACATAAGGTCAAGGTCAGCAGAGCAGTGCATGTTGGAAATTACTAGCTCCACTCAAGTTTTGTAAGCTGTTGTTATATTGCAGTTATTTGATAGGAGGAATTGGTTCTGTGGTCACTGCATGTGTGGAGATTTTCACTAAGATCGCCTAGATATTTTAGTCTGATATATTATACACTACGCCTCCAGAGAAGGACTGGAATTTTGGCATTTTGCACCTGGAGTTCACAACTTAAGTGCTGCCAAAGATGCTGCCATTGCCAAGCAGCAACTATTCAAGCCTTTTGTTTGGAAGATTATCAAATTATCTCTTCCAGAAAGAGTTCTTGCCTCGAGAAGCTTCATTAAAGCTACGCTGAGGTAATGTAGCAGTTAGCTTTTTTAATAGGCAAGTGTGAGAATCAACCTAGAGTTTGAGAAACTGTACATAAAATTATGCTTTAAGTATTTTTTTTTTTAAATTTTGTTTTGGTTATTTTTCATTCTTTGCTTTGGGACTTCACAGTCATCCTTGTACAGCTTTGGGCTGTCGTGCCTCACTCAAAATACGTTAAACGCTAAAATCAATATCCAGCTTATACTTCAGCCTTTCACTCTCAGAGGTTTTTTTTATTCTGTGGATGATTCACCATAGTGTGACCATTTTAACAGACAATGATATAAGCCGTGCAGGGTTGGGTTCGCCAATCTGCTGCAGGCTAAGCTCTAGCAATGACTGGTAGCCCTTGACACCTTTTTTATGCTCTTGAATGACAAGAAGATCTTTTTTCATAAATTATACATGCTGGGCACCCTGTATTTCACAGGTTTCAAGTGCTGGGTTCCCCTCATTTTTTCCTAGAGCAGAGCCTTGAGATGACTTTTTGCCTGGTATTGCAGGAGTTTTTAAAATAGCAGCTGCTTGAATAATGCACCAACAGTCTCAGCACCTTTCTCCAGCACTTGGCTACACAAAAATCTCCATTTCTGCAGTTCTGTAATGTGATCGAGAAAACAGCCAACATTTTGTAACGCCACCACTGGTTTCCCCGCAAAATGACGTCTGAGAAACAAGGGCGAAAATAACATACCAAAATGTGAGAAATGGCCTTCTGATTGGTTGTGCTGCTAGGGAAATGTGGTTCAACTAATCAGAAGCACTACCCAGATCTTGGTATTGACGTTTCATCAGTATGGAATTTCTGCAGTCGTTCCATAGGTGTCATTTCACAGGGAAGCCAGTTGCGGCATCACAAGATGTCAGTTGTTTTCTCAGGCTCGCAGTTCTGTGGTCTGTAGTACTACATACTACATACTTATGTGTGATTATCATTAAGTTTAAAACAAATTTGTGGACATAACTCTGTTGTAACTACTTGTCCCTTAGCACTTTTTTGATGTATATTTTGTGTACTGGGAGTGAAAGGGAGAAACGGGTGTGTGGAAAAACGTTTGAAATGACTGCTGATTAAAGGTTAGATTCTCCTTGCATTTGCCTGTGGGTCAACAGGAGAATTTAACATTACATCAAAAGTCAGTTAGCACCTCATTCCACACCCCCATTTTTTCATGGACTGATGGTGGCCCAATGCTGTGATCCTTGTGCTTGTGAAGTTCCACCTTTTTTAAAAAAAATACTCAAATTTTATTAAGCTTGTGAATATACGTTCCATAAGTGCATCAGAATAAAAAAGACATCTTTTCCAGTTGCATACAACGCGCGTTGTCAATAAAAATTGCATTCCCGTCCTACAAGTATTATTACTTTTCAAGCAATTTTAAATTGAAACTATAGGTTTATAAATATTTACCATTTGTTCAGAGAAGGGAATTGATTGCATTTAAGTTGTTGTAATGAGTGTAAATAACTTATCTTGTAGTTAACAATAGATGTAATATTAATTGAAAGCATGTGGAATAATATTATTATTTCTTAGATTTGCATTTTGCAAGTTATTTCCATGCTTTGCAAAAACGTGTTACTCAACCCCAAAAAAGGTTAAGAAAGAAGAATTCTGCAAAAAATATTTGTTGGTGTTTTCGAATCGTTGGTGAATTATAAAAGCTGAGTCATAGTTAATTAAGTGACGCCTTTGTTATATGGTTTTGTGGACTTGAAGGTGCACAGCATTCAGCATTCCTATTATTTTGATCTTATTGACCAATAAAAACGCTGCTTTAATTCATTCCATTATAATTTGTGGGCAAAAAACAAAGTATTAAGCACCGTTGTGGGGAGCTTCCAACATAAACTCCAGCACTATCTTATCTTTGATGTTTGTAGCCTTTCATAACCAGTATCCTCTATTAACTATGGCTTAATCAAGTGGAGAGTAATAAATTGTTAAAAATATGCTTAGCAGTTAATTACTGACAAACTTATGGCCAGCTTTTTAAATGCGTTTTGCAGTTTATTTGAATGAAAGTTTCAATATTAATGTACAGTACCTGGTGGTGTACCAGTGGTTTAGAGCTACAATAATTTAGCAAGTGACTGATGGCCGCATTTCTGTACTTTTTGTCTTGCGCTGCTGTTGTATTTCTGAAGGAGTGAATGCAATTATTACATAATATGTAATTTCTAAGCTTAGTTCAGAAACAGACATACGGTTAAGCTTTACTTAATCCTTGAGACGCTTTGAAACTAACACAACTTGCCAATAATTAGCCGTTATTGCAGTTTGTAGCGTTTTTGACATGAAATCAAGGTGAAAGGGGATTACATCATAAATCTGTTAACCTTGTTTCCATGCCGTTTTAAAACAAGAAAATTAACTGCAGGCCCAACTGTATGATAGCTACAGTGTACATTGAAGATATGTTTGTTTTTTTAGTCCAAGAAACTAGAGGATGTGTGACCTCCAAGTTAAACGTTTCTTCTGATTGGTTGCAAGTTCCAACCAATCATAGCTGCTGAAAAGTTCTGACATGATGTAGAATAGTTGTTGATCAGACATCCTTTTGCCAAACTACAATTCGAAAACAAATGAATGTAGCGGTTAGTTTCTAAAGAAATGTAGAGTGGCGTCGGTGGGGGCGTGAAATTCAAAGAGTTGCTTTTATCAAAGTTGTTGACGATAGAGGAGGTGACGATTGCTCTGACGGAGGGCTAGCACTCGAGACGTGAGCTTCTCTATCTCCCTACCGTGACCAATCTACCGCATCAACTCGTTTGGTCAAACCAATCTTACTATACAAATACAAACTGTTAATTAATGGTCCAGATAAGAAGGAAAGAACCAATCGCAATGAACACGTCGGAATGCAAAGGTGCTATCTTAACTATTGTCTCTACTACACTTCTGATTGGTTTAAACATCAAATTTTACGAAATCTTGGAAGCATGTATATTAATCCCTTGTTTTCTAAGCAACTTTCTTATAACAAAATCTCTTCTGAGCGTAAGTAACACAGACTCCTCTTGGCTATTGTTTTCAATTCTTGCGATTGGTTGAAATCATTAAACACAAAAAAACGTCGTTAAAAAATGGAGTTAAAATACATTTTATTTCGTAGACTGACTTTTTGTAGGTTTACGCATTCTCTGTGTAAACATGAAAACATCCTATAAGTGAGGAAAGCGTATTGCGCTATAACAAAAGAAATTGCGTCCCTTCTCACCAGGATCATTAGTTAATGGAACTTTATTATCGTGCAATTATTGATTTGTGTAAGAAGTACTTAGGATCGTTTATTATGCTCTGTGAGCGTACGTTTGTTCTTTGTACTTTGCTTCCTAAGTCGGATTATTCCTTCAGCTGTGAATTGCCTGGTGCAATTCTCCTACTTATGATATGGTATAATGGAATAAAAGTAAAAGTTGAATGTAACAATTGTTCAGTTATGCTGTTTAGGTTTCATCGATCCGCTTGTTCATCTTATCCGCCTACCGAGCTTTTTTTCTTTTTTTGCCGGGGGACCCTCTCCATAGAGAGGAAGAACAAACCCCCCCTCCCCCCCAACACACACAGACACCCCTTGACTTTTAATTAAAACTCGTACATTATCTAACCCTTTTGGACTATCAAATAAAAATACCCCCTTCGCCTTACATGGCTTCCCAAAACCCCCACAATTTTTCTCTGGCCCTGGTGATAGTAAGGAGAAAGCTGCGTTAAAGGGCTTGGAGTAGGAGGGGATGTTACTACAACGTGGAGCGGGGAACGGGAAAATGAAAAATGAGAACAAAACCTAACTTGAACCATAACCCTTTCAGCAACTTCAATTCCCATTCTCCTAGTCTGCTGCACAATAGTTTTTAGGGTCGTCACGCAACGCTCCTCCCCAGTGACGACTCTAAAAACGGCTGTGTAGCAGACTACCATTCTCCGTTCTCGTTCCCCGTTTTAGGGCCTGTTTACATGGAGGTGGGGGACCCCAGATAGGTGAGGTAACATGTGACTAATCACCCCACCTATCATGTACACATGATCAAATTAAATTGAGAGATTATTTGGACAGGCGGGTTACCCCACCTAAGCGGGTCACCTCACCAACCCGGGGTCCCCCATCTCCATGTTAACAGGCCCTAAGGAACATCCGAGAAGAAGGCAAGCGTTTTTGAAAAGAGGATACTGGAATGTATGCAAGGTATTTGCGGACAGCCTTAACCCTTTGGTGACGGCTGACAAGTAGCGAAAAAGCCGCATTTTTCACCAATTCCTCTTCTTTGGACTAGTTTTCGGCTAATTAGCATAAGAATGGCTAAAAACGAGTTTTGCAAGAAGCCGAAATATCGATCTTTTTTTGGCGAATCTATTACGATCTTTCTCTCTCGCTCTCTTTTTTCCTTCTTTTCCATCTTTATTGGCGGTTTTGTTGCCCACTTGATCGTCTTTCGTTTGCATGGAATTGTGGCTGGCTAACTTTTTAGGAAGGGGACAAATTTAACTTTCAAAGAGTACTTTGTAAACAGCGAAATTGGCAGTGGGTTTTTCCCCAAAATGTTAACTTCTTTGTGCGTGTAACTCAGCCAGAATTAGTCAGAATATCCAAAACGAAGTATCGCTAGTGGAGAGATGTATCTTTACTGACGTTGTTGCTTTTAATTTATTAGCTTCAACTGAAAGCTAAATGGGTCCAGAAAGGAATGTATACATCGTTCCATATGGGGTCGTTTACGACCCTAGCCGTCCGAAAAGGGTTAAAAGAGAACGCCATCTCCTGGTTTGGAGCTATTCAAACCAAGTTGGGGTTATAAAACGTATTAAAAGGGTTCGATTATATTACGTATGTGCCGCCCCATCGGGTAGGGTTTTTGCGCCGTTTCGGTCTGAAAACGGGTATACGCCCATTTTGGTCTGGAATCGGGTGTGGTTTTTGAGGGAACTACGGCCGGGAGAGTATGAACGTATTTATCGTTTCAATTCCAAATGAGTAAGAAAGAAAGAGAAATATGCGAATTCTAAATGGATTTCAAGAATTTTTGGATTTGCGCACTAATCTAAGAAATGATAACATAATTTCTGCCTAAAGGCCAGGTCTGAAAACGGGTATGGATTTTAAAGGTCTGGTCTGAAAGCGGGTGTGGAAAATTACATTTTTTGGTCCGAAATAGGGTCCGGATTTGATGAACTGGGCAGCATACCCCCACCAAGAATTCCCAGGAGTACCCCCCCCCCCCCCCCTCTGGAGCATGGTAACGTCTGTGGGAAACAGTAATTAATAAATTAGTTCCTTGAACCGGTAATGATTTCGTGGGAAGATAGAGTGACGATATTAGATGTGGATTTTTGTTCTAGATTCTTAACGACGTCGCCTTTGCTTGTTGCCTAGGAAGATACCTACATGAGTCAATTTTAAATGACCCATGTAAAACTTGCCTATGAGGCTAAGAAAAAGAAGGCTGGCCTGAAAGCTGTTTTCTGTTTTGTGCTTTTCTTGTACTAATAATTAACCGAGAAGCTGGCGCGCTAGGAATTTATGTCCTGTTATAAAACACGAACATGTTTGACATGATAAAACACGTGCTGTAAGTGTAATCAGCTTCAAAAACATGTTCCAGGAAAATTGCCTTTTTGCTTCAGTTTTATTGGTTGATGCACGCATTAAGTGATAATTATGCAAATATGCATTATATGCAAATTTAGGGCTCCAAATTTACCACACATTTGATCCTGCTACAAACGAGAGTAAGTCTCTTTTTTCTTCCAGTGTGAGGCATACTTGCCTTTAGGATACAAGACAAGAGGAAAACAGTTTGTCGAGGGAGTGTCACTATCCGCAAGGCGACATAATACGGCAGTGAAAACGTCTAAGGAATTTGAAATTGGTAAGAATTGTTTTTAACTTATTTTATGCGGCGACGAGTCGTCTTTTGCAATGCTTTGGTTTCAGGGGACAGGTTTTGTCTTGGCTTAAAACTTTATAGCTCGTTCAAGAATGAATAAGTTTTGACCGACGGTTTTGTTCGTTTTAGGATGAGTACTTTCCAAGACTTCTGCAGGTTCTATTTTGAATTTTTCATTTCTTCCGTGAATTGCATATTTTTTTCACAAAATTTCATGTTTATCAGTACTTGATTTACATAAAAGGTTCCGTATTCTGAGGGACTGTTTACATGGAGGTGGGGGACCCCGGACAGGTGAGGTAACGTGCGGCGGGTCATCCCACCTATCATAAAAACGTGATCAAATTAAAGTGAGAGATTATATGGGCAGGCGGGTTACCCCACCAAAGCGGGTTGCCTCACCTACCTGGGGTACCCCACCTCCATGTAAACAGACCCTAATTTAGGGTGGATTCATTTGAAACAAATGCGTATGGCTGTCGCATTGGCCGGTTGGAAATTTTATTGTATTTAAGCCTAAAAACAATTAAAAATTCCAACGAGTAAAGGCGACAGCTACAGGCGTAGGTTGCAAATGAATCCGCCCTTAAACACTAATTTAATTGTTTCAACCATTTAACCCCATATTTTCCTAACCTCGCTCCTAAGATTCCCTCTCTTGCTTCGAGAACGAACCCTGGTTGAGGCTGGTCACGTGGCTCCCAAAATCTGGGAGCCAAAAATAAGGGAGGGTAAGAAGAGTAAATAATTGTCGCTATGACAAAAGTTACTCTGTCGGGGCCCAAGAGGAGTTTGACGCCTCGTTTATTATCAGCTGATGGCGCGGGTATTTGAAAATGTCAACAACACCGGAAAAAATAGTAGACTTTTCATATATTGCCATTTTGTAAATGTTCACGAGAATGAACTATATTCAAAAATTGTACACAAACTCTTAGCTACGAATTTTACAATTTGACCGAATTCAAATTCACAAAAAAAAGAACTACCAAGCGAATCCAAAAACTATTAATTGAATAAACGAAAATTGTCTCTCTGTCCAAGTCCTTTCAAGTTCTAAACTGTTCTCACTTATATTTTTAACACTAGAGTTTTTAATCTTGGTCCATGCAAATTTCCATCACACTTCATCCAATCAGGGCTCGAATGAGTCCCTTAACGCACGAATGTCTTTCACCACCATCGCTAGTTCATTAGTCCTTTCGTCCAGTAAAGGTCCTTGCACATTCATTAATTTCGTGCATTTATTTGGACAATATACGTGCCTGCAAAATATTCATACACATACAAAATATTCAAGCCCACAAAATATACACACACATTATAACATTCACATACACTCAAATTTTCTTTCAGCTTAAAAAAAGAGAATTTAGAAAAAATAGATATAATATAAATAAATTGACTATAAATATTATATAGTACAGTTTTTTAGCCCTGTTAACCTTTTTTTTCTTCCCCTCGTCATTGGCTTTTTATTTGTGGGAAACTAGAGATTATTTCAGGAGTTATGGAAGGCACGGGCACATGAATAAAAGCCTGGGGGAGTAAATTCTTTTTTACGCTTTGAGTCCTGTTTACTGCCTGAATTTTAATTTTCCATGCAGTGCGCTTCCTCTTATTGCGTTTTTCTAATTGCGCTAACTTGATTGCACATCTTGCATTGGCTCGAGCGCAAACAGTCCTTCAAATAGTTATTATTTTTTTGTCTTAATCACCCGCTTGTGTAGACTTTGTGTAGACATCCCGTGTATTTATTTGTTACACGCGGAAAGTAAAAGGGACTTTTCTCTTTTCACACACGGACGAGCAGGCGAGGAGCCTGGGAACGAGGTTGGTAGCTAGGAACACCCACACACAAAGCCAAATGGACAAAATGCGTAAGATATGGGAGAATCAGTCCGAGACTTTGCAAGTCGATATACTAGGAGAGAAGATGCTCCATCGCTGCGGGGAGAGGGGTGGGTAAGAACTGCTAGCGAGGGTGCCGAGACCTAAACTTAACTAGAACTGGTTTAATAATCAAGCAGAATGCTTTTTAGATTGAGGGACAAGGCCTGTGAGTATGCCGTGTATTACCCTGGGCCACAATGAGAATGTTAAGCAGTATAATGCTGTTAATTTAGGCTTTTGAGCGTGTTTTCCTGGTGAGAATAGTTTAATAGTGAAGGTGAATGAAGTAAATTGGTACATGAAAGGTAATTTTAAATGTTATAAAGATGTCTTTTCTACAGACTAATTTTGATTGAAGGAATCCGTAACGTAGAATCTTAATCTCGTACCCAGATCTCACTCTGTTTTACATCTGGGGATTAGTAAAATCTCTTATATATCCGCACTTAGTTGCAATAAATAAAGACCATTAAATTTATTTAAATTTATTATTTTATTATTTATATCCATCCTTGCGTGTGGAACATGAAATTTCTCTAGTATTTGCAAGATCTAAACGCTTAAGAGTTGAGCAGATAAAATACGTTCAAATCATGCACTAAGGCTTGACAAATTTATTAGGTGTATATTGAACCAGGTTAATCTAATCGACCAAAGTTTCTGTGATTGCGATAAAAAAATCCTTGCTTTTCTCCATACGTTCTGGCTTCTCTATCGTTTTCGTCTCCTCAATGATAAAAATAAATAAATAAATAAATACTGTTCCTACGGATTTCCTTACAGAATTAGAAGTCGGACATTTTTGTCAAATTAGACGACATCCTTGCGCAGACGCTGAATATTGTACTGTTCGAATTTGATGTTATAGTTTAAAATAACTTTGACGATTAAGTGAAATACCAACGAAATATCACGCGTTGTAAACTAAATCAGCCTCATCACATCCGATGATAAGGATATTTTAAAAAGTGGTCGATGACGTGTCGTTCTTCGTGGAAACTTCGGCACGTACCGAACTCTCGAAGATTCTCCGATTGCATCCGCTTGCGTCATTTAATTATCCTTTGTTTTTACACTTTGTTGTTTTTGACAAAAAACGCGCAATGACGCACGAAATGGCTTTGTCTGTTATTCTTAATAGATCCAGACCCGGAAAACAGTTTTTCCCGCATACGCCGCTGAGGTTTACCAATTTTGAGAGGCCAAGAACAATATATAGTTTCTTAGAAAGAATTGTCAATGATGCCACCACCACGTTAATGAGTTCACCGGACGTGACTAACTTTTCAAACGAGCCGACTTTCAACTCATCGTTTGTTCAAACTGTAGTCGAGTATGACCCGCATATAATTTAAATTAAAAAGCTATTCCAGCTCATTGTTATTATTTGCTTCACCCGGCCTTGTCAAGACTCAAAATTGATCACTATTTTTTTTAGTTTTGAGCTTTAAATATAGATTGGGTTGATTTTAAATGTACATCTTTGTTCTCAACAAAAATGAAAGGTTGCTCGGTTTATACAGTGCAACAATTTTAGAAAACATTTCACTGGAACAGAGGTGATGCAACTGGGGAAAAGACTGTCTCATTTTATGGGGTTTACACCCTTGTTAATTTATACGCACCCCAAAGATTTTTACTGTCTCAATGACTTCCAGAACCGCTTGCTAAGCTAATGACAAAAGTTTTGTTAGCACCCTGGACTGCAGAGCAGGAGGTCATGGTTTCGATCTCCGGTTTTGCACCAATCAGGTACTTCAGTAAAATAAACGAGGAAGAAGGGATTGAATACATTGCAACATCAAAATGGGGTTCCATTTTGCAGCATGATCGGCCCGTCCATGCACTGGTCCGGCGAACATAACTCAAAGTATCCCTTGCGATAAACAAGAATCGCCCTATTGCTCACGAGTTCAAGCAGGCTCTTTTTAATAAAAACACCAAGCCGCACTATAGCTGATTTCACTAAACCTCAGTTTTCACTGATCCGGATTGCCAACTATGAGTAGGCGTACTGATTAAATCATAACCGCTACGTAAACCGTACGTGACGTTTATCATTCTACGAGCAATATTGTCACCTTAAACATGCAGAAAAGATAATAAAAACAGTATTTAAAGAGGACCACGATGTCGTTCAGTATAGCGGTCATTGAGCGGTTGGTAAATTTAATTTCTTGCAGCGAGATAAGTGTGCAGTGAATTCGGAGAAGAGAATAACTATGAAGGTCATTGTCACTGCGCTCTTTAATTCTGGTAAACCCAAAGTGGCAATTAATAACACCAGGACAGTAGCCTTTGTTAAAATTGCTATAGTTCAAGCTAGTTCAGACCCCTTCCTATTCAGCTTTAAAACCGCAAAGACACGAGATTCACACGTAACTGTCCAAAAATTTCGCAAGCTTAATTATGTACTCCATTGCGGTTCTTTGTCTGAGCAAAGCGAAAGAGGAACGAAGCTGACTTGATTTGGCATGCCCTTAAGTCTTTTGTTTTCACAGCACCGAGTGATTTTCAAGAACCTAACACTTTGAAAGTTATCGTTGGAAAGATAAGGAGTTGCAAATTTGTTGTCAAAATTAAAGTATGCCAACTAGAATAATTAATTTCGGAGTTATTGCAACTACTCGTGCAACAAAGCGGTTTTTGTTTCGTTGGTATATCTTATTCACTTGTGATGCCATTACCACAGCAGTGACCTGTGACCAGTACAATATCATTCAATTTTCTTTGCCTTAAAGAGCAGAGCTTAATCTCTCTCATCTTCGCCTCCGGAAACTATATTGATCCACTTATCAACTTGTTTACAAAACTGAGACGTTTTTAGCAGTCATTATTTTTAGACAACCGCTTGTTTAAGCGGCCAATTTCCTCTTTTGGTACTTCTGAAGCCAGTAGACATGATAAAAGTCAAAACTGCAACGAAACTCTGCCTATTCTGGCGATATATCTAGAACAGCTTCATGCATTTCTGGATAAAACAATTAGCCTTTTTTTCTTGAACTTAAAAAGTAATTTATATATTACGAAATTAAAACAAGTTTGAAAAGAATGTGTGGTCCATGGCCAACTACAATAGGCACGCAATCAATCACATTATATTTTATTTCATAAGCCTTTTGAGAAGACGTGATATTATTTCAGCCTGAGGCGGCTAAATTTCTGCCCTTAACGCTCGCTCGAAAAGAGTTTTTCAAAAAGTAAAAAACTATGATATTAAAGATGATCAGGTAAAGCAAGTTTGTATCGATGGCTTGCTGGCTGTGTTTTACAAGTGGGCGACATTACGGCATTATTTAATTATGAACTAAAAGAGAGTTCATACTTTTCAAAACAGAAACGGTAAAATTACAGTTTAAAAGGATTTTACATTTTGGCTATAGTTGTACATTTTGCGTAATATATTTGCAAACCGGCCCTTACCACGAAAAAAACCTAAGTAATCGATTGACCAAAAGAAAACATTGTACGGTTTTCGCCCAAAATTCAAGTAAAGTTCGAAGCAAAAAGTGCGGTGGACCCGCGGCAGGGCTACAGTAGTTCACTTTGTAGAGTACTGGCTTGTAGAGCGGGAGGTGCAGCGGCTTTGATCCCGGGGATCGGATCGGACCAACCAGGCGCTAAAATAGCTGAGGAAGACGGTACTACCTTTGTCATGTAAAAATGGCGGTTCAGTCATAATCGGCTGGTCCATGTTCGGATATAAATACTGCTTACTTTTCCTTCATTTTTTGGATTAGATATGATTTTTAAGTTGCGACTTCGAACAATCCACACTGACGCAAATAAAAACCTGCAGATTCCTGTCTGTTCAGAACACCTAAGATGATGTGGGGGCTGTTGAAGTTGGCAGGGAGGACTAATAAGCTTAGCTTTGATAGGGCGCTTACTGTCATGATATGACAATATCTAGTTTGCACTTTTTGCTGATAGAATTCTCAAGTTTCTATTCTCCTTTAACTTCGGTAAGCAAGGCATTCTCACACGTTCTGCGCGCATAACGTCTGAGTATATGTAGTTTTATTTAATAAAAGCGACTAAACAACGACGAAAAAAAAAAACTTTTGCTACCATTCGTTTTACATAAGGGTATTCCCGGTATATTGTTGTTACGTTGTTGTGGTTCAATTGATCCTTGTTTCTAAATTTTATTTTTCCTTTTATTGTTACAAATTTCGCATAAACAAAGGAAGAACAATTTGATCCAAGAAAAAAAAACTGATTGAGTTACAACATATACACATGATGTCCGAATTCTCTAATAGAGTGGAATAATTCTTGTAATATTTTTATACATAGCTTTGGTGAACTTGAAGAAATTATTATTGAGGGACCAAGAGCCGGTCGGGTCGATATAAAGCCGATGATCCTTAAGTTTATATCAACATATTGATCGGGGATGTTATAAGCAGCACTTAACTTACGGAAGGAAGAAGTTGGTTTCTTGTTTCGTCTACCAGAACTTGCACAGCTTGAAAAAAAAACGTACATTCCTTCGAGTACAAACAGGTAGCCTTAGGAAAGCTACCGGACTTCCATACATTTTATACCGTGGGTTGAACACGGAACCTGTTATAGGACGCCATCTTGTATAAATAGTGCCGTGTGGATCCGTGTGCCAGAGTCTTGTGGAAAAAATTTAACTTACATGGACTGCACGAGTTGTTTCAAGGGGAGTAAAATATATTATGTCTATTATGGCGCTAAAAATAAATGCTGCTGTGTTTGGGCTATAATATGAGTAAAGGGAAAAAAGCGAAACCACACTTATTCAATATCCTTGGTAATTAATAGGGATGCAAAACTATCCGTGACTGTTCGTACCCTACGGGGGGGGGGGGGGGGGGAACGTGACGAGATGCATGTTCTCGCTTGCTATAGTGTCCAGAAAAAAACCCTCAAATTTAGTGAAATTTCTTGGTGTAAAATCCCAAGCCAAAAATAGTAGTTTTAAACAAATGCAGGGGCACAAATGTTGTGGTGAAAGAAGTTTCACTTGAATAACAACACCAAAGAATTTCGTCCACAGATCTTTAACTGAGTTAGAGTGAAAAATAATCTCACCATGACGTGACTGAAAACGTTAAATACATATCCTTACCTCAAGGTGATAAATAAGAGAGAATTTTAAAGATAAGAGAGAGAATTTTAAAGATAATAAGAGAGAATTTTAAAGATATAGTGATAGAATTAGGGTGAAACAAATTGACACACGATCTCGCGAGGTACTTTATACTCCGATTCAACAAACATTAGAGATAATAAACATCAAAGAATGGGAAGCCGGACTTGGAAATTAAAATACTGCTCAGTCAGTATGGTTTCCATTTACCTTTCCAAAGCAGAAAGTACTGCCTCGTAGCTGGTGGAATTGTTATGCCCGGGGTACTTTGTTGGCGGCGGAGCCCAAGCAAAGTGAGCGGCAAAGGCAGCTCTCGATTGATACTTTAAAGCACTCTCCCGCTAGTTAAGCCCTCCTCTCCCCCAGCTACGCATACGCATGCTAAACAGAAAGGCGAATTCACTCCCGCACATACCAGCTAATATTATTACAGTTCCCGGTTCGGCATACAAGCTACATCACGAATCATGCAGACGTAGGATGAGACATGTGTATGGAGTTCAGGGAACTTGATATTTTTGTTTATTATTCCAAGTTTTATAGACCGTTTTGGATGACTAAAAGATGAAATAGACTATATACCGCAAAACCACATTAACTGGTATGATCATAGCTGGCACTGCGTGCGCAGAAATGAAAAAAAAATTGCCTATTAAGCAATCTACATGTCTGCGGTCTTCGTGGCTAGACGCAGGCAGAAGAAACTAACACACTATGCGTGAAGGGGGGAAGGGGGGCACTTGAGGGCAGTTTTAGCGTGGGTGAGCCGCAAAGGCCTTCAAACCCTGACCCTGTTTAAGACAAAATCTGTTCATTTTTCTACTCTGTTTAAGACAAGAGACTGTTTTTCATGACCCCGCTTAAGAGTGTAGCCCAAATGCCCTGTTTAAGGAGATATTTTCTTTTCAGAGAGTCAACAATACAAAAGGGGGAAAAATATATTTAGGGGTTTTGGAGTCACATACAAACAGAACAAAATTAGATTATCTTAACATACTTCGTTACACACGTAGACCGCTCACCGCCAGAATTCACTCCCTGTTTAAGAGGCTTCTGGTCTAAAAAGACACCCTGTTAACTGAGACGCTCAATAGTGAAATTATATACCCTGTTTAAGACTCAAGACCCTGAATATCATACCCTGTTCAGCGGGACATGCCAAATAAGGGAGTGCCCCCCTCTGGGGATTCCTCCGGGAGTAATCATCGCCCCCCCCCACCCCCCACTCAATGAATGATTAGGACCCAAGAGAGAATTGCCATTCTCACATCATGAGCACACTGAAAATACATCATCCTACGTTATCATGCCAAACGTTTGCTGCTATTTGTCACTATCAATTGAAGGCTTCTAGAATTTGAAATTCGTGCAAATCAAATTCAGTGTCCTCACGCAAACAGGCCGCGTTAGAATGGAGATGTTGTTAGGTAATGTGACAATCTTTACTGTGGACTACAAGGCTTTCCTCGCAATGACCAGTTATCTATATTTGATAACTGTAAACACGCAAAACGGCCAGGTGGAATCGATTTTAAAGGGTCACATGCACCTACGAATCGAACAGAGAGACAAATGATGAAGGCGGAGGGGCAGGGATTATTTTAGGTTTGACAAAAACGATACGCGAGAATTGCTCCGGTCATGTGAAATGTTCTGCCGTAATAAGCTTTTTCTTTCAGTAGTTGTGTGTTTTCTTTTCAGTTTAAATAAATTTTATTAACAACTTCACGACCAGTGCTGATTAATTTCATATTTCTATTTCACTGAGAAAAGGAAAAGTATAAAGTAGCTATTATGGGGTTACCATTTTACTGAGCAGATGGTAGGACAAAGGATACTGGCTACAATCTCCTAGTGGAACCTCCTGTATCTCTCTCTATACCCCTCCAGGGCTCGAGGCTCAGTTAGTTCTCCGGAGGGGGGGGGGTACTTTAGGAATTTCTGGGTGGGGATGTGCCGCTGGGAGCCTGGAACCCTTAACCTTTACCAGAGCTAGTTCAGCTGAATTTTGCTACCCTATACTAGAGTAAACTCCCCAAATCCCCCCTATCCTAGAGTAGCTGTGTACCTAGTCTAGATAAAATCTTCAACCAACTGATCAGTTTCCTGAAAAATGATACCCTATTCTAGAGCCAAACACTCTAATTTATATACCCTATCCTAGAGTAAACTGCTTGAAAACCATACCCTTTACAGCGGCACATATCTATATAGCCCATATATGGCAGTACTCCCCCCGGGTTAGTTCTCTCGATCGCAGAGGTCGGTCGGGCTCTCTAGTGCGCGGCGAAGTCTGGTAACGAGGTAGAGCAAAACGGATATTTCCTTCTTGCAAGTTTTGTTTGTACAGTATTTCTTTCTTTTTGTTCGGCAGATGTGAATCATGGATATCAGTAAGTTTACATTTCCGCTTCCTATGACCCCGTCAATAACATGGTATATTTTTATCAGTCTGTTGGTTATCAACATAAAAGGAAATGGTAGTTTAACAAAATGAACGCTGATAATGAACTTATCAGACTAAATAGCTAAAACAGACGATCTGCCAGCTTGTGAAAGCTTCTGAATTTGCTGGCCGTTACCTTGTGCAACGCCACAGCCAGGTCTCCATGGCTAAAATATTTATCTCATTACTTGTTCATATTGATCGGCCAAAGTTTTATTGGATTCACCGCACCCGTTTCTAGGATATTGTGGCCTACCGCCTACCTAACTTTGATTGTTTTTAGTTGTAAGTATTTTGCCTGTAAGGTGAAAAACAAACGCATGGTTGGTCATATAAAGCTACCCTAACTGTAAAGATAAGCGGAGTCTTGGATATTTCTTTCCGTTATTTTGACAGTTTCGGCTCCGAAAAAAGAATAACCTTCATAAGCATTCTGTCGGCAAAAACTGCTGGAAGATATACGGAATTTAATGTATTGGCTTATTTAGCAACAAAAATTTAGAAACTATGACCGTTTGTTCTGTATGTTAGCTTACATTCAGTGAAAACACGAGTCTGTATCTTCTTCGGTAGATGAATTTTTTGTAATGAAAACGAACCAAATCAAAGCCGAGATTATGGTGCAATTGCCTTGATAAAGTTTCACATAGCAACCGTCATGCCAGCGTTTCACTCTAATTTAGAAGAGTAACTGAACAAGGCTATTGGGCAATAAGAGTGGTCATTCGCGCGCAGAAAGTCTTTCCAAAGCATTGAACAATCAAAATCCCAGACGACTCCAGGAAAACGAAAGTTGGACGCTTTTGTGAACGACATTACCCATTGACAAGTTGGCAGGGACGAGCGAGCGATTTATCTGCTTTCGTTATTTTCCTACCCCAATTAATATCTCAACAAAAGCCTAACAGCCGCCAAAATATATCCGTTTCAAATGAATTCACACAAAAGATAAAATTCCAGCTGTTCTTTTTTATTTATTTGATAGACTTCTCATCTTCTGAATAAAATAACAAAGTATCATATAAATATAACCTCTAAAAAATTCCATTACATAAAAATACATCTCTCTTTTTCTTTTGACAAACATTATATATACATTTTTCTTTATCGCAAAACATATTTCATGGCGTTTTTTGTTCTTTTGTGAATGTTCTTGAGTCATGACAGACTGATAGACCGAAGTTCACATCTTTGTACAAAGTACAGATAGTTAAAAACACCAAACATTAATCTGATTTCTGTACTTAAATGGTTAAGCTGACATTTCGTCGATGCGTCTTTTACAACAAAAACGGTGAAGTTCAAAACATGGATGTTTACCACATTTAGAATAAGAAAAATCGTTTCACTGAGGCTTGATCTTTCACTGTTCATACCCCTTGGTCCCTCAGTATATAAGGCAGAAGTGAATTTTGGTGAAATCATCTCTTTCGTTAGATTGGAATTCTAACTTAAAATACGTGACTACTCGAGAAAAAGCTAACATATCTTTGATGTTATTTTTATTTTTTTCAAGTAAACGTCCGAAATCTGTTCTTCGTGACTGATTTCTACCTTCACTCTGCCTTTGGGAGACAAGGGCTTATGAACGTCATCTATGTGACGATCAAACTTACGACCTTCTTTCTATGTCCTTTCTAATGACAATTACAATGAAATAACGAGTGAAAATGAGTAACACTCTTATTACCGTTGTGTCCAAGTTCGTATATTCTAATTTTCGCTTACGACTGCTGCTGCGGCTGATGTCTTTTCATGTGCAAAGCCAGATGATCTGATCTTGCGAAAGCTCTGTCGCAGAACTGACATTTAAACGGCTTGGCTCCTGTGTGTTTTCTAAAATGCCTTGTCAGCTCATCTGATCGAGCAAACCTCCACTCGCATCCTTCCCAGGTACATTTATAGGGTTTTTCACCCGTATGAGTTCTCATATGAGCCTTGAGATGCGAACTTTTCGTATACACTTTTTTACAGCCTGGATGTTCGCAATGGTGAATGCGTCGACGTTGAAGTTCAGGCGAGCCTCGTCGATGAGGCAAGATGACTGTTGGAGGGGTATATGGTGGTGGAGGGCCGAGGGGTCCAAGATAAATCTGTTGGGTGACCATCTCTGGAGATCCAGGGTTAGAATTCGGTGGCGTTGGTGGGTAAATAACAGTGTAGTCGCGTGGAGGTTGAGCGACTTTAAGTTGATGGTAGTGTGGTCGATTGTCACTTGTTATGGCCATATTGCCACTAACAGCAGGCACTGAGCTGATGGTTGTGATTGCTGAAGTGGTCGAAAACGCTGGAGCAAGCGTGAATGTGTCAACATCTGTGACGAAAACCTTCTCTGGCACCAACGGTAGCGGGTGAGAGTTGTTGTTATTCTCCACAATCACACAGTCATCGTTCGAATCATCATCGAACGTAAAAAAGTCATTGACGACGTTGGCGCTCTCGCGGCGGAATTTTCTTTTTCTTGAAATGAGCGGGCTCATGGTTAATGGCGAAGCAGATGAGGCTAGGTATTTTTCCATTTCCCACATAGTCTAAGAAAAACAACAAGGAGAGATGAAAGGTTAGAATCAATGAAACAGAGTTCACATATCGAGTTGTCAAATATGGCGCACTGGTGCGTGTACCGTCTTAAGCCACTAATTTCCCTGTTTTTTGTCCAACTTCCACCACCAATGAATACTCATTTTAGTGCTCAATCTCATGCACAACACTTTAAGAAATCAAAAAGTTCAATCCGCAGTTTAACTGACTTTAAGAAATGAATGTTATAACTTAACGCGAGGAATTAATGATCAGTGCGATAAACAACTCGTTCTATATATTGTAACAAGCGTGCTGATCATTGAATTATTTAAACTTCTGAGTATCGCCAGGGTCTAATCGGTTCTCTCCAAACATCGTCCACATCGTGATAACGCATTAATTTTTAACGAGCAGTTTTTCACGCAGTTTATGAATAAAAAAATCCGCAAGAAAAATTGATTCAACTAAAATCGAGTGAGGGGTTACGCATGAGTGGGCTGTTATGATTATCTTGGGTTCTGAACTTGCTGTCGCGCGAATATTTCTTAACCAAACTAAAGGAATTCGTGTTCTATTGTAACGCGGTAATTTACCAGTTAATTTAAACAGATCAACTAACCTGCCAATCGTCCAGTTTTGGTTGGGATGAAAATTGCGCGCTTGAAACCGATGGACGAACAAAAGTGGTGTTTAAATCACATTCGGAGTTGCTACCATCAATGACTGTCCTCGCCTCTTGAATAACTGATACTGGTAAACTTGCAAGAGCCATTTTCACTTGATTGGTTCAAAATGCCCCTGCTAGCTTCTCAGCTGTGAGTAATCAGATAATTGAGTAGGCGCGTTGTTATGGCTTTTCCTTTTCCTACAGGCACTCTAACCCAACTGTTCAGTTTCCGATCTAATGATGATTTGAATCTAGCGAAGACATTGCTTTATATGCCCGTTCGTTCAGATAGTTCGACTACTTTGTTACCAAATATGGGAAATGTAGGCGTGTAGGTGACCTAATCTCTTTGCGGTTGGACGAAACAATGCGTATTCCCTCTGGAATGAGTCTTAGCCAATCACTGACCAGAGATTTCTATAGTTGTCCTCTTGATGACGTCAATTGAGGGTAATTATTCGCCGCGGGTCATTTTTAGTGACCTTTGGGAGCTCTGATTGGCTGAAATTTGATGGCTCAGTAATTCTTTTGAGCGATGAAAACAACTTGATTATAAAAAGTTGACATATGAAATGAATCCTTTGTCTGCAAAATAAATACATTGAGCACAATAGCAAGTTGTAATTTCAGCTCATTTGAGTGACAATTTGACTTCCGTGCTGGAAGATTCCACGAATCTACATTCCATTAGTGACTTTGCTTCTTCCGAACGATCTCATTTTCCGTGCTGGCGTGCAAAATGCCCCTCGATTAAACGTTCAGCAGGTCTAAAAAGTGAATTTCAACGCACTATGACAATAAAAATTATTCTTAGGGGACGTCTAAGGACAATAATCAAGTCACTGATCCAAAACATTTTGTTGTTTGTCGGATCGTGGGAAAATAATTGTTTTGACTCGCATCGTCGGAAACATGACCAAATCGGGAAGTGGCGACCTTTTACGACTGTGACGTAGTAATGCTTTTGAATAGTCCCGATTGAGTGATATATTAAGAGGTCGGGTCGCTACGATAAAATGCTTTCGTTCCGACTTAGCTAGATTTATCAACTTATGGAATTAACTGAGTAGAGATTTGTAATTTATCCCATAAAAGAGCATTCTAAATATATGTATGTTGACAGGATCCGATCGGCTCTTGATGTTGATAATTTTTTTGGCTTTTCATTTTTAATCTGGAAGGTAACTGTTTTCTACTTTTTTAGGGTATACAACAAGGATAGATCAAAAGGCCGATTAGAGCCAAAAATATTGCCATGCTTATTGATCGGGTATTGAGCACGGCCAGCCTTATAAAAATAAACTGCGCCAAATTTATCCGCTGTTTACATTTTTTTCCTGTGTATAGACCGTTACGGAATGTGCGAATATTATCTCTACTCTAATTCCTTACAACTGAGTTCCAACACAAGAAAGGAAGTTACGGAGTTCATTGAGATAATTTGCATTTCCTTCGGCGGTCACTCCTTCTGACTTACAGGCCGTAAAAAAGGCGTAACGAGCCAATAATCCGTTACTTTATTTTAACTGTAACAACTTAACCCCTCGTTAATTTCCAGGTGGCTAAACCACGGGTTTGTTTATCAATTTTTAAAAGGACGGGCTGCACTCCGCTTGCTTAGTCCACGTATGCTTTCCGGAATACATCTCCTCATTCACGTGTTAATGGAACTCCTGCCATCTGAAAGTATCTAATTTTATTTATTTGAACACCACCGTATCTTACTCCCAAGACTCAAAGTATTAGGGGTTACCTCGTGCGATATTTTCCGTCCAATAATTTTCATCTTGGTTCAATGCAATGAGAAAGGTTCTCTCACGTATTTGGATAAAACAGTCACCTTGAGTCAACTGGACAGAAGAAGGGAAACGGTGCTCGTGCCGATGGACTATCTGAGTTGTTACGGTTCTCAGTGCAGAACGATAAGAACGAGAAAAATTTTAATAACTGACCCAAAAATGCCAAATCCTTACCATCGCTTGCTATCGTTTTACCTGCTCGGGAGGCCGACAGATGATCGAAATTCCTCGGCAGGAAACCGTAGATGACATCGGAATGTCGAAAGCCGATATCATTGTAGGGGGTTTTCGAGTATCAACTTCGTAGGCGGAGCCGAAGCTTGCCGATGGTGCGCCGATAAAGAAAGGTCATTGACAATTTCCGATGGACTGCGATATTAGACTGTTTACAAACTAAATGTTCTAAAACAAGAACAAAGCTTCACTGGGCGTCGCCCAGGGGTCAAGTGGACAGGCCAACACTCCGTCCAAAAATAACACACTTCACAGCGCTCGTTTCAGTATCACAATAGAAAAGAACGTGTCTTTCCATATAAGCCGCGATCTATCAGTATAATGTATCTGTAACTGTTTCAGACCGAAATGTTGTGTTTCCTTCGTTTGCTGGTGCGTATACTTCTAATAGAAACTGAGTATTTTCTTGAAAGTTCATGAGTGTCAAACCCTATTTGGTGATTGAGTTGTCATCGCATTGAAGAAGAGCTAAAGGTGCGTGTCGTAAATAGCATTAGGCCAATTCAGTTAAAACTGCGGGAGTGAAAAGATTTGGACACAAATAAACCCTCTTCTAAACGAATCGCCGGCAAAGTTGAATGCTACTGTACATGATCATCGCACATTTAGGCCGATTATGAAGTTACTATCTCCCTTCTCGCTCAGTAGCCAGCACACAGACGTTTGTTTTACGTTTGAAGTCAATAAATCCCCACGGTTTTTATTTTTTCTACGCGTTCTTGACGATTACCAAAGAGAAAATGGAGGGTCTGGGGTGAACAGGCGAGTCTCTATGCCGAGGCGATGCTCGATCTGTCGTAAAAAATCTACCTATTTCGTAAAAAGCTGTGTAATTATCTGGGTCGTAGTGGATCGCTGCCGTCACTTCCACTATGTTTTGTTTTCGTGTCTTTTCGTTGTGGTCTCGGAAGTCTCGTGGCTCGCTCGGTTTCCTGCGGCGAGGTCGTCGTAGACTATTGACGTCAATTGCGGTTTTCCGGTGTGATCGAGTAACAAACAACTTTAGCAGAATTTCCTGCTTTCAATTTTTGTTTTAGCAAAAAAGGCATTTGGTTTCATCACGGAGAGTTTCACTCCACCGCGAAAGGGAATTATTTCTTTGACAATTCTTGAGAGCTATGGCTGAACTGTATCCTTGTAAAAATGTTTGAACCCTATTGTACTTCAAATACACGTACAGTATGCTAGTCAAGCATATTGACCCGATATTGAGAATTAGTTAGATTGTCATCATCATCAGAGTATATGAAGTTCTACTGGGAATTCCAACTTTTGAGTAGTCTACTGAGAAAGCCATCCTTCAGCTTGGAACTATCTGTTTTTTACAATGATTTCAATGTTTATTTGTATTAGTATTCACACATGAGATAATGTTGCATACAAAGAAAAAAAATATAAATAATACTAGTTTCAATTTAGAACATTTTTTGCCGAATTCTGGCCATGTGCTGTAGATTCGTTTGAGGTCACTTTGTCAGGGGTTATCAAACTATATAGGCTTCGCTTTAACCAACTGTAAATTAGAAAAAGAGACTTTTGTTATCAGGAAACTGTCGCTACAACACGGTTTTTGTTTTTGGCTGCGAGCTGATCAATACGCGTCCTACTCTGTGGTATTTTGTGTGAGTGATTTTGTCGGCTTCATCAGGGTCAAGATGTATTTCTCTACCTTCTTAAGCATTCAGCCAAAATATAACTATAGAAAAAAATATAAACCGCTATGCTTATCTTGCTAACTAAAAATGTCAAAAAAAAATATCAAAAACTGAAGTGAACACTTGATTCGTTTGTTGAGTTTTCGGAAAGATACCGTGTTGAGTCTGTGTTAAAGGATCAAATAGCTACAATCTTATAAGATTATCTCAGTAGTACACGTCAGAAAGCTCCTCTAATTTCTCGGAGTTACTTAAACACATTAGTAGAGGTTTCTCATATCGGAACTAATATTTGTGCTTGATCGAGTGTACGAAAGCCTCCGGAAAGTCTCTGGTAACAGTGGCTTCCCTGTTTATTCCTCTCGCATTACCACCGACTTAACCAACTTCCTTCTTCTTAAGTTATATTTGGTCTGCAGATCATGCATCCATTAGCAAAAGACTTATCACGGATAAACTGGTTACAAACTGAAATACAACATCGGGGGCACCCAACAACGGCTTTCTCCTGAATACATAGAAAACACTTTTTTGTCTTTCCAGAGTACTTATAGATCGATATAGATATCTAAAACAGTAAAAGATGCATTCTAAGCAGCGCTATAAAATTTGCACCTGTTTGGTCATCCTAGGGGAACTTGAGTCTTTTCCAAATTACAAGGGCCTCAGCATTATTTCCCAATAATTTTAGCTGCAATTTAACGTACAGAAAAACTCCGCGTATAAGAACCTGGATTTTCAATTTAGCCTTAAAACAGGTTCTTATATAGATGGTACTTAAAGCAAATTTAGACTACCAAGGTTCTTAAAATAGGTTCTTATATTTTCGTATGAATTTCAGTTAAATATATTATAAACATCATCTCATAATACAATATAAATCATTTATACCATACAGTAATGCCTAAAGGCAGTACAGTGCAGGTATGTCCTTACCAAAACATAACAAACAAACTCATAGTCAGTTCTCTGAAATGCCATTTCAAAGTTGATACCAAGAAAATCTTGGGACAAATAAAGTACATTCATAACCAGTTCCACTGATAAGAACCTAACTTAAAATTTTAGCCTTAATAGGTTCTTACGTGGAGGGGGCTTAAAAACGAAAATTCTAGCCTAACAGGTTCTTAAAACCCAGGTTCATATACGCGGGGTTTTACTGTATTACGAAAGTAAGAATTAGTTTCTGATATCTCCCTCCATCACATTTTTGAATCCGATAATTTTAGGTTTCCTTTGTACGAAAAGTAGCCTAACTTGGGCAGTGAAATGTGAAAAATTAGTGAATAGTAGAAAAGCTTTCAAAATTGTATATGAATGGAACGGACATCTAGAAATGTTTAGCCGTCCTCAAGTAATAGAAAATTCTAGGCAATGTTTGCTTCTCCGAAGAGATATTTTACAGAAAACAGTCCACCCCTCTTTCCAGGCAGGTTTCATCGCTAGTTTGAGACAAGGAAAAAGGTTTTTTTTTCTCTTTTTGTCTTTTTGTTATTGTAGTACTGACAAATTAAAAAGTAGTTAAGTCTCCAGCTTTGTCCTCCATCTCCGTTGACTGAAAAGGCTAAGCTTCATTTCCTCCAAAACAGCGATAGTTGTTGTGTTGAGATGGCTCAGAGTTAGCGATGTTGACTAAAACAAGCTAAGAAAACGTACATCTTTTAATATCCTTTCTCTTGGCATTGGTTTTTTCTTCTTCTAAGATTTCCCTTGTAAAAGCTATACGCTACAATCATGGTTTATTGATCTGAGGATAAACGTAGCTGTAAAGATATACGAAGGGGCCAAAACGTACGCTATATGACTTACAGTGTGGACTAAAGGGTTGAAGGCCAAGGGCCCAAAGCGTCATTTTATAGAAGCTAATTGCTAGTATACACACCTAAAATGGGGAACAGGGAACAGTTCACAAGCACGACGAACGGGAAAATGAATCTTTGAATTGGGACAAAACCTGGCTTGAAACCCTCACCCTTTCAGTGTTTTCTTTACCCATTCACTGTTTTGTTGTCATTTTTCATGTTCCCGTTTCCAGACCTTACGATGCGCTAACGGCGACGTTGATGAAAACGTCGCTGAAAAATAGACTTCACATCCTTTCACTTTTTTTCGCGATTATTCCAAGGGGCCCAGTTACTTAAAAAGAAGGAATTTGGGTTGGAGCTGAAGAGAAGGGACCGCGCCCGAGTTCAGACAGAGATTGTAGAATTTATCGCCTTGCCGTTTCCTTTTCTAAGTAAACTTAAAATTTGGTCAATTCACGTCCTAGTTATGCAGTGACGGCAAAGTAATGTACAAAAAAGTGGATGCACGTGCAGAATTCAGGGGCACCCAACGACAATTTTCGGAAAAATATCTGTTCGGAAGACGATTTGAGATCTAGAATTTTCGGAACATTTGTTGTAAAATTTCTTGCTTGCCTGCCTCTCCTAGGATTTTCGGACATCTAAAAAATGGTAAAATTGCCTATTTTTAACGGATTTTTACCCTAAAAAGGTCACCTAGAATTTTCGGGAGCCTTTTTTCTGGCTAAAATTTTTGAAAAGGTAAGTTTTGATCCCTATAATTTTCGGATCACTAGACTTTCAGCTAGGAAATCCGAACAGATGAAAAATTTTAGGGGATAAAAATATGCCTATATCTACCGTTTAAATACTAAAATACGTTTAACAATTCTATGTTTAAGTGGTTTTGAACTATATTCTCGTTGGGTGCCCCTGAGAATTGTTGTTTTGCTCATTAAACCTAACGCTTTTTTGACGTTCCCGTTGCCGTCGCTTTCGCCGAGTGAGTTTCGTAAGGTCCCTTATAACTGAAGACTGCAGCAAAGACAAAACTAACCATTGCCTGTTTTTCATTGATTTAATCGGTCACTTCTGTCTTTCTTACATTTACAAAAAAAAAAAAAGATTACGAGAGTTATCTACTACTGAGGGCACGAAGACCTCTGGCTATGCAATGCAAGCTTGTTAAAAAAATTCTAATGAGGTGTCCTTTTTTAGAAGACAACACTGCCTCACCTGGCGCATGCACAGTCGTTTTTCAGCCCTGTTCCTTTCTACTACAATAGATTCGATTAAAATTACATTGATAGCGGTGGCTTAATTAATTTATTTGTATCTTTGTAGCAGTATTTGTCATATATTACATTTAACATTCCATCAGTTTTAGTACAGTTCGTACTATACGCAAACTTTACTGATTATAAAAACCGCAATGAAGAGGAACTTCAATATATATTATTCTGGATGGATGTTTTGTAGATCTGAAGTTGTATCTTCATTACTGAGTTTTAATCGAGTTTTATGCTGTTATATCTGTTGCAGTTAACTTTTATTTTTCTATTGTTTTTGGGTATGATTATTTATGCTAATGTACGGATGGGGGTAGATAAATCTTCGATCTTTGATCGGATCTCTTAAAGGAGATAAAAATGTACTAAATTCAATATATAATTTTTCGATGTATGCACTTTTCGCCGAATCATTTCTTTCATTGGAGCTGGTGCCAAAGCGTCTTTTTGCTTGACTGGTCAAACTCTGCTAAAATAGCACACGCCTATCCAACGTATAGTTTGGAAAGGTTGATTTTATATTTTTTTCCCGGGATTCATTCAGTACAGTCGTCCATGTCGTCTTACAACCACCTCAGTTTGGAAAGCACTAGTTTGGAACTTAGGTTGATTTTATATGATTTATTCAGTATTCAGTACCTCAGTATTACAGGCACCTCAGTTTGGAAAGCTCTGCTTTTAGCCTGCGTAAACGTTACTGAGGCAGGTTGATTCGTGTTAAGTTTGATTACAAACCAGTCTCGCACGGATTACTTTCAAGGACAATTATATATGTTCCAGCAACCTTTTGTGCCGGAATTCCAGTGACTTATTAAAAAAGACAATTTGATTTTGTTTTGTTTGTTTTTCAGTGTTATTTGTTTTTGTTTTTTTTTTTTGTGCAAGAAGAAGTAAATAAAGAAACAAAAGCTCTTTGATTCAGTTAAATTTAGCGAGCTTCCCACGTTACTAAATTAATGTAGCTCGCACTCTTTGATTAGGATCAGCAACCTTTTGTTTTGAAGTTATTTTCTGCGTATACGCCCACAAGCCTATCAATTACAGTTAATCCAGACATTTTAAGATCATCTATCTTTATGTAATTAAGATGGGTTTGTTTGTAGTCTTATCAACTTTTAGCAATAAGCAAGCTGGTTAACAAACAAAAATCCCTTCAAACATTGTTATTCTAGAACTTGTGAATGACATTAGACATAATATAATTGTATTCAGTTTTTTAAATTCTAGCTGGACAGACTAGCTGTTTCCACGTTTGCACTGACTTGACAATTTAATTTAATTTTCGTTTTGTTTATTAACGAAACAAATTATCGGAATTAAAATGGCCCACACAGTCAGTGCACTATGACCTTTCGTCGAGCGTTTAGCTTTACGATAACTAATCGGTCTCGGCCGTGGGTGTGTCGGGAATGTTCGCTATGCTTCGCCAAGTCGATGTTTCAGCTAATGTTTGTTTGTTTTGAAATGACGAAAGAAAATTCGAGATGTGGGTGGAACAGCCTAGGAATTTATTAACAACGAAAGGAATGTGTAGTTCAGTAGATTGTTTTTCAAAGACGAGTATAGTTGTATGGAGAGTAGGTGTTCAGGTTTTAAAAAAATTAACCTGAAAAAAACTCTGTTAGTCAGAGCTGCCAAATTTACAACAAAGCCGGGAAAAGAAAAAGAGCAAATGGCCCTCGCTATCATTAAGCAAAATAATGAACGGAACAGCTTACAACAGAGGTTCTGGTTACTATACGTTCAGGATCTGCAGCCATTTTAATTTAGTCATCTATTCTACATGATTGGTGGTAAAGCGAAGACTGGGAAAAGCCAATTTTATTCCAGCATTATTTCAAGATGTAACATCATAAATTTCTGAAGAATTTTGAAAGAGCAGCGCTGCTTCCTCCCCTTGAAGGAGGAAAATGGCGAGATTTAGGCGTTTTCAAGAAGGAACGAACACTTGAAGGGGAATGTGAACATTTCTATCTATCTTAGAGACCTTAGATGGCGAAGAAGTAGTGGCGAAACCTGGAAACAGGTCTGCGGGAGTGGGACACCCAACACCTCGGTGAGCAGTCCGCCATTTTGTCTTTTTTCAACGGAGAATTGGGTGCCACTGCCACAGGCAGCTCAATAATAGGGCCATTTATACAAGAAAAAATAAGACGCGTCCTAAATAAGACGCAAACTATCCCCTATAAGACTGTGCCGTTTATACGGGATAGTTTGCGTCTTATTTAGGACGCGTCTTATGTAAGACGTATCTTAATTTTCCTCGTATAAATGGCCCTAATGAGGCTATGAATTGAAGGCATGTAAAAGATTAATTTGGCGCAAAACAGTTCCAAAAAATAGAACTGTAGCCGCGATTAGCTTAAATCGAGAAAGGAATGTGGTTCGAATATATGTGAGCAGCCGTTTCTTTTGTAGCTTGCGTAGCATGGCGGTTTTGTCGGGCCACTACACTACTGAGCGACGAAGCCGCAAATGCGCGCCCGAAAGAGCGGCGAACCCGCGCGAAATATATAAACCGCCTGCTCGGATTCGTGGCCTTTTCAACTGCGGCCCCTTCATCTAATTTTGACATCCTATTGACAACTTGTTAGGTTTCACAATTCCCCCCCCCCCTTATCTCTGGGTCTGGATGGTCGCGCCCCCCCGCATCTATAGGGCTGGATC
The DNA here is from genome assembly GCF_958299795.1 of Porites lutea. Lineage (NCBI taxonomy): Eukaryota > Metazoa > Cnidaria > Anthozoa > Scleractinia > Poritidae > Porites > Porites lutea. Next base: position 18,307,589 of record NC_133209.1, on the reverse strand, counting down.
CGCCACTAGTTTTTACAGGGGCACCTAACAACTCCTTTCTGTAAAATAACTGCTCGAAGGAGCAAATATTGCCTAGAAATTTCTGAAGCTCGAGAAAGGCTAAAAATTTCTGTATAACCGTTCCAGTTGCCTAAGATATTCGGAGTTTTTCTTCTTTGTTACCTACGATTTTCGAATTTGGGTTCTCAACACGCATTTTATTACCAAGATATTGGGAATGCTGCTAAAAAAAAAAGGTCTCCAGAAAATTTCGGTATAAAGACAAAGGACCCTTAGAATTTTCTAATGATAGTACGGCTACTCCATTTCCTCGAACTTGATCAATCGGACCCATCAGGACCGCTAACAGTTTCGGATGAGACGAAAAATCCACCTAAAACTTTCGAAACGGCCAAAGTTCCCCTAAGACACCCGAACAGATATAGCTAGATATTAAACAGGTTTTAGGGCAGCTCCAAATTAACCAAACGGGCCAAATCATTTGAGACACTTCGGTCGTTGGTCCCCTTGTTTTAAGCTCTAGACCATTTGCACGTTTTTGACCAACGCAATGTTTTGCAGTCTAGATAAGAGTGACAATCACTGCAATCAGCTTCTTTAACTTACTTTTATTAACACCCCAACAACACCCTTTAAACATCATCAATGCATGTATTAACTCTTTAGCTTCTCATTTAACGTTTGTAGGGCCTTGACGAGAATTTGCCATTGGCTGAATCTATGAATTGTTCTGTCATGGAAAAAGCCGCAGGTAAAATGTTCTGCACCTCCGACTCCTGGGACGACATAAAACCTTAAAAATTACAAAAAAGTATACTGGTATCAATGTAAAAATCAATTAAAAGTTTTTATGTCATAGTTATAATTTTAACCTTGAACTCGAAATGCGAACATGCCTCAACAAAGCTTCAACTCTGAAGTGACCTTTAATTTTAAGATTTTTATAAGGGGAATGGATGGCCATACCTTTGTAATTCTCTTCTGCAATAGCAAGATCATCTGCCTGGCGTTTCGAGATCTCTTCTTGAATCACGAACTGCGAAAACAAAAAGAAGGCTTAATTATAGTTTTCATTTATTGACGAGCTAACAGGTTAACCACAGTGCGAATGTAGCCCCATGATTTGGATAGCCTGCCAACGCTGGAGTTCTCGTGAATGCGGGGGTGGAAAAAGAAGCTTTTTCTGTCTTGTCTGTTCTTGTAAATGCGAAATTTTAGCAGCAGATACCACAGACAGCCCAGATTCTAAGGGAGTTCGTTGGAAGATAAATGTATGAGAATAAATAATAAAATATGTGTTGTGTCTTGTACTCAGTGTCTGATCGTTTCTGGAGCCATTTAATTTTGAAGCCGCTTTGAGGAGTATCAGAGATTTCGAGTTAGAATTAGAAAAATGGCCCCTTTCATTTCAATTCTTTTCAAAAAGTGGAATTTAGTAAGTTTTTATCTATTTCTGTTATTCTCAAACATTTTCCTATAAAATTCAATTTCCAACAAAAAGTTCCATAGAGTCGGGGCTACCTGTTGAGGTACTCACCTCGCTTCTTGATAAAGACATTCTCGATTATACCAAACAATACTAGGGGCTGTTATAACCTTTTCGGTGTTTGAAAGAGACAAAATCACTGAATGAATATCGCCTGCTCTGCATGCATGTCCTGTTATAGTGGGTTACAAACGTGATCGCGAGGCATATTTATGTACTACGTGCTTGTCTTGAGTAATGCTGGCTTTGAAAACAACTGTAGCGTGCTTGTCTCGGGTCAAAAAACGTGACGAGACAAAAACGGCTACGAGGGTAGACTAACGCCTGCCACCCGGGGCCTGCCACGCAGGCTACTGAGAGCAGCTAGTGATAAAGCTCTTTTGGGTATCCTCAAGAAATAGTGAGTTGCGGGGTTTTCTCATCACTTTGCGACAAAGGTAAAACCGAGGCACAGTACATTGTTCACAGTCCCCTCTTTTTCCGTACGATCGTCGGGATCGAGCGATTACCCCGTACGGGCGGTCTTCTTGGCTTCACAAGACGTAGCGTAACGGTAGCGTTCGAACTCGACGATCTTGGATCTTACGAATCAGGGTCTAAGAACAGTCTAGGGGAGGATACTCTCGCCAATGCTTCAATGAAAAATCTAAATATTGTTCCTGAGACGACCCGGAGAAGGGAGGGCGTGTGATGCTCGATATACCAAGTCAATGTATGCACTACTGTGTCATTCTTTTGCGTGAAGTTTATTGTTTTAAATGTGTAAGGGCCAGATATCAGTCCTGTGTTCTTTACGACGTAACTCGAGACTTGCCATTAACTTGGTACATGGTGCACCGGACAGAGGGCTCTGTCATGGAAATTACAGGGATGCTCGTCGGCTTAGGCTTCATTTAACTCCTAAAGGAGACAAAAACAGCTGCAAAGGAGATCTGTCAGAACGCGACGAGTGGCGGGCGAAGCGAGCCGCGCGGAAACGCACAACTCAGCAGCGAAGTCGAGAGGCGCTCTCGGTCTCCCCTCGCGTGTCGCTCGCGCGTTTCTTCTCATAATATCCCCCAAATGGAAAGCTTGCTTCAAGCTAAGGCACAGGCAGAAAACACATAGTAGACACTACGAGAATTCTCTGTATGAAAGTCCATTTACTATTTATGTACAACAATCTTGCATTTGCGTACAAGACTAGCATTGTAAGAACTTTAAATTCACAAAACTTGAGAAACTCCGAAAATCGTTTGGAACACCCCGAAAATTAAATAGACATTGCTCTAACTAATGCCTCTAAACACCCGTTTAAAAACCATTTTAAAAGAATATGTTATTCGAGTTTAATGGCTACAAAAAATAATTAAAATCGAACAAATAGAGACATCATTGCTGATTCCTTTTCCAGAATCAAATATAGAAAATTTGAATGAAAAAGCGAGACTGATGTAACCATTGAAAAAATACCTCTCCGGCAGTTGTTGGCTTTCAATTTATCAAGCCGTGCAAGGTAGTTCTAGCATTTGTCTGTGATAATATGCAGGGTTTGGTGTGACTTAAAAGGAATCACATTCTAAGAGTTGCGTTCAGTGCGCAAATGTGAACATTCCAGGGCTCACATTTCGAACTAAACCATTTTGCGGCATTTATTTCCCCATCGCACACATTCTTTCCATAAAACTTTGAAGGTACCTTACGGAGAATTTTCAAGTTTTTCTAGCACCCTAAGAGAAAATGTCAAAATTTCAAAAATAGTGCGAGGCCCTGGGGCAGAGTTCTCCCCTAAAGCTATGAAGGAAAAAGAAAATATCGTACAGAGACGATGATAAGGGCAATCGCCGGCCCCGACATACGAGGCGCCCGACAACGGTGGCCAACACTACCCAACGAAACCGCAATAGAACGAAGGAAATAGGCCATCTCCGAGCTTCAAAAACTCTCACTTTCAAAACGAGACCAAGATGCAAAACCTTTGTCGTGAAAATAACTTTTATTTGCATGTGAATAAAAAGCAGTCCAACCTGTACATGACAGCCCTGTATATAGCGGTCACCCGGTATATTACGGTCACCGGACAACTTTCCAAAAATTAATTGCCCTGTATTTTCTGCAAAGTTGACCTGTATATATTAGCGGTCACTCTGTATATAATGCTCACATTGCCATTTCCCAAGGGTGACCGTTGTATACAGGTTTGACTGCGTTTTCATATCAATGATTTCGCACTTAGTCTCGCCTTGAAACAGAGGCTTGACGCAACTCGGAAATGGCCAATTTTAAAGAGCTGTAAATAATAATACATCGCATGTCGGGGTCTTCCCATATCAAAAGGGCGGGCAAAACGTTTCAAAAGGAATTTTAAAATAAAAATTATCATTGAATGACAGCAAAGTGCAGTGTACTGTACAATTTTGTGCATTTATTGACGGCCAAGTTAGGAGTTTTAACTTCTGAGACGAACTGAAATGACCTACACATTTGAAACATGTTTTGGAAGTCATTGCCTGTTGTATGCTTAAAGGAAATCGCTTTTCTTTACTATTTCAAAGTAGAACGTTTTTTTTACCTGGAATACTTCACCTTTGAAATATATTTTCTTTAGCAACTGTCTCATTTCTTCACGTTAATTTTGAGTACCCGCAAATAATTCACTAACAAAATCTGACAAACCTGATTCCAGTGCTCTATTGTCTAGAAATCTAACCTTGTAACAATTCAAACGACAGATCTTTGGGTAAGTTTTACTGTTGCACCGCTCGTGATGCAGCCTAAATCACAAGCACAGTTAACAGTTTGAATTTGTCGACGGGAAAAGAAATTATGACCAGCTGAATAAACCTTCTTTTCTAACTTGGGTGGTTCATCAAGACACGTACGTTAACTCAAACCTCTTATTGACCCCGAATCTGGTAAATCTTGCGCTGTTGTAAAAGGTGGTTCTAACTTCTGAGCTGGTACCCTGCATGCAGAGTCTCCTTCGATCAGTCCTAGATAAGTCGGGAGATCTCGGAGGGTGTTATCCGCCTCGGCCTACGGTTCGATCTCCCGACTTATCTAGGAAGATCGAAGGAGACTGCACGCAGGGTACTGAGCTGGCGGATGAAATCCAAAAGTATGAACGTTTTACTGAAAGTTCATAAGCAGTACTGTCATGTGGTGGTGTTTTTCTTGGCAATGTTTTGTACTTTTTCACAATACTAAAAACTACTTGACAGAGAAAAGGTGAGGTATTAAATTTGCAAAAGGTCGTAAGTGACTGAATTTCTAAAAGCCCGAAATAAAAGTTAGTGGCAAAGCAAGTCAATACCAAAAACCTCGCACAAAATTTGACAACTCCTGCACTCAAACACTGTTCGTCTGAAACATATTAGTAAAATCCAACTAGTGGTCTATTATCAGTGCTGCGTTCTGATTGGTTCAGCTACTACTAGGCTATATGTTATAGTCCACTAGTAGCGAAAAGCGCCGGCTTTGAAAACCGAAACAATAGCGGCTGAATCGCGTTTTGCTAGCTAAAGTTGTTTTGTCTCGATATTTTTGACAAACTAGTTGGATTTTACTAAAACAATTATTCCTCTCGCCCTCATGGGCTATTGACTTAGAGCCCACTCGGGGTCGAGGAATAATTGTTAAATACAGTCAACTCTCTCTAAGACGGACACCTTTGGGACCGGCACTAGCCGTCCGTCTTATAGAAAGTCGAATAGAGGGAGCAAAGAAAGGCAGGGACCAACTCCAGGTGTCCGTTTTACAGAGGTGTCCGTTAAGAGAGAGTCGACTGTAGTCTGTATACAGCACCCCCCCGCCCCCTCAATTTTCGGGGCGGCCATCTTGGTAAATGAAACCAAAATAGCCGCCCATTAGTGAGCGCCACAACCTTAGGAGGATTCAAACAGTCTAAAACATGCCTGTTTGCACAGGTCCTTGCTCGACGTCCTTGCATATCTTTTTCTGATAATTTGTGCTTTCAAAAGGCGAACCACCACTCAATTCGGGGTGAACGTCTTGGGAAAAAGGAAATAAATTGTCTTTCCCAACACAATAACTCGCACTTCAAAATGAGACTTCGTCCCACTTGATCGCCGTATCCATGAGGTTCTTAAGCGAAAATATCCTTTTCTGACACGATTCCTCTCTTCGAACAGTTGAGAAACACCCATGAATGCAATGTCCGAGCAACTGTAATTAACGCCAAGAACTCTAATCCAGTTCTTTCCAACAATATTTCTATTCTGTCTTGCATTGCAACAATCCACACTTTTAAAAGTCGGTAAATTACAAGGTGCCAAAATTTTCCTTGGCTACATTTTTCAGGATAACTTAAGATTCAAAAAACAAAACAAACGAATAAGCAAAAAATTCAGTTACGGGCAATTCTGTTGCAAGGACTTTTCCTTGACATCAGGCAAAGCCATGTTCTGAGTCACCTCCATTTATGAATCCGTGCGGCGGCCTGAAGTGGCAGTTAAAAAAATCGAAGAACTTGCGTTCTCTTTCTTCTTTTGTAACCTTGTCACTCATTTTCTCCGTACTTAAAATCATTAACATGCACTTCATCAAAAAGGTCCAAAAAGATGGAGAAATAACCATTTCTTGAACAAACTCCCCTGTAAAAAAAAGTAAAAAATAATTTATACACATTACACAAGATTAAAGGATCAAGACAATTTCGTACGAAAAGAAGCACGAAAATAAAGCCATGATTAGTAAACCGGGTTCAAGGCTTCCCGACTCTCTTTACTTTTAACTTTCTTCTACTTTCTTTTTAATTTTAAAATTCAAGTTTAGGAGTGCTAACCATCTACACAAACCACCCGGATGAAAATCTTGTGCATACCGTATATCCTCTATTAAGCCCCCAATAGGCCATTTGCACTAAGAGGTCATGTGACATCGTTTTTATGAAAATAAAAGTTGTATGACTTTGCCTTCGAAAAACGATTAGGGGGTCATATCTTAAACAAAATAATAATTATTTGGTTTTTCAAACCCGCACCATTTACTTAAAATGAGCAAGTTCGTAGCTGGTCACGTGACCAAAATATGATTTTTAAAATTATGAATTACCTCTTTCTGAACACAAATTTTGCACTTAAACTTCAAGGAAATGTTGAAAAGATGATGTGGTAGCGTTTACAGCACATCTGAGCGTAACTATCACACGTTTAACAAGACATAAGCAAAAAGTAGTTTTGGCCGCCATGTTGGAGGGCAAGAGTATGCCCTCCAACATGGCTGCCAATACAAATCATACTACTTTGTTGAAAAATCAAAGTGCCATAAAATATCTCCCTTAAATGCGTTTTCTCTCAAATTTCGGGTGTAAGATAATTTTTATGTGCTCTGTCAATTTTTGGCATCAGCAAGATTCCAACTTATTGTTTAAAGGAAGCATTGGTCACGTGACCTCTTAGTGCAAGTGGCCTATCCCCACCTTTTAGGGGAAGAAAGTTAATAAGTCCCCCTCTCTTTTCAGGAAAAGGTTTTTATTGAATTAGTCCTTTTATATTTTAGTCGTTTTAATTGAGAGAGTATTTTTTTCAATCAATCAGATTAATTATTTAAAGTAATTTATGAAATTAATTAATTTCAACATTCCTCGTAAAGCGCCATTGGGCATTGCTGGAAATGGCGCTATATATAGTATTATTATTACTATTACTATTATTATTATTATTATTATTATTATTATTATTATTATTATTATTATTATTATTATTATTATTATTTAAGCCCCCTCCCCTCCCCTCCCCTCAATTATCAAATATTAGCCAGTGAAAAAGCAGTTTATTAAGAAATCGTACCATCAATGTTAATTGTTCCACACGAGCATTCGATGTCAAGAATAAAGTGGTTGTGAATTGCCATTATACGAACTAGAGTCACTTGGTCTTGAGCATCTTTCGCAGAGTTCTTCGTACGTTCCTCCATGAAGAAAACAAACAATAATAACTGTCATGTTGTCACAGCCCAAGCCGCCCATCTGACAGTCTGGTGCTAAACACCGCGTGAGAAGTTCTTCACAGATCTGAGATGAAAATATCAAGTAAAAATTGAGAGAAGAAAATAACTGAAGCCAAACCTGTATGGAGCGACAAGCGTTCCCGTTGTTGACGGACCCAATCATAATTAATTGACAATTGGTTCTGATTGTTCATTGAATAATCCATTGATGAAATGTATAATCTAATAATTCAAATTCAGCCTCTCCTTGTTTGATTGTAGACAACAAAGTAGTTTTATCTTACACAGGAAAAAAAAAAAACAAACAACATGTCCTTTCAAAACTTGGCGAGCCGTTAACATGAGAAAGAAAAAGTTGGCTTGGCTAGAAGGGTGACCCTTTAATGGTAGGGTCACCTTTCTCGCTGGGCCAACTATTCTCCATATTATAAACACTTTGGCTTACTCAGCTGAATCAACTCAGAGCATGCCCGAGCGCCGTTGTTGTCTCTTGCCTCGGGCCAAGTGGGCAACGTTTTCCTCACTAAAACGTTCGCCAAATTTGATTTGGCTGGGAGTGGGAGGGTGACGTGACCCCCCTTTCCCTCGGGCAACTTTCCTCCATATTAACTGGGCCTTGGAGAATAATTTCAGAGATTTTCAAGAAAATACAGTGTGTGAAACATACCAATGGTCTAACAGGGAACTGCAATGGAGAACAAGAAAGAACATCATGCGATGAACATACGAACCTGTTCTGGTTCCATTCTTTGCGATATCCTTGTTCTTACAAAGTCAACCACTTCTTGATTAGATAGGACATCCCAGATTCCTAAAAAAAGTTTACAGTACAGTCAGAATAAAACTTAAATCTGTCTATGAAGGTTAAAAATATTGTTTTTCTTGTATTTATAGAACGTTCACTCTGTATACTTTTTACTTGATAATGACGTCTGGGAATGTCGAAACGTCGCATAGTTTAACTTTTTAAAAAATTTCTTAAATGTTTTTAAGAAAAAATTTTACGCAGTTTTTAGTAGCTAAATGTTCTAAAAAGTAGCTTCTTTTTATTCTGTTAAAACAGCATAGTACAGGTACCCACGATAGAAAACAATGTAATGGAAAAACATGCGCAACACTGAGGAAAGACAATAGACAAGATAAAAATTACACATTTCTAATACACCAAAATGATCGAATGAATGAGCAACTAACCATCACAAGCTATTACAATGAATTCATGATCTGTAGTAACGTCTTTTTGTATAACATCAGGGAGAGCTAAACATCAGGAAGATAAGAGGAGGATAAGATCACTTTTACTGGCTCACTTTAGGATTTCACAGTATTTAGGTACTATTAACCTTTTTATACTACTACATGAGAAATTTCTGCAATTTGATTGGCTTAGAGCAGTGGTATTTCAGCTTAATTTGAAATACCTACATGTGAAAATTACAAACCTTTTGCGGGTAGTAGTATAAACAAATAATAGCATGATTTGTACATGATATTTGGCATACAACTTGTGATATTTCAAAATTGTCTCAAATTTCACTTGCCTATTGGCTCGTGAAATTAAGTATAACAATTTTGAAATATCACTTGTGGTATTTATGCCAAATATCACTACAAATCATGCTATTACCTATACCAATAATGCCAAAACAAAATGTTTATGATGAAATTATCTCGAGTACACGATCATGATCATCTTTTTAATGTTAAAGTCATGCCAGGTCAAGCATACCCCTCATACTTTCTATTAATAAATCGATTATTTGAAAAATGAATCCATCAGTCTTTGCCACAACCAGTATCAAATTCAAATCTGCATTCCAGCACGTGTAATGAGTAGTGAATTTTTCATGATAACATCTCTGTATTTGGTCAGATTGAAAAATCTTTTAATGTATAGAATTGCTTTGAAGTTATTTACATCATAACTAAAAAAACCTGGGCTGGTAGAAATTTCATAGCTACCTCGTGTGTGAATTCACCGCTCATTACTCACACCGGAATGCAGAGAGGAATCTGAAATCTACAACTACCAATGGATTCAACTTTCGAATAATAAGTTCATTAATAGGATCTTGCGGGGTATGCTTGACCTGGCTTGACAGTAAGAAATAAGGAAAAAGATAACACTACATGTGCTAATTTTAACACTTATGATGTACTGCTTGCACTGTGAAGGAGGAATACAGTAAACATTTTTGTGAACACTCTGTATCCTTCTCCCTATTAGTAACGCTCTTCATTGGTGCCAGATGTGAAAGTGTACAAAAGATTCTTCCATCTTACGGTACCTGTTACAATCTGTTCCTCGGCAGATTTCTTGTCATTCTTTTTAAAGCAAAAATCTCCAAGAGCTCTTGATAAAGCCAAATTACCTACAGGATAACACACAATAACAAATTCATTACTGCCCATCAAAATGGAACTAAGCACTGAAACCCAAAACAATAATTCAATTTAATCTACTTACCATTTACTCTGTTAAACTCTACCCAGCCTCCTGCTGCAATAATTCTTCTGGTTTCATCTTGAATAAAAGAGAGAAAACATTGTTTTTAATGAGAAGTGGACACGTGAAGGAATAATGTGGCTGATGATGCAAATCAGCAATCAAACAAACAGCTTGGGTAAGAAACAAGCCAATCTGCCAATTAAAGCCCCAAACTGTCCAATTCTCCTTCTAATTTTCCTTGAAAATATTTAAGAAATAAAAGAAGAATTGGAGGACTACACACAAGCCCTAGGATTTCAAATCTCGTGGAGAACAATTTTTCGGCTTCGTGCCCAGAGTTCACGGAAAACCATCTGTAACAATTTTTTGGTCCGTAAAAATTCATGGGAACCCACTTTTATTTCTTTTAATGTACAGAAAAACTGGACGCCATAACAATAGCTGTTACATCTTTCATGCATGAGTCATCAGTAATGTGCAATGCACTTTGGGAACGATTCAAGATGGTGGATGATAGAAAAATGGTAACGTTTTTTAAAATTTTCGTATATACACAAGCTGAGTCATAAAGAATTGCTCTGCTAGTTAAGAATCCAAGTGGAAAAATACTACAGGGTGCAAAGAAATTCATTTTTACAGCTTGTCATTTGGGCAAGCTGAAACTAGTAGTTACTAGCCCAAACGTCATTTCAACTAGCCCCCAAAATTTTTTGATGAGCAGAATTGATTTCACAGTTCTTCTGTAAGAAGAATTCCTCAAAATACTTCACTTGCCCGTTGGGCAGGTTAAGAACAGAATTCACTAGCCCCATAGCAAAATCCACTAGCCCCACGCTATCGCACACTACTTTCTTTGCACGCTGTACCTATATTGTATTTTGATCCCTCAGGGTAAGTCACTGGGAAACTATTTTTTGGTTCTGTTTTTTTTCTTACGATCACTGTAACGAAATCCTAGGGCTTGACATAGGGCCTTATTCCATGCACACCAAATCAATTACTTTCATAGATATCCCAAAATACTACAACATTAAACAAATAATTTTATTTTGATGTCCATTACACATCTAACATGTCAGCATTACCATCATTGCTGGGTTTATGATCATAGGAAAGTTGTTCAACTGCTCCTTTCTTTGATGCTATTGCTCTGGAGTCACCAACATTTCCCTAAAAAGACCAAGAAAATCAGGAGGTGGATATTACAAAAAGTACATACACACTGCAGAAAACCATTTATCCACCATGAAACACCAGTTATTTTGCAAACCCTTATACAACCCTCTAGGGTGGATTATTGCATAATTCACGCAATTTACCTCCCAAGTGATTCAAAATATTATTTAACTTTCCATCACATGTGGCACAGTTCATCCATTCATTGGTACTACACCTTTAAAGGGGACTTTACAATTTACAAAGTTTGTTGTTTCTAAAACACTGTCAAGTAATCGACAATACATCAGTGGCTATTTCTTCTTTTATTAAATATATATCTTCCTTCTTTTATATATAAAATAAAAGTGCTGTCAAGAGTGAAGAAAATATTCAACAAAGCTCACTCTCGCCCCAGTTTCAGCAAAAGGTGTACCTCAGGGCCCTAACATAACATGCCCTATTAGTACAATGAACATAATATTTTTACTATTCCCTTAATCTGTTAGCACCCTGTTAGCCACACTACTACTACTACTACTACTACTACTACTGCTACTAAATGTAAACTTATTCATCGACTGTGCTAATCACACAATTGCCGTGCAATCCATCACGTTTTCCTGGAGGCTGTCAATTTAAGTTGAATTTTTCCAAGTCAAACAAATGTAAGTAGACTTTACCCCAGGTCAAGAAATACCACAAATTAACAACACTACTTTCAGAGCCACTTTGATGCAAAAAATGTGTTGCTTGATCACTGGAGTGACTGCCATTGATTAAGAACACTAAGGATATTCTTACACAATAAATTTTCTGGTTTTTGAGAATAACTACTACAGCAGTTGTTCCTGCCATCTCATCCTTCATCTGTTCATCTGAAATCAAAACAAAATAAAACCAACGGTGAAAATTATATAAATGATAACCTAAGTTAGGAAAACCAAATTATACAGGAAATAAAAACAGGCGATGGCCTGGGCGTACCACTTCAGTTGTTTACCAAAGGAAGCAAAGTAACTGTGTCCTTCAGCAGCAGTTACTAATATTGACATTAACTTGCTCAATTTTGGACTAGATTTACAGTAAAAGACAAAGCTCCTGCTTTGTACTGTTATGATGATTTTGCTTTTCTTAGACTTGCAGTTTTTTGAGGTTAATGTATATTCTCTCTCGTCATGTTCAAGTTGACAGCATACCATGCCGTAAGAGTGATATAACTGAAGTTGTGCCAATCCTTCAATAGCAAAACCTACCTATTGTTTGATACGTTAAGTATCTCATTTAGGATTAAAAACAATGATACAAAAATACATTTTCACACTTTATGAACACCAAACAAACAGAAATTCTTTAATAACTCAATTCCTTATTGTCTGCACATCTCATTGTATTCTATTAGCTTTGAAAGTAATTGAACGTTTTCACATGATATCATGTCCGCCATGTTGATGACCCAAAACAATAAAACGGCAGCCATGCTGGAGTCTCAATTCAGTCCTGGGGGAGTTGAAGCTTCTTCTTATGTAAAAACGTTCTTTTGTTTCAATAAATTTGCATAACTGCTGGCCACGTGAGTGGAAATGCTCTATAGACAAGGTGACAACAATATTTTAGCCAAAGTCAACACTTCTGAGCATACCTTTCTGCATGTCTGTGTCACATGACAAGAAGCCACCTTTTATGGCTTCATGTATGTTACCTTTTCCTGTGAATAGGAATGAAAAGCAATACTATTGATTTATCAAAAAATATATACAGTATCTCAGATTCTAGGGACAGGACTATGAGAGAGTTGACAACACACTACTTTGTGAAAGGATACAATGTTACAAGAGAGTTCCACTACAAAATAGCAATGATTGACATACTTTAGTCATGAATGGAACATTTGAATCAAAAATGTGTAATTATGATAATATTTTGTTCTAATTATCTAACTGAGGGAGCCCATTCCTTATAAGCCCGGTGGCTTCTCTTGGGCTTCCTCACCATGAGAGTTTAAATAATTAGATTTTTTTTGTTTTTATAACTTATGGCAAACAAAACAATAAACAATAAATAAACAAAGCTTTATCTACAATAACAAAATGTTTCGACGTCATCAAATTAGTTCTCAGCAAAATAACCTGACCAACAGAAAGAAAAACCCTTGAAAGAATAGACCGTATTTTCTTAAAGTTGCCTAATATATCACACTGTCTTAATTGTAATTATTTGAAGAAAAATGTATACACCATATGCTGGTATAGTTTAAACTGATACAAAACTGATGCAATTAAGTTACTTTGACTGAAATACATACATGTACATTAACATTGATTTAAAAAACAATATTAAATTTACAATGTTATTATTGTGGCCTTCCTTACCCCAGGCCGAGTGATTAACAATCTTTGTGTGAATGCATCTGCCACAATACTGTGCTACTCTGGCCCCTAACAATTCAATCACAAATCAAGCCATTACTACACATACTGGATGAAGCTATGACACTTAAATGATAGCATGTTAAACTGGTAATTTTTACTTCATTTTTTATTTGGTGCCTGAGATAATGTCAAGGGGCAAATTGTGCAAATTTCTCCCTGCATTAGCACCATTTTCGGCCAATTGCAATAAGGGTACTATTGGAGCCAATCAAAACACACATTTTATTGAATTGGTTCTAAGAAGCAAATTCAAGCTCTTTGGTGTATAGTTTGGAGTTGTTAAAAATCTGAGGAAATCTCATAAACTCTAAGTTGAACTGCATAAACTGAAATGGCTGAATAACAGCGGATGGGCTAGGGGGGAGCAGGTGAAAGGAGAAGTTCCACCTTTTCCCCATTCCCATGTGTCTGACTGCTCATGTGCACAATAACAGATAAACTTGTGTGCCCCACTGATGTAAGGGGAAAAAGAATCATTTCCTTGCATTCCTGGCAATTTGAAAATTTCCATAACAACAGTCTTGGGGGTCCACAATAGGGTTGGTGGGACTGGGATTTGGCTTTATTATTTTCATGGTGATGCTTGGGATATGGGCTAAAAACAGGAGCCGGACGCGGGAATTTTTATAATGACCAGGAGCAGGATTTTCTGTTTTGGGGGGGTTAGGATACGAGAATTGCAATGTAAAATTAACAGGATACAGGAATTTTTGCTGTGACTGCATTTAAAGGAAGCCAAAGATAGGCCTACATGGCCTACCTATCAGCGGTTTCTGTGGTTGCGTTGCATTCACTGTTATCAAAGCCAATCAAATCAAATTTTTGCTATTACAAGCAAGTCCTTTAATAGAGATGTACCTCAGAAATTTACTGATCATTACCTGGAAGATAGGATCAGTCACTAGAGACAATGTTGAGAGCCTCAAACATCAAAGCATAGCGTAACCTGCATAAGGTTAGTCTTATTAAACAAATAAACTTTTGAAAACATTTGGGCAGGATTGGGATTTAGTAGTAAAGAAGGGCAAGATAGTGGTATTAACAAGAAAAAATACACAGGAAGACAGGATTTGAGAACCCCTTGTAGTTGACTTTAAGTCTTGATCTATGACAAACCTCCATGTCCATCATACACTCCAAAGAAAGCAGTGCCTTTGTCTTCCCTGAGAGACAAAATCTCTGTGTGTGAATCTTCCATGTCTGATCACGAGAATTAAGGATTTACTCATATAAGGACATCTTATTTATCATGATATGTGCATGTATCTAAAAACCCCAGGGGAATACTCCTGGGAATTCTTGGTGGGGGTGTGCTGCCCGGTTCATCAAATCCAGACCCTATGTCAGACCAAAAGATGTCATTTTCCACATCCATTTTCTGACCAGACCTCTAAAATCCAGACCTGTTTTCAGACCTGGCCTTTAGAAAAAAACTGTCATCGTTACTTACATGTAGATTAAGAGTGCAAACAAAAATATTCTCTAAATGTGTTTTGAATTCCCACATTTCTGTTTCATTTTTATTTACTGGGAATTGAAACCATAAATACGTTCATACATTCCTGTAGTTCCCTTGAAAACAATATCCGATTCCAGACCAAAATATTCACAGTCTATACCCATTTTCAGACCAAAACAGCGCAAAAACCCTACCCGATGGGGCGGCACATACCTATATAGCTTATGTAAGGAAGTACCTCCCCCCCGCCCCCGCCGCGGGCTAAAAGCTATTGAGAGAATTATTTTGTTACCAGTATTCTTGTGAGTGTAGTCCTGAATAGGATTCAATGTCGGTAGCAATGAATGACATCATTTGACTGCAAAAATATGTGTGATATTGTGACATGCTAGTAAGTATACTGAATCTATGCAACCAACTTTTTACCTATTTGCCTGTGGAGGGCCACATTTAATGAGATGTTTCAATAAGCAATTATGTTGCACCTTAGCAACAAGACTGTAGTTTTAAAGGATACTTATTCTCCATCCCTGCATACAAGATGAGCCCACTTTGTAATGCTTATTTGAAGATGATGAGGTTTCCTTAGTGGTCACTGGCTCTGATAAAGTTTGCCCCATCCTAAAAAGCCAACAATTTAATGCAGCTGCTCAAGCATACACAGGAAATATAGATAATGTTCTGAATGAATGCTACCCAGAGCCAGATGTAATTTATAGCGAGCAAGAGGTCCATAAACACGATAACACCCAGAACTAGTCATGCCCAATGGTAATGTACTAATGGGTCGTTTCAGGAAATCTTAGGACAATTTTTCACTTGTCAGAATAGTCTATTCTTAAATGGTAAAACTAATGTATGCTACGCAGTAGTGGGTTTTAGGGAAAATTTCAAGAAAAGTCAAGTACCAACAAAACAAGTCTGTCAAGCACCTTACAGTTAACAGCATTATACAACTACATGAGAAATTTCTGCAATTTGATTGGCTTAGAGCAGTTGTATTTCAGCTTAATTTGAAATACCTACATGTGAAAATTACAAACCTTTAGTGTGTAGTAGTATAAACAAATAATAGCGTGATTTGTACGTTATATTTGGCCTAAATACCACTCATGACATTTCAAAATTGTCTCAAATTTCACTTGCCTAACGGCTCGTGAAATTACGTGTAACAATTTTGAAATATCACTTGTGGTATTTATGCCAAATATCACTACAAATCATGCTATTACCTATACTAATCTCCCCTTTTTTCCAAAAATTCCAAGAAAGCTAACCAAACCTACAGCTGACAAAAGAGATATAACTAGGAATTGCATCAGTTTAATGGGAGCCTTGAAAGAAAGTGACGTGTGGCAAACTTCTAGATTCTCCTTTCAAATTGCCTTCTGTTTGCAAGTGAAAAAGGGAGAATTTAATGAGTGTGAGATTAGGGGGTCTCATAAGGTGCTGCTTTACACACCCATTCACTTCATGTCTTCTCCAATTCAAGAACAGTCATTATACCATATTTTTTCAATATTATAAGGTGCAGCATTTTTTTCACAAAAATCTTCCTTTAATAGTTCAATTTAACCTGTTATAATTTTGGGGTATATCTGATGACCAAGTATTTTCAGGGAATGAAATAAAACTGCATCAGATTTCAGGTATGTCATTAAGAGCCGGGGGCCGGGGATTTTCGCCGGCTACTAAGAGAGTGGCCCCCGCCTACTTTTATTGGAAAATAGAAGAAAAATAGAACCAAAAGAAATCCCTAGCCGTTTGATTCCCCGCCTACTTGTTGTGTTTACGCGGCAACTTGAAATCTTAGTGACAACCCCGAGATTTTAACCATCAAAAACATATTGTCCAATAGACTTTGCGAATTATTCATGTGTAAGGACCTTTATACCCAGTAAAACGTTACCACGGTAGCAAAATTTGTGGATCACAACAATAGGGAGTATTTGCAATGGCGACGACGAACAGAAACAAAGCAATAGGTTTAGATTGGCAAAAAAACAACTTTGCATGTGCATCGTGCTTTTTTGTATATTTCTTAGCTATTGTTCACGACTGCAACATGAAACTTCTGAAACACAACACACAAATTTTCTTTTTCTTTCTCTAAACTTAGATATGGTCCTTTCAGATTTAACCCAGAAAATTTTGCCAACATTTGACAAATTAAATGAAATTAAATAGGATCAGTGAAGTTTGAAACAGTGTGAATGGCAACGTGACGTAACAACTTCTCATCTCTATACAAGGTTGAATAACTGAAACAATGGACTACTGATAAGGATAAACATTTTAAATGAAGAATACTAATAAAAAAAATTTATATCAAATTTGCAGTTTAATGAAAACTCAATTTTGTTTTCAGTAGGTAGATTTTGTCAAAGTTAAACTTCGACAAGATCTATCTACTGGTAACAAAAAAGTTTCTATTTAACAAACAAAAAACCATGATCAGTCAGAACTTATTCTTACACGAAATACAAAGTTTTCAAACCAAGAGAGCACCAAATCACGGTCCATAAAGACATTGCTGTCACTATTTCAAGAAGGAATGGGTGAAATGAGTCACAAACAACAGAATTTAATTCTTACCAGTTTGCAATAAATTCCATAAAAATTATCAACGCCCATTATGTCCCTTTGCTGTTAGATATATTGCCACTACACTCCAGCAATTTTTTCCCTCTTGTGTGTCTGGTTAACTGTGGAAATTCCTTTCATTTTGATAGCCGTATTGTGAAGGCAAGTAGGCGCTTTAAAAACTGTGCACTTCAGTTACATGATGCATTTGCATCTTTATTTCTGACCAATTTTTGTTATATTGGCTGCTTTTGTTTGACGCTATGCAATCAGTACATTTTAATGGAAAAAAATGAATTAAAGCAATCTTTTTGAAATTCTCTGTGGATGTTTTTGAAGCTGTTCAAAGCACTCATGGCATACGCTTTATCGAAATTCTCTGGAATTTTTTACCAGTGATATTGAACCCTTATGAAAGCCTGTTTTGGCCTACGTTAACTTGACAAAATCAAGTTAAAAAGTTTGGGGTGCATCTTACTGCACAACTGAGAGGACGTCATAACCTAGACAAAATAAGCTAAATAATGATAGGAAAAGGTGTGGAAATAGTGCAAAAATACTTGTGACATTTATAAACACATTAAAAAACAATACTATACAAAATAACAATTAAATTGCACATACAGTGTAGCTCGACCGGTATAATTGCAATAAATTGTAGGACAGAGTCTAAATGTGTTGAAAAAAAAATGTGGCGACAGAGTATCAGTGCTTAGTAAATAATAATAATAATAATAATAATACAACATCACATGTAATTTGGCTGTATCCTGATTGACATACTAGACTTTTGTACTAGTAACAGGTTATGTTACTTTTATTATGGCAATCATGCTCTATAAAGAAAAACTGTCTCAATACCATGCCTCAACGATTATTTTCTCTCTACGAAAATGATGTTTGCATATTTAATTTCTCATGTTGCCAAATGTTACCTTCACCAATTTGCTTGTGTATAATTTTGGACAGTTTTTTCTTTCTTTTGAGCAAAAGTCCCTTAAAAGTAGCAAAAGCCTTAGAAACAGTGAAATTTCTGTAGATTAGAATAAAAAAAATTACTATTCTATGATCTAGTGTTTAGTTGTGGTACAAATGTATGAGACTCTTTACATTTTACATGTATTTTACACAGCCAAATTAACTTTGGCGAATGCCACCATACTAGACACAAACTCTTCCACCTTGGATGAAGTACAATGAGTTACAGGTATGATTGATTGGTACATGTATCCAATATAGTAGAACAGGGGCTGTGTTACACCTGGCTGGTTCATTTTGTCTATAATGCCAATTAAGTGTCCTTACTCCCTATGAAACTTCAGAAATTACTGTCTTGTGAATGACAAAATCAAAGTTTCATGTCAAACAAGTCTTCCTAAGCATAATATCGAACGTTACAAACAACAAAAATGAGCTTTGAAAAACTGTTAGGTGAACAAGTTTTCAAAAACCACAATTGCAATCCTTTTAATCTTCTTCACGTTTGACCACCCGTTTTTTTCTTTTGTATTTGCTGTGTTTTTTATACCTCCCTCTCATGTTTTGAGCAGTTATGTTAATGTTACACCCAACTTGGTGGCAGTTCCCACCATCTGAATTTGGATAAATTTCGTGACACAGTTCCTTTAACCCTTTAGGTCCCAAGAGTGACCAACATTAACTTTCTCCTAACAACATCAGTAGATCAACAAGAGTAAAGGCTATGAGAATTTATAAATTGATTACCAAAGGGAGAACGTTTTCATCTTAAACCAAATTCTCTCAACTATTCTTAAAAGAAATGTATGGAGATCAGTCGGGAGAATTTGTATGTGCATCTTGGGGCTTAAAGGGTTAAGTATAAGAAGTTACGTGTAACTGGCTTCAACTTTCTTCCTGGACTACACCTGTCTAACACCCACCAACATCTTTTAAAAACAAGATGGGTTTAATGCAATTATATAGTGAGAATTGCTCCTCCATTAACAGTTTCACGCTTCTTATTATCACATAACAAGAAAACAAGTTTACATGATATATAAACTTACTACATTTGACATAGCAAAAAACAACAGATAAAACTTGTCCTAATTATAAATAATACATTAACGTGTCGTACAATAAATAATTAAAACATGAAAAAAATCCAGACACTGAGAAATGCTAATTTATTTTGCCCCAAGCTATTAGCACCTTGGAGGAAATTTATAGCACAATACCCAAAACTATATTTGCCTCTGTTCAAAGTAGCCTTCATTTTATTTAATTAAATTTAACACTATTGTTAAGCACACATGCAATCACATTTGACTTAAAAGTTTTTGTCTTTTTCCTGCCTCCACTTAAAATTGTAAAATTTACAATTAACAGATTTATAAGATTGGATCGAAAATTTTCGTGCTCATCCGCAACACTATTAACAAAAAACAATTACAAAATAGAGTGATATTTGATACTACGTATTGCAAAGAAACATAAACATGGCAACAATTGTTGTTGAAGTGTCAGTTTATGACATCGGACTAAAACATGTTGAATGCCGAATGCAACGCACTTGAAGAAACAGGAAAACTTTTTTAACAACGTCGAAAATAACATGCGTGCCAGTATACAAGCTCATAACGACAGCAAAAGGTTGGTTATAACTGCCGTCTAACGGTTGCCATAAGCGGTAAAATACAGCTGATTGTCAACAAGTAATGCGGCATTTTGTGACAATCGGACAAGTGAAAGTTTCTGTGGGAAACTGCGTTGTTAAGAAATGAAAGTACTGTATTTCGTCCCTCTGGGACAGAATACACTCAAACAAGGATAATTTACAATTTATACAACATAACACATATCAAGGTTTTAGAACTAATTTGAGAATAAGAAATAGGGCTGAAAGTATGTAGTTAGTGGGGAAAATTCCACTTGCACATACTACAGTTTGCTCGATTCCACGGGAACAAATATAGTTAACAGCCTCTGACACCTTTCTAGATGCGCTCACCTTGGATTTGATAAGAGAACGATTCACACCACGCAGCTGGTAGGAACAAACTTAGGCTATCAATGTAGTATCGGAACTTAAAATTTGCAAAGATCGGCGCAAAAGTTTCATGTAAACACTGACATTTGAAAGTTCTTGCTCGGCGACATCTTGCATCTTCTGGTCACGTGAATGGGAGATGCGATTTCCTTAGAGGGGGGTGTGAAGAATTCCGCACCAAATTTACGCAGCACAGGCATCCCAAACTTTAATGCAAGGCAACCGGACAAACAGATCGTTACAGATAGATAAGAACCAACTTTTTTATAGGTTCTTGTACTTTTGGAGTAATTATTGGTAATTTAGGCTAAGTAGGTTCTTAATTAGGTTCTTAATTTTTATGAAGGGGCAGTAAAATAAATTGTTGCGATTAGTAGAAAAATAAATAAACTTAGCATTTTTTTCACAATTGTAATACTATAACCCTAACAAAACTGATTACCGAGTTTGTATTTAGTGTGGTACAGTATGTTCTCGTTATACTTAAATTTACAATCTCAGTAGTGAGGGATCAATCGGAGTAAGCGACTCGAAGTAATGTCTCCTTGCCTAAAAGTGTTTATCACAATAACCCACATATTAAAACGAACCTGCTTGATCTTGCTTGGCTACACAAGTTCTTGTGTTTTTAAGTATTACAGTGGCATATTTCTGCCAGGAGGTTTTTAACCCACAGGTTTTATATGCGGGTGTTAGACCAGAGTCCAAAGGTTACAAGGTTACAAATTCTAAGTATGATGATACCAGCAGATGCTGGGCAGTAACCTCCGGGAGGTGGGGTGAGAGTCGGGGGGACTCGACTAATTAAATTTAGTAAAATCCAACTATTGGTCTATTATCAATGCTGCGTTCTGGTTGGTTGAGCTACTACTAGGCTATATGTTATAGCCCACTAGTAGCGAAAAGCGCCGGCTTTGAAAACCAAAACAATGGCGGCTGAATCGCGTTTTGCTTGCTAACGTTATGTTGTGTCTCGATATTTTTGATCAACTAGTTGGATTTTACTAAAAAAATCAATCAATAGCTCATTCGGGCTCGAGGAATACAGTGTGTAATTGTTAATTATATGGCAAGCGTCGGATTTATTCAGACTTAACGCAGGTAGGCCTTTCCCGATTGCGCTGAGCACCTTTTGAGCACTTTTTTGAGTTTGGAGCACTATTTTGCATTTTGAGCACCCTTAAGCACTTTTTCGCACTTTGGGCAACATTTGAGCAATATAGTTCACATTTCGGGCAAATTTCGAGCAACATATGTCTTCTAAAACATTTTAAAGCAAAAACTGTGTGTCGCTCGCAACGAGAATCGTGTTCCAGGTCATAAATTTGAATAACTAATAATGTTGTCAAGAATAAAAGACCGTTGTCATGGAAAGGCACGTGGACTTATCCTTACTGAGGGTGAGAACAGAAGTTTCTGATTGGCTGATGTATCATGCGTGTGTCATCTCAAATTTCTAAATCATCTGATGTCTAGGCTTTGCACTAGTACTGCTGAATTTATTTACAATTCGTAACCGGCTTTAGTTTTTTAAAAATATTGTTGTTCTATATTCTATCAACCTTTCGTAACAACCTGTCGAATAACACTACGCAAAATAGATTGTTAATTACTTCAGTAAAAATTGACACATTTACGAAAAGCTTAGAGGTAACTGTTCACAACTTTTAGCACTTTTTGAGCACTATTTTGAGATTTTAAGCACTTTTTGAGCACTTTTTAGCCATTTTTGCCAGCACTTTTTCAGGATTTTACGAGCGCAATCGGGAAAGGCCTAAACGCAGGCATACTGTCGTTGAAAGGTTACTGGTCGTATTTTGTACCTAGGGTGTACCCCCTATAATAGCTTTTACGGGTAGCTCCGCCCAAAAGGGCTACCTTTTTTAGGGCTTCAGGTATGTGAAAGGGCAGGGATTTCATAAGCTAAAATACGTGAAATAGTGGGGAAATCTGTCATTTAATTTCGGTCTGTAAAAAGGACCAAAGAGGGCTACCAGCATCATTTTATGGATGTGAAAGAAACTTTTTGGTTTAGTGATTTATTCGCATTAAAAAGATGGGGTATTTAAAGCAGTTAAAAGGTCTACAGTGTTCTCAGTTAGGTGGGGAGGGGCCGGGGGGGGCCTGGGCGCCCCAATAATTTTAATAGGCACGTTTAATTTGGTCAGCGGCCACGCTCTTCATGCTGCTCGTCGGTTCAATGTTTCGCTTCGATAATTAAAGCGTCAAAATTATGTATTGTATTTACGGCTTCAACAAAGAAAAATTGCTGTAAATAAATGCTCTCCGAAGGCTGAAAATGCTATTTCAGAGATCCTATTGTTCAAAATCTTCTGGGGAAGCATGCCCCCGGACCCCCCTAGCAGCTGGCACCTTCGGCGCTCGTGATTGCCCCCCCCCCCTCCCCCCACCAATAAATCCAACCTTGCTACCGCACTGAGGGGTACCATTTGTCAGTAGAAAGCACACGAAAGGGGTACACCCTTTCTGTCAAAAGTGGTATGTAAAAGGGTAAGGGTTAGACCTTGGGGCGGAGCCTCGGCAAATAAAACTTTGGGGAGTACCTCCCGGGTATTTGCAATGTTGAATCAAATTCCCTATTCTCAATCAGTGATCGAGCCAAGAGCCTCGCCCGCAAAACGGAAGCGAACGAGGGACCAAAGCGCCCAATATTTTTAATGATTAATCAAGGCACCGCTCAGGCAAAAGAACTTGTTGTCTTTATTACAGATCAACTGTGAAAATGACTTCGATTTATGCAGACTTAATTTACCCTTGTTAGGCTTTGATAAATTCTGCTAAATAGGCGCTAAATTTGTTTTTCTTCGAGCATAACGAAAGCTAGCAGAGTCTGCGTAGATTCTGAAGAGCCTTGCCCAAACGCCGCCGCCTTTGGGCCTAATTATAACTTATGCACGTCAGCTATTAATCTTACTTTGTACCATAATATTTGTCGAAACTGAAACGGTGATTTGGGAAAAGTTTCTTCCCAGTCAGATACTTAAGTTAGTGTTCTGACTGGTTTTTCGTTTCTGCTCAAATTCTGCTCCGAGAAATCATCCTTTTTTTTGTCGGCCGAACGCTTGCCTCGAAAATCTAAGCCTGTCTGCCGGAAGCAGCCAGAATTTATCCAAGCGCCTAAACTAACTTGTATGTACGCGCAAACATCAAACACAATAAGACAATATAAATAGTAACTCCCATGTATTTAGTTTGAAAGTCGATCGCTTCATTCTTTCTAGTTTTAATTTCATGTGAGCCCTTACACTAGGGTACATACCCAGGAGAGGTATACGTAGAAGACATTCTACTTTACTAATAAATTAATCGAATATAGGATGCCCACATAAAGCTAGGCAGATAATTGACTGACCAAATAATTAGTACCCCTTTCCTTTTATTGTTGTTTTAACTAATGTCCACATCAGCGGGCCGTTATATATATCTTTTTTATTTGGAGGTCTGTTTATACAGCTGTTGAAAATTCTTTCAGCCGACTTTTTTCCATACCCAATATTTTGTCTCTGTGACATAAAAATATTTTATTTCACTTGCGAGGTAAATTAAGACAAAAACTAAATGATGTGGAATATTAAACTTATGCATTTTTTATTAGTCCTTAATCCTTGGAGACAGCACTTAAAATGTCCTTGTAACTTCAGTTTATTGGTAACAGTGCTTTTAAACCAGCTTCCACCTGACTCATATCCAGACTCTCGACGTATGTATTTGTCCTCCTTTCTGCAAGAGAGTTTGAAGTGATGAAAAATACTGGAGAGTCATTCAGGCGTATGTTGTGGGACTTTTAAAAACAATATGCCCTTTGTTTTCAGCAAAACCCAAAAAATTGCTGCATCAGCGAAAATATGAGCATGGAATCGAGGCTACCCCGCAGAAACGGAAGCCCTCGTGTACCACGCATGTCATGCTTCACACTTGCTCTTGTCTCCGATGGATGCAGGTCTGCAGAACGAAACAGAGGAGCCGCAAGATGAGAATCAGCGCCGGCTGCGTTCCAGAACAACTCCCCCAGCTACAACCCTTTTTGCCATGTCTAATTCTTTAGACAGTGGCGTTGGAAGCTTCGAAGAATCGGACATCGGGGAGAAATATTGCAGTGATGAACAGTCGCAGCATGTATCAACTATCGCAGAACAATCTGAGAACCAACCGGACGGTGGAGCGAAGAGTTTCCGTTTTATCTACCTCGGCAGTGCGGTCTTGGACAAGCGCTACACATTGTCGATGCTTCCTTGGGTTATTGCCGAAGTTAAGAGGAGAAGGGAAAGGGCATCCATTGATTTAAACGTCGAGGCAATGATTGTAAAGGCCGTAGATTGTTCTTCAAGAACCACTTTGTTTCATCACAATGTGCAGACCATAACACGCTATACCCGCTCTACGGACAAAAAGTGCTTTTCGTACCTAACCCGAATCCCTGAAGAGGTTTCTTCGTGTTACTGTTACGTTTTCGAGGCGGTCGAAATTGCTGCGGTAAGTACAAGTTTGCGGTTGTTTATGTTAACTGTGAATTAATTTTCTTTGATCCAACCTTTCCATGCTCTTGCTGGTTTGCTTAGAAAATAATGTATTTGCGACAGACAATACGAGCTTACGGCTTTTGTAAATACAGTGCCTTTGTCCACTTATGTAATTTTTCCTCGCTATTGCGCGCATTGAAAACCAACGTCGGCTGTACTTTGTCTTTTTGCTTTGAAATGAGCAACTTTTTTAGCTCTTTACTTCAATTGGGTTTTAAATTCTCTAAACGCGATGCTTGTTATTGTGGAATCTTTGCAAGTTTAGATAAATCAGATTTGTTCAAGAAACATGATATGCCAATGATGGTTTCCTTCGTTGTTTGTTTCCAGTGAAAAACTTCGATTGTACAGAAACGTGAACAAAGAAAGTCTCACGTAGCACAAAACTTTACTGTACGTGTTCATGAGAAATTACCGCATCGAATTGTAGTTTCTGTCAAAACCCTTAACCTTTGTTGCCGCAAAGGTCTCGCGGGGGATCCATCTTGTTATTTAACCTTAAGCTTAAATTTCTCAATCATGTTCATTTTCGACCCATTGTCCAAACCGTGTTTACGTCCATAAATTTTTGGAAGCGAAAATCTTGGAGATCATGTAAATTTTTCCCGTAGAATTAACCTACTGTTTTAGCAAAATTTCTTTGGATTTCATAGACAATTATTTGCAGTTTAAATTGCCGGTGGGGATATATGATATGTCGTGATTTTTTTTATGTTTTATTGTTTGTTGTTCCCCTCTGACTAAAAAAATTTTCACAAAATGTACGTGATCACGTATATTTCGATTCCAATTCCTTTCGCTAAAGTTCAAGGTAATATTGTTTCTTGGTTATTGTTATGCAAAACAGGTCGAGTCACACAATATGTCTTCTTTGAGCCATTGTCACAGTGGAACTGCTCTTTTCTGTTTTGTATTTGTTCAACTTCAGCAGTATTTTTTTCTTTTAATTGAGGACAAAATATGATCGTCTTCCTCTTGTTTTCATATTTTTCATGATGGTACTTTTTATGTGTGATTGTAAGTAGCTAGGAGGATAAGTTATGCTAATTTTCTTAACACGGTTTGTGACAAGTGAAAAAGATAAATAACATGTGCTAATGAATCTTCCTTTTTTTTCTTATGGAGGGTGAAAAAAATAAGCTCTCATTTTGTCACTATTTATAACCTGCAATTGAATTTTCTTGGAAAATCACTGCATTTTCAATATCTGTCAATTTATGCATATGTGATGCCATTATTGTTTTTGTCAGTGAATTGTACCTGCAGCTACTGTAACTGGTTATTCTGTGTTAAAATAATTGGTATGGCATTATATTGTTATGTCTTGATTAGAATTAAATACCCACTGACCCAAAGATGTTTTTAGACTTAATTTTGTTGTAAGAAATTGATTTTTTAACTGTAAAATTAATGTAAATATTATGATGACATCAGAAGTTTGTTTTCCTGCTTTAAAAAAGATACTGATTGGGTTATCAAATTACCACAGCTCATCCTTGTGCATCTGTAGTTGTGTATAGTGGTCATAGTTATGTAAATTTCCTGCAGAACATGTTAGGACATTTTTTATAAGCTAGGTCTTTATCCTTCTTCTGATTGCCTTTATTGCCTTTTTGCGCCATGGCCTTGCTTTCACATCATCTCCTTGTTTGTGCCACTAGAGATGGAATTTACCTACCATTTGACAACAGTCAATTATTATGTATAATTTATTATTTCATGCTAAAAGATATTTGAACAAAATTGACATTATTTTATATCAACAGAACAATTTATTGCTTCCAATGTGAAAATTAAACAATAATACTGTTGTTTTCTTCTAAACGTGGACATGTGATGGAAATACGTGTGCTAGTTGGTGCAACCTTGACGTGCTTTGCTTCTAAACATTTGAAGTTTGAAGAGCGCTAGACTGATGTTAACATTCAGAGTAGGCCTAGGCAACCGTTTCCAGCTTGAAGTATCTGATCTGTTTTAGAAGATTTAAGAACCCTATCCTAGGCCAGACACTAAACACCTCTACCATATCCCACATTACCCAATTCAACCTGAAACTGTAATATTTGTTATTCTTGCATAAAATTCTCAAATGATGTACCCTGAAAAAAAACATGAAATTCCAGCTTGTCCTTTAGTCACAAGATTACCTGACTGTGGTAAATGACATTGCGAACTGAGCTATGAACTAGGAACATTCGAACTGCGAGTTTTGTGATAATTCGTGTAGTGTATATGAATTGAGATTTGTCCTTATATAAGAGCCTGCAATCCTTGTGGTTGTAGTTTTACCGTCATGTTGCATGGAATGAGATTTGGTGATTAAAGCCTGATTTTTCCGGAAAACGTCTTCCTTAGTTTACTACACTGACTAAGCTTACTCTTGCCCACGGGACAAATGGAAATGCTTGTCCATGCCTTTATTACATTTCATGTGGATTATCGCAAGGGGTGTCTATTTGGGCTGCCAAATTACCAGCTTGACTATTGTTATATCTGTGTATAGGCAACAGATTTTATTACTCTTGTTGTTCATGCATATATATACTTTTTTAATATAAATTGTCATACTATTCTGTAATGCAATGTGGCTAAATGTAAGTAAGGTAAAGTCAACCTCGAAACCATGTAATGTAATTCACTCTTTTCTTTTCCTTTTCCTTCTTTTGTAATGTTGTTGTGAATTAAGTAATGAATTGTACTTTTTATGAAGTTGTGAATAAGATTCATTTAAAAAAAAAACGTCAAACCAAGGCTGGTTAGCAGTTTTTCCAACTATGTTGGTGGTGGCCCGATGCCTTTAGCAGGGGCACCTCATGACTTGTGTATGCAGTTTCTTGCTTGCAGTTCTTCACAAAGTGTCTTCGCTATAGCCTTGTTGCTTGCTTGCCATTTTTGTGCTGTGTTTTTCCCAATCCTCCCTCCTCTTTATTTCTGGCGGTTATTTCTGGCGGTTATCCAGTTAAGCTAACTCGGCGGTGGTTAGGTAATATTACAGGGGTGTCCCTAAGATTTCAAGTTGCTGGGAGAGTACAACAAGTAGGCAGGGAATCAAACAGCTAGGGATTTCTTTTGGTGTTATTTTTCTTCTGTTTTCCTATGAAAGTGGCTGGGGGCCACATTCATAGTATCCGGGGGAAATCCCTGGCCCCTGGCTCCTAGTAATGATATTATTATTATTATTGCTATTGTTATTATTATTATTGTTGTTGTTGTTGTTATTATTATTATTATTATTATTATTAAATCTTGCCCATCACAGTGGCACATATGTGCCTGTAGATTCCATATTATATATATGGGAGTAGGCACAACTGGCTATAGTATTGTTGTGAGGTGGTGTGAGTAGTAGTACTTTGTGTATTTTGTATTTGTGATGTCGATTTGTGATTTTTCAGGTTAGTGGTTTTTTGCAAAGTATCCGCGATGCAGCTAAACAGGGAGCTGAGCAGTCCCGAAGTACCACAGAGTCATCCATGCCAAGAAATAACAGTAATCCCAACCTTCCTGCCGAGGGAAGTGAGAGTCAAGCTGTTGTTTTTCCTTTGTGGTATGTTGGTAGGGTGATAGTGTCACACAGACAAGCACCGCCCACTCTTGTAGATGAGTTAGTGGAAAGATTTAAAAAGAGAACAGGAATGGGTGATCTAGAAAAACAGCTGAGGACGAAGCAAGATGAAAGAAAAATTTCAGATGTAACAAACAATAAAGCATATGTGAGGGAACATTATATAGCCAAAAAGGCCAACAGTCTTGATAGTGTGGAACTGCTTGCAGGGAATAACAGTGGTGATGAAAAGCCGGAGGAAGTAAGTCCATTGAAACCCAAGCTCGTAAAAGTAAATAGCAACCCTGAAGGACGGCCAAGGTCCGCAAGCGATGGAGACAAAACTAAAGAGGTCTATTCTTCTTCCAAGACAAACAGTTCTACGCATAATCAACATCATTTAAAAACTCATTCAAGGAATTCAAGCTTTAGTAATGTTGGAGAAAACAGGAACGTTCTGTTCAAAATAAGCATTCAGTCATTGTCGTGTTTAAGTGTGTCCACAAAAGCCCAGCTGATGGAGAGACGGCTCCGAGAAGTGTCTTTTTGTCAACAGGTTTGTGGTTTTCCTTACTACAGTTCTAACTCTTTATTAGCCCTTATATCCACATACAAATTCTCTAGACTGATCTCGATACAGTACCTTGAGGAATAATAGTCAAAAGAATTTGGTAAAAGATAAAAGCATTTTCACTTTGCTGATCACTTTAGTAATTCTCATAACCTTCTCCCTTGATGATGTGTTGATATTTATAAGAGAAAATTGATATTGGTCATTCTTTGTCAAAATACAAAGAATGATAAACGTACCTGCACTTTCTACAAGGGCGTGCCCTAACGGTGCCCAGTGACACCTGACAAGTTATTTTTGTTATTGAGTGATGTTGTGGTTATCCTGTCAGCCAAGGTTCTTTTTATGGTATGGCCTTTAACATATACTAAGTCATTCACCTGGCTTATGGTCAGTCGCATATAGTTGGTTTGTTTACATCCCGAGAGGGGCATAAGCTAACCAAAGTCTATGCTACTGACGAGCCACATAAACAACTTTGTTAATATTAAAAGCCATGCCAGGCTGTACTAATCAGTGTGAAGCCTTAGCAAGCAGTCAAAGGCAAAGCTAGCCACCATGTTGCTCGTACCAGGTCACTTCAGGAAAAAATTGTTTGTGCCAGTCTCCCGCCTTTGGTGCTTTTTTTTGCCAGTAAACAGTCAATGCTTCTCACCTTTGTTTTTGATCTAAATTACTTTCTGTGGCGATTAAAAACTTTGACAAGACAAGGGGTAAGTTTCTTCTGGAAATCAAAATCAAAAATTGTTTGTGCCAGTCTCCTGCCTTTGGTGCTTTTGTTTGCTACTAAACAGTCAATGCTTCTCACCTTTGTTTTTGATCTAAATTACCTTCTGTGGAGATTAAAAACTTTGTCAAGACAAGGGGTAATTTTCGTCTGGAAATTAGACGGGAAACTTTTCCATTTAAAATGAAATTAATTCGTTGAGCGCTGGTTCAAAACATTGACAAGGCCCTCAGATATATAGAAAATTGCTCCTTTTAGAACAAGTACCTGGACAGAATTCCAAAAATAGTTACTTGCATAACAAAGTTCCTACAAGTATTTGACGATGATTTTTTTTTCACCATAGGGCACAAAGTCTCCAGATCATTTTGGCTTCATATGCAATGACGCAAGGAGTGGCCAGTACCATTGTTATGTTTTCAAAGGACAGTCAGAACAACTGGTGAGTTGATTGGGGAGTTGAAGCAGACTAGGTATGGGAAACCAAGAGCACTTGCCTTTCACAAAATGTTTTGACTAATGGGATACCATAATAATGATCTAATATATGATCGCGGAATCTATTTAATTTTAGGAGCTCAAGCGAGGGCGTTTAATAGATAGAGAGAGGCCTTCATTCTAATAACTATAACAAAATCCACAAAAACCAATATGCTTTTGGGGAAAATACCAATTTCAATTAAAAAGAGGAATATCCTGTCCATCCATTGATATGCCGAGGCTGTTTAGAGATCCATGTTTTTTTATCTCAACTTCAATGTCAGAATCCCAACTTTGAACTTTGATCAAGAAGCAATGGGCAAACTTTTCAATGTTGATCAAGAAAGAACCTGAATTAATTGAATGTTCACTATTTTGTAGTATTTTGGAGCAGTTGTTCTGTGGAACGTCTATTAGGCAGGGGCATTTATTAGAGAGGGGGGTCTAATACAAACGTAAAAGCATAAGGTATGTGTTTATTACACAAGAAGTGTTTATCTGTTAGATCATTTATAGTATATGTACATCCCTCTTATTAGCTGCAGAGCTTGAAGTCAGTACTGTTCCATCAATTTATGGCTGGTGCACTTCACTCTTGGGCCATAAATAATATATAGGTATATATAGGTATAGTAAGGATGAGCAAATCAACACTAATGAGATGTTTATTGAATGGTCTCCCTCTTTCTTTCTTTTTTTCACTATGAAACGTTTGATTTGGTATATTTCTTCCTTTTGCCTTATGCTAACAGTAACAAAAATGTCAAATCTGTATGAAATTAAAGGTTGATGATGTGATGCAGTCACTTCGGCAAGCATTTAACAGTGCATGGCAAGCCACAAGCCCAACATCAGTTTGTGATATGTGTCCCCTTCATCACCTGCACCAACTGTGTGTGCAGCTTGAAGGTAATGATGTATAAATATTGCAATAGCTCCCACTCCCCTTCATCTCCCCAGCATACCCCTGTAACGTTAGCTCTCACCTGCACCAACTGAAGGTTATGTATCAATACCCACCCTCCCCCCTCTCCCAACATCCATCTCATCATAGTTAGTAGAGGAGGCTGGTTAGGACAGCTGGCAAACACCAAAGATGAAAACAACAGTGCTGAAGCTTATTTTGGAAGCTTCCTGACCATGCGCAATCCTCTGTTTTTTGTTCACAAATTGTGACTGAATAAATTAATCTGATGTTTCTATTGGTCAGTAAGTTCAAAATGATAGGATTGCTATTGAACATCGTGCATAAGCTAACAAAAACATACAAAAAAAAATTCTATCGGGCTTCCTAGCCATTGCACTCTATTAACTATGATCTCGTGCATATACACGTAAGTATATCTCCCGGGCATAAGTTGTAGGTGAAAATGACACTCAGGTTAATATGATTTCAACCTAAAGTTTATTTTCAATTTGTTTTGCTTCCTAACCCTAATTATTCATGACCATGAATAATAATTAGAGGTTAAGAGACAAAGGAAACTGAAAGTCGTCTTAAGGTTGAAACCATTTTAACCTGAGTGAATTTCATTTTGATTCAAAACATATACGCCTTTTTGTTGTATAGTTACATGTAGCTCCATTCAAGAGGTCAGTAGGGCAAACATCCTGGGAAACTGCTGATGGTCTTCTTAGAAATCTGAAATTCTTTTCGCTTTTGTCTCTCAGGTTTGCCAAAGGGACTTGCTTGCCCAAATTGTTCAATTTTCACACTTCTTTTCTGTTTCATGGCAAATCATGGCATAAGACCCTTTTGCTTTTAACAGTAATTCAATCATATGTTGGATTACTTATAACCAGTTAGTCAGTGTCAATTAGCAAGTTCAGTTTCCTGTTATCTTTGGTTTAACTGTTATTATTGTTTGTGTAGGTCGCACAGTCAGACAGCAATATGATATCTTACAAAGACACAGAATTAACCTTTCTGATGAGGAGATGAGTGAATTCACAGAAATGTTCAAGGTAAACATTTTTGTTTATCCTAGAACAAAAATAACATAGGTTTTTAAATGAGCCCAAGATGCTCTAAGATTCATCTCATGATTGTTATGGAGTAAAAAGCAATTCTGTGGGCCTTATCATTCAGGAGTTGTTGAAAAGAGTAGAGAAAGTCTGAAGTTATGTTGATTCTTTTGTCAACAAGTACAAACCTTACTTTGAAAGAAAATCCAATCCAGTCCAGTGTAGGAAAACAGGATGTGGCCATTGGTGGCCATGTAATAACCCTTAAAGTCCAAAAAGTTATCGGCATTGCAGTTTTCTCCTAAGTAATAGTTGTGTATCAATACATTATCAAGAGAATTAAAGGTTATGACAATTAAGGAAATGATTGATCATTACTGGAAAATACTTTGATCTTTTATCAAATTCTCGCACTAATTCTTTTAACAAATGCATAAAGATCAGTCTGGAGAATTTGTATATTGGGACTTGAAGGGTGACAGGGTTAAACAGTAAATACATTAAGGTACAGATTAGCCTAACTGATACACTGTGCCACACCCTTATAGAAAGTGAAAAAGTTATTGAAATAATTATTGCTCAGGTATTTCCACGGGAAGGACCGAGCTATAAAATGGGAAGGGTTTTTTTTGTCTTCTGGCACAAATCACCCTCTGGTGCCTTCAATGCATGCGCAAGATATAAGTGTGTGTGTAAAATGGGTCAGTGTGCTGAACCAGAGTTCAGAGCACTTGGCTGCCTGAGACACGGTGAGCAAAGGCATCTGTATTCGGTGTATAAAACTCAGGGACCACAAGAATGAATTCTGTAATTTGTTATATATGAAAAGTTTATACCAAATGTACACGCTGTTCATCTTTAGACCTACAGTAAAAGATGGCAAGCAAACAGTTCTGTTCCATCAGAGACTTACTAACTAACTCTTGTGAGTGAACTTTATCAAGAAGCCCCCTCGAAGAAGTGAGCTACCATTGGAATTTGGACAGAGTGTTTCTTATCAACTCAAGAGTCTTGTCAAAGATACTAGGAATGTTTCCATATTTAAGCTTAGTTGCCTTGCAGAAGAAGAAATAGAAAGTGAATTGCTTCAATTATCTTTTGCGTAACTATATCCTTGTTCTTGATTTTACTGGTTTTATCTTCCTTTGTTTTTATGACCGCTACTAAACAATTACTGCCATCTAATATGTTTTGGTGACGCAAGCATCATTTCCAGATATTTATACATACAGACTGTGGTTGATATTTTGGTATACGTCGGTGGCCTTTGAAGATTGTGATTTCTTCAATGAAGTTTTCTCATTTGAATTTTTTTCTATGGGTGCCCAAGCTCACACAGTTTACATGTGTCTAGTTTGTCATAGTTTACCCTTTATCAATTGCCTATTATGGATGCCAATTTTCAAAAGTAGTTTCTTCAACTAAAGTCAACCTCACCAATGTTATGCTTTCATCATGATGACCATTTGACAATCATCATTTTTCTTCCTTTTTGTACAGGTTGAAAGTCCTTCATCAGGAATGAGCGAAGAAATTGAAGTAATCATGGCGATACTGAGAGGAATTTACGAAAAAAGACAACAGCAGCATACACACCTAGGACAGGTAAAACAACTGAATTTGAATCTTGAAGATTAAACATTCTATTGTATTCTATTATATTGCATTCAATTCCATTCCATCCTATTCTATCCCGTCCCATTCCATTCTATTCTATTGCGATTGTAGATATTGTTTGATTCCTATTCTGATCAGGGATATAGTTTATTATGTACCCCCACCCCAAAGACGGGTACATAAGTGAGATCCTTAACACTAGAAATACTCCATTTTGATTTTCCAGGGGCAACAGTCACAGAAGTACAAAGAGGGTCCAAACCTACTCCAAAAGGCCAAGAAGTCTTTGACAAGCTCATTCGAAAGCTTCATGAGTAAAAGGGTGAGAAATAAAGCAAACTTTTTCCATAATTACATGTACGTGTAACCAGGTTACTGTAGCTAACAGTATGTTGCGTAATTGACAATTCTTGTCAATCCCTTTTACCTGTGACATCAGAATGCATAATTAAGAATTTGTTCATGCTTAGCGTGCGTATATCGAGTTATGGATGCACGCGGGAAGTTTGGAGAGCACGAAAGATGCGTAAGAGTTGCACGAGGCGATAGCCGAGTGCAACTCTAGCTTCTTGAGTGTTCTCCAAACTTCCCAAGTGCATCCATAACTCGATATACGCACAGCTAAAAGCATGAGCAAATTCTTTTATAACATAGCTGACAAAAATGCGTGCTCTTTGATTAACTACAAAATTCTCGTAACGCGCTACACAATAACAAACGCTTCTATTGGCTGATTACGAACACACCACAATCATCTAGTTTGAATGAAAATATTCTTTCTGTAGCTTTTCTGTAAAACTGAGAAAGAAAATTTGCTTCTTTATTCGTTAACGATCAATGGAAACTAAGGAGAAACAAAGGTAAAAGAGTCGTAAAGTTCACCTAAAGTTAAAATACTAACATGTTCATAAGAAGTCGTGGAGTGTGGTTTGGATTTGCTGAAAAGATGTTTACGTTTTGCTCGGCGAAATCCAGAAAACATGTTTTTAGCGAAGACGACTGTCATCCTTCTTTAAACTCATATTCATTTACAAACATTGGCTGGTCATCACGGCTTCTTGAGAAGACCTGGCAGCAGTTGTTTTTGTGAGTAATAAATTTATGTCTTCTTGTGTAATTTGTGTTGTTATTGCGAGAGAAATCTTTCTGCTTCAGTCGGATTGTCCGGAGATAACAAAAGTGCATAACAAATTTCAAAACAACAATAAAAACGGAAATTTAACCTCTTAATGTTGTTGATGACCAGTTGGTGTCTGTTCTGTTCCCAGTGAATGTCTTTCGGCCAAAATTTGCTGCAGCTGGTCTTCCGACAAATTTGCGAAACGCGCAACATGCGAGTTTTTTTTAATTCGGCTCTATTTTTGCTGCTTGTTGGATCAGGACCTAAAAGGTCAATGCCGCTAGAAAAATTGGGTAGTTCTTCGCTGGTTTCTTCCATATTTTAAAGAGAAGGAAAACGGCACTGCAGCTTAAACAGGGGCGGATCTAGGGGCAGGGTGCAGGGGGTGCGCACCCCCCCCCTCCCGAGATGACTTGCGGTTTTCTAATACAACTGGTATTCTGCAAAAAAAAAACTATGTGGTTTATTGGTGTTGAAGTAGACAAGAGACGAGTGCACCCCCTCCTAAAAAAAATCCTGGATCCGCCCCTGTTAAAAGACGACAACTCTGCAGCCAGGTAAAAAAAAGTGCTTACGTCATCTTATTTACGCACGGGTGTGCGTAAATAAAGATTTTGTTCATAGCGGCTCAATAGGACTTATATAGAGCAAGCACGCGCGCTATGTTATAATTTGTTATTCTGCATACAGGTTTCCAATCTTTATAAGTGTTAAGTTGTGATGAGGAGAATTTTTTTAACAGTCAAGGCATTTTTTGCTTGGTTATGTTTTGGTTTTTACTTGTCATCTTTATGTCAGATTTAGCAGTGATATTATTAGGTCAAATTAGATGCTAGTGCTTTCATTAGGGCCTACTAACTCTAAAAACTGCTGAAAACAAGTGAGTGACACAAACCTAACTCAGGGGTTGACAATTTGACTTCTGAGGGGGGTATAGGTGATATGGTTTGGGTAAGAATTTTTTTTCCCTGACATATAATGGTGTAAGATTTTTTGTCCAGCATAATTTATATGCCATGAGAGGTATTTGTTTTCAGTGCAGGTTTTGCTCAGGTATCTCCTCACAAGATATTTTTTCCCCCCAAATCAGTCTGCAGGATATTTTTTACTGAAATCACCCATACCCCCCCCCCCCCCACCCCCTCAAAAGTCAAGTGGTCTGCCCCTAATGTGGCTTCTCTGGTTCCTTTACAATTTAGCCACTGGCCACAAGGGAGGAAATAAGTGCCATTCTTCTTCTTTTCAACTGCTGGTCTTTGTTCCTTTTCCTCTGGGAAAGGGAATGGTTGGGTCACCAGACAAAGTTTGCTTTGTGTTGAGTGAGCTCATTTGCTACTCATTTTGCTCATTTGCCACAGCTTAAGGTCGTGTTGAAACCTCACAAACATTCAAGACACTTATTGCAAACGTGATAGTTTGTACGAAATAAGCTCATCAGTATGTTACTGCAGCTGTTGCATTCGTGCTAAATTGCAACTAACAGTAACTCGCTTGTACCTGCGTTAACAATGTTTCAGGCTAGAGCCAGGTCAGTCTTTTCTGAAGAAGGATCTGGAATGGTGAGTTGTTATTGTAACACCCATAAGAATGAGCTCTTTGTGCTAATGAAAATGCTTTGCTCGAAACAGTGCTAATTTACCACAACAACAACAACTTTAATGTTAGGCTGATTTTTGTATGACCTTGAAATGAAAACACCTGAACAAAACAATTTTAAGACATCTTACAAGGAAAATAAAAGAGATTTGGAACATCAAAGAAAAGAGGTAACTAGAATGATTGAAATAAATAAATAAATATGTAAATAAAATAATAAAAGTTACAATACATCGGATCAACTTCACTTTTGAACACTCTCACACATGGATTTAGGCAACCAATGTAAAGGAGCGACCATTGTTAGATTGCAGGGCAAAAAACTAACCGTACAAAAAAATCCTCTGGGGGATAAAGAGGAGGTAGTCTGGTTAGGAACTAAGGCCCCAGAGCTTCAAGCTGCCTATTTTATGAAGTTTTTTTATCACAAGGACAACATGATAGCCATTGTGCATTAATTTATTATCCTTTGGCTCTGCTTCAGTATAATATGACAGAAATTAATTTCAGGCGAAATAATTTTGTCAATCACCTAGATGAGAGAAAATGCATTTTCATTAGTGGCACTCTTTTACAGGCCTGCTGCCTGTGATTAAACAAAAACCATCCAAGTTTCCATAAAGTACCTCCCAAACTTCCAAGATTTGTTGGTAACTTACAGTGGCAAGAAGTTCCTACTAGTGCTTTTACTGGAAAAAAACTGATTAGTTGGTCGCTTTAGAGAGAGAGGTGGCTGCATAAGGAAGTTGAGCAGCTTGTAGAAGGTTGAAAAAGAATTTTTTTCTCCAGGAAAAAAGTGAGCCCACTAGCCAGACATCTCCTTCCCTTCAACGACGCCAGAGAAGTGTCACCCTTGATACAGCACCACAGTCTAACTCTACCTCACCCAAGTCTCCTTTGAAAGATGCCTCAAGCAAGGGAGATCAAGTATTCACAAGTACACCACACAGACAATCAAAAGTGCCTCCCCTGCAAGGTGTAGAAACAAGTCCTCGTACAGGATACACAGGGTCCCCACCTGCCACACCCACCAGAAGTCCTAGTAATCAACATCAGAGACTAACCAGACATCACTCTTACGGATATAGACAGGTGGGTTTACCAATAATGATAATAATCAGGGTGCAAAGAAGGTCATTTTTACACCTTGCCATTTCGCCAAGCTGAAGCTAGCATTTGCTAGCCCAAACGTCATTTCAACTAGCCCCCAAAATTTTTTTGATGAGCATAATTGGTTTCACAGTTCTTCTGTAATTTGAATTCCTCAAAATACTTCACTTACCCGTCTGGCAAGTTATGAACACGATTCACTAGCCTGACAGCAAAATCCACTAGCCCCAGACTATCGGACACTACTTTCTTTGCACGCTGATAATAATAATTTGTTTCGTGTATAGTGCTATTTACAAATATAAATTAATAGCACTTTACACCAGCAACTTCACTCCCAGGGTTCTCTCCTACCCGCCCTCTCTCTGGCTCCGTAGGGAACAAGGTTGCTGGCTGTGTTGCTGCCTGAAAACCCTCTTGAAGATGGACACCTTTCGGACCGATTTTGTTTGACAATTTTACAGAGTGAAATTTAGAAATGTTGTTGAATTGTGCCTTCAGCCACCTTTGGCAGTGATAGGGTTATTCAAATTCTACCTTAGACTGGGCCTGAAGATAATCAGTGAACTTGAGATCCAGGTCTAGTTTCCCTGATAACTAATTTGCACTTTTTGCAGTGAAGACAGGATTTGAGCTACCTGGGCTGCTGAACAATTTGCTTGCATGTAGATGGAGTTTGCTACAGGTTTCTCTCTCCTCAGTCATGTAATTATCTGAAGACATTAAAACAAAACCCAGAGGGGACAACTTTCACATATTAATCAGATTAATTTTATAGAAATATGTTTGTTCCTTTTCAAACAGAACATCTGGATTGGTGTTTAACCTACAGTGCATGATTCCTGGGTGATGCACAAAATTCGTTGTCAAGTGTATTAGCACCATTTGAGTTCATTTATTCTCTCATATTTTGCAGACTATTTTTCACAGTGTTGTAACACCATCCAAAAAGGAAACTGTTATTGCAGGTTTGTTGTTAGCTTTCTCAAACTTATTAATATATTTTGGTAAAATAAATAGAAAACATGTAGTTTTAAAACTCCTAAACTGTGCATCCTTTTCTTTTTCCTTCTGAAATCATTTTGTTTGAGAAGTACAATTAAACATTTAAAGCGGTATCTTGAGCATCACAATATCAAACACCTCAAATTTTGTTGACGAAAAAAAAGTAAACAAGAGAAGACTAGGGAGGGAAATGGGGTGAGAACCCTTGCCCTCGCCGTAGTCTCCCCTAGTTTTCCCCATGTATGAGTTCCGCGCTTTACTATCTGAACTCCTGTAATCGTACTGGTTAATATAGTTAATATTTGAACAACACCAGATTCCAGAGAACTATTTCGTACAATTAGGGTCATTCAATTAACTGTTAACGCATGATCTTAGCCGAAAATGATGCTGAAAACTATTTACTGGACCGTTTTCATTTAGTGGGTGAGATGTTGCCATGTTAACCTAGTGCAATTTGAGAAGTAAAATGAAACATTTAACACAGAATCTTGAGCGTTACGATATCAAACACCTCAAATTTTGTCAAAAGTACTCTACTCTGAGTCATATTTTCAGCTATCTTCCTCGGTGTTTGATCTTGGGATTAAATACTGTCTCGTTTGATATAATATAAGTCTCTGATGGAGATGTGACAGTGAATTTTGAGCTTGGTGAATCAATGTGAATCTGCACTGGTGACCAAAAGGTCATAGGTTCCACTCCTGTTGTAGCCTGCGTGGCATGCGCAAAAATGGGAGGGGAGGGTGAGGGAGAAAAGCGCAAAAGCTGGGAAAAGGTAAGGGAGCCCTCTCTCCCCAATCCCCCTCCTTTTTTCCCTTACGCAGGCAATCCCATCCTGTTTTTCCCTTCCTCCCTATTCCCTACCCCTTTCGACAACTGCTACGCAGGTTACTCCTGTGGCAAGAGCTCAGATTTGTTTCTTTTTTGGCCGCTTGTGTCACTGATTGACTGAAAAGTTAATTTCTAATAAAAATTTCTATATGTAAGTCTATATCACTGGAAAAAAATCCCAAAACATGAATGCGTTATATTCATCTGTTGTGTTAATGGTATGTTTTATTTTTCTTTAAAACAGATCC
This sequence comes from Porites lutea, assembly GCF_958299795.1. Taxonomy (NCBI): domain Eukaryota; kingdom Metazoa; phylum Cnidaria; class Anthozoa; order Scleractinia; family Poritidae; genus Porites; species Porites lutea. Next base: position 18,267,708 of record NC_133209.1, on the reverse strand, counting down.
AGAATTGGGTGTTATCCCCCAAAGTGCATCCTGGGCTCAGATGGTAGGACGCAGGAGATCAGCTAAGGAACTGAGGGCTTTATGGCGAAAAGCCATCATGGAGCAAATTCTTCTGATCAGAATGGAGCGAGAGAATAACAGTCTGCAAGGTATATTCCCATTCTTTTGATTTTCCCTTTGCATTGGTGTACTTGTCCTTTCAATGCAAAAGCCTGGTGGTCATTAGCCTGAGAGAGCAGCCAAAAAGGTTTGTAAGTTGGTCAAGTGTCAGAATTCATATGGCGGGTGGAGAAAAAACGGTGAAAGTTGACCACGCCCTTTAGGTTTTCCTACACCCCTTTTCCTTCCCTTTCCTTTTGTTAACATGATATCCTGCTATGCTAAAGCTCACCCTTGGATGGACCAGTGTCCCATTTGGAGATAGTGGGTGGGGGGGGGGGGGGGCATTAGGGAAAGTGTCAGATCCAGAAGGGGGAAGAGGGAGGTGAGGAGGCCCCCGAGAGAAAAAACTTTCCTAGGCCCTTCGCACCTTTCATAATCATCCAAGCCTCTTGTAGGAACTGGTGTAATAACTGGCGACTGGATGTTGGTCGGGCGTCAAAGCAACCTTTTCGTGCCTGGAGATACGCTTTTCAGTAGTCTTTCTGAAAGAATTTTCAGTCTCACGTAATTCCTTAAATTAGGCCCTGCCGAATGCTGGGGCTCATAAATACCTTTCTGTTGTTGGTACAAGTTACATCATTTTGTTTAGTAATGACACTTAGTTACTTTTGAGTGAAGTAGTTTTCTTTTTGTGTTTTAGTGAATCAAAATGAAATTGAATCGAACTTGTTGAAGCTCTCTTACGATGAAGTTCAACCTTGCCCTGAAGCGGCGGCGGCAACTTGGACCAAGATTCTAGAAAAATGTGACGAGCCAGTCGACAAAAAAATCCTGTTGGAAGCTGTCAAAGCTGGTAAGTCTTCAAATTATTTGAACTTGTAATGTAGCAGAAAATTTAGGGAAATTGACGAAGTTCAAAGGTTCAACCAAATCAAACGTCTTGAACACTACTTTTGTATGGTAGTAGTTTTTAAAGAATCTACAAAGTATTGATAACAATTTTGATATTGGTGACAAGATTTCATTGATTCAGTTATTGCTGCCAAAAAGGTCTTTGGATTTTTTTGCTTCTGAAGTGATTTACCAAAAAGCATGGTGGACTGTAAGTTATTTTGGATAAATTGGTAGCAATAAAGGAACAATTCACCAAGACCGTAATGCACTTTCTTTACCCCCAAATTTTGCATAACCAATGTTTCCCATTTCTCCTGGGTATAACAGTCTTCCAAAGGGAAATAGTAAATAAGGTCCATTAAGGTCTCGGTGAAAATGGTAAATAGGGATTCCGTAGAACTTTACATCAAACGGTGTATGAAGTAGACCTTATCTTAAAGGAGCTATGACATGCGGATATTCCTTTTTTAGGTCAATTCTAGCTGATTAGAAGATTAATCCGTGGGATTTGAGCCGATCAGAAACCGAGAAATATTTAAATGAATAACAACAATGATTATCTGTTGTATTATACTTTTTCCTTTCAAAGGGGTACCTAAGTCGAAGAGAGGCGAAATCTGGAGGTTTTTAGCCAAACAGCACAAGTTTCAATCACCACCAGGCGATCAACCATGGAATGAAAAGTCGTATGAAGAAATTAAAGAGGGTCTGTCAACTCATCAGCACTCCATCTTTATTGATCTAGGTAAGTTTTCAAGATTTTTGTTGCGTTATACCCAAAATTAGGGCGAGTATGTGATGTTGTTGTTGCTGTCGACATCGTCGTCGTTGTCGTTGTTGTTGATGGTGATGATGATGATGGTGATGATGACGTGACGACGAGCCGATGGTAGAGGCGGAGGCACGCGTAAACATAGATGAATAGAACACAGAGCAGATATTATTTTTCACTCTTACTTTGAAATATTTGGACGAATCGAAATCCTGTGGTTTTACCATTCAAATGAATCCTGTTTGGAGCTATTTATTTCTTAGGTTTCTACAAAAAATATTGGAATTTTTTTGGATCTTTGTTTTAGGCCGTTATTAATAATGATAATAATAATTGCCTCTTACATAGTATGCATTCTCAATTGCGCTTCACAGAAATTCTAAAGAAATAATTATTTAAGTACATACAATTAAAAATTAAGAACCTAGTCATGAAAAAACTTGAGAAAATAAAAATGATTTCTGTTTAATTTTAAAACGTGATAGACCCGTGGTTGTCCTTATTGGGAGTAAACGATGAAGAATTATGAGCAACAGCAAAGTTAACCACTGGGTGAATCAGTTTTGTACTCAGCCTCAAGGCTCAGCTGAAGGCTCAACTGTATTTGCAGGTCGTACGTTCCCCAGTCACCCGTACTTTGCTTCTCAACTCGGTCATGGCCAGCTATGTTTGTTCAACATCCTGAAGGCTTACTCAGTTTTAGATGAAGAGGTGGGGTACTGCCAGGGGCTCAGCTTCGTTGCTGGGATTCTGTTGATGCACATGAAGGAGAAGGAAGCGTTTGACACGTTCAGGTTCATATTGTATGATCTTAATGTACGGAGACAGTACAAACCCGACATGCGGGAATTACAGGTAAATAGTTACTTACGATTGTGTTCTCCTTTGTGAATCATTAAGAAGTGTCGATTTAACAGAATTCTGCGCGCGTTTTCTCTGGTCGCTACCTATGACTTAAAGGTAAAGACACGCCGCCGTTGTATAACAATAAACACTGCCCACAGTTTTGAAAACGCGTTGGGAATATTTGGCTGTTAATCTGCGCGTGTAATTGCATCGCAAACTGTTTATTGAAAGCCGTATACAAAAATGTGGGGAAAATAAGTGGAAAAATAATGTCGACTACTTAGAAAGTACGCTAACCAGTATTGTAATGTGGTGTGATGTAATGCAATGCAGTGCAATACAATTACACGGATCAGAGGACATTGATGCGTGTCATGCAATGACGCTATTTGCGGCAGCGGTCTCAGTACACCAATAAGCTTCATGTATCACTATGAGATGTGTGTTAAGTGAAGTGACGACAGACGTAGAGGTAGACTGCACCATTGGGAATCTTTCTTCACTCTTTTCGATCAGTAGTGTGTGTTCTTTTAGTATTTACGCACCCTCCGAGTTCACTGATGTAGAAATGATGCAGGAGACAAGGCCAGCGGATGATTTTGCCAGTACCCTGATTGGTGGTGTTCCGACCGGGGTAAACCTGCGTGTGGAAGCGGGCTTCCTTCTCAGCGGACGCATGTGAACGCTGTTGCTCCTTGTCATTAACTGCGTTAATACTACTTCATGAGAAATTTCTGCAATTTGATTGGCTTAGAGCAGTGGTATTTCAGCTTAATTTGAAATACTTACATGTGAAAATTACAAAACCTTTTTTGGTAGTAGTATAAACAAATAACAGCATGATTTGTACGTAATATTTGGCATAAATACCACTCGTGCTATTCCAAAATTGTCTCAAATTTCACTCGCCTAATGGCTGGAAATATCGCTCGTGGTATTTATGCCAAATATCACTGCAAATCATGCTATTACCTATACTAAAATCCCCTTCACCCGTTGTGGCTCAAAATTTTCGTTCGCTTCAGAAAACTTTAAACCGATTTAATTTTGTCGGTTTTGCTGAGGAGACAAAGAAAAGTTAAAACCACAGTATAGATAGATGTGCTCCCTTCTGACTGACTGTGTTGTAATATGCCATTAACAAAGAGTGATTACGTATTTTTCACAGACGCAGTTCTACATGCTGTCAAGGCTGTTATGTGATTACTACAAGCCCGTGCATGAGTTCCTGTTGGAGTATGACATCACGCCAACACTTTACGCAGCTCCGTGGTTCCTCACGCTCTTTGCTTCTCACTTCCCAATAGGCTTTGTGGCGCGAGTGATGGGTTAGTTATTTTTTTCTTTTGACGCACCGCGTTGTGTCCAGGTTACTCCGCTCTTATTGCCGTTATCCTTTACCTAAACTGCAAAATTTATCTTCATGATAGAAGGCTAGAGTTATGTTACCGGTGTTTCATAAGTAGGTTGAGTATGATCGTCCGGGTGAACGTAGTCCTGAGTAGGACTGTTAATGTCATTGGTGCGTTTCGATTCGTCTATTGTCACAGTTAAGCAGTCGTTTATTGTTAGTCAAATTGTCGGTTGTCCAGTTTTTCTCTCGTAGTTAGTTTTGCTTGAGTCCGTCAATAAGTCGTTTGTACGGTTCCGGTAACTGTTGACTACGATTCAGTGCGCACCAATGTACCAGTGATACTACGAGTCTTCACAGCCAATAAAATCGCGGCTTAACTGACAGACGACCAATAACATCGCGACTTAACTGACCAATCAGATCAATAACCAGAGTTTAATACCATCAACTGACGTGATAAAACTCACTTTAACTCTGAAGATGACTACGACACACGTTGTTGAAAAGTCAGTCACTGTCAACAAAAGTCCTACTCAGGGTTACGTTCACCAGGACGATCATACTCAGCCTACTTACGAAATGACTCCCGGGTTCAAACCTTTCACAGTTGTACCAGTGTTTGCTCACTTGTTTTTGTCCCCTTTCTCAGATATGATGTTCCTTCAAGGAATGGAGGTCGTGTTTAAGGTAGGATAATTAGCAAGTTATTGGATGAGGCCGAAACCAATAATTTATTGTTTTAATATTCTTTCCAAAAAATAGTACTTCATACTTAAAAAACGGGCTTAGTGACCTCGATCGATAGTAAGTTTAAGTTCCCGTCTTCATATGACTCTTGCTCAGCAAATTCAGGATGTTAACCCTTTACTGAAGCGGCGGAACATTTCCCCCTTTTTGCGACGAAGAAATAGTCGAACTACTGCCTAAAAATATAGCAAGAACAGCAAAGACATAACTCGACGGATGACAACTGCTTTGATGAATATCTGCTAGACTGAACATTTATTGACCCTTTAAACCCTAAGATCAAAATTTGAATTCTCATTTGTTGCCCCTATTTATTTCCTACAGAAGTAGTGGGGAGAAGTTGATAAAATATCAAGCAAATTCATCATGTGTGATCGTGTTCGTAATTCTCATGACCACTCTGTTTTACAAAGCACTGATATTACAAGGAGAAGTTTGATGCTGATCACTCTTAGGGCTTCAAGGGTTAAGGTAACCATTCTTTTTCAATGTAACTGTTATTAGGTGATTCTGTTTCTCCTTGGATCATGTCAAGACGAGTTATTGTCCAGTGATGGATTGGAAGGCGCTGTAGAAGTCATAAAAATCTCAGTGCCTCCTTTTGCCGAGCAGAACATTGAGAGACTGGTCAGTGAAGTGTTGTCCCTTGATGTAAGCAAAGATCTTCAATCTTACGAGGTGAGTGACAGGGAATAACATGAGCGACCCTACGCAATCACGACGGTGACAGCAGCAAAAATAGCTCTCTTGAGAAAGCACTTGTTTTCAGTTTTTGTCATGTCTGTTAAGCGCTTGGGATTTTATCGGCTTGCTATGTTATGAAATGTAACCTGTTTTATCAACGAAAATAAAGCGTGATTTCGCGCAAGGAAGAAAGATTTTCAACACACAAGGTGACGCTTATTTATCTGACGCAACAAGTTACGCCTCACCATCATGTCGGCTTATAGCACGACGATGACTAACGTTGAATGATGCGTGACTACTTGCGTTTTTCGACACAACAGGTCACGCTTATTTTACTGACGCAATAGGTCACACTTTATCTTCATGTTATGACCACAATTTCCCCTTTTTTGCAAAGTTTCTTTTGACTAGAAGAAAATAAATTGACAAAATGACAAGCAACGACTGAAGTGTAATAGACTCTCCTTGTTTGCGGACTCAGTAATACAGTATTTTGTATCTAGCGTTCAGAGTTATCCATATGGCCTTTCTTACTTACCGACATTACGCAAACGACAGGACTGCATGGTGTTTCGGTTTCTATAGAAACCGTAAACACAAAGTCATCACTTATGAAAGTGATTCGTTTTCTTTCAAAAATCTTATCAAATTTATTGCGAATCTTCTTGGAGTTGAGGTGTCATAAGTCATGTTTCCGTATTGTTGAAGTGTAAGTATTCTCAACTCTGTGACATACTCGAGAACATGAAATTGCGTCACGCTTTGGAAAAGGAAAAGAAAGAGTAGATTAGCCGCCACAGGCATGTAGACCTACTATGTCATCATCAGGCTATTTCTCCTGTCGGTTTTTCTAATGGTTTGGGCATACGTTTCTTCAAGTTCTCTTTTTGGCAATTTTTCCTCTAACGTTTTCTTTATGTTGCGGATATTGCGTTACTTCAGGGTTCGAGTACAGCTGGTGTTACTTGTACGTTTTTCTGACGTTGTGTATTGCGTTACTTTAAGGTCGAGTACCGTGTACTTAAAGAAGAGGATTTGAGCGTGACGTCGTTTGAAGAGATTGAGAGTGAGAGAGTAGATTCACTGGAAGCTGAGATCGCCGTGAAAACGAAACAAATTCAGAGCCTGAATGAACAGCTGTCTTGTGCCAGGAACACCATTCACGGTCTGGAAAGCACTATCAACACCATGCAGATCAACCAGTCCGAGTTAAAAGATCTGATAAGATCTCTGAAAGCCGAGAATGAAAGTTTGAAAAAGAACTTTGAAAAACTCAAAAGCAAGGTGCTTGAAAATGGGGACGTGGCCACTGTCAATGACTTAGCTGAAGCCGCAGGTGACGAAGAAGAAAGAATAACCGTCCCAACTACTCCTACCGAGAATAAGTCGACGAGCCCCGAGATAAACGCGAGTTCTACCGAAGAGAACACGGACAGTTACGAGCACATCGGCAGTGGAAATGATCTTACCGATGATGAGGCCGACTCAGATGAGTTTACGGAGGGGAAGCCTAGTCCGTGTAGTGCCAGTCTTCCTCTCACTGACGAGTGTGATGATGTGGTCGTCAGTAGATGAGTTCATTAAATATTTTTGTCTTTTGTCTATACGAAGGGAACTTACGTTAAAAAAATTGATTTTCAATACACCGGGTGAAATATAATGATAAAATGAGTCTATTTTGTTAAAAGAGTAATTTAAAATTCGCATGAGAGAATGGAGGTCGTCGTTGCAGTTTAGATTTCTTTACTGTCGTGCTTAACAAACGCAGATTTTTCTTGTCTATACTTGAGAGATTTAATAAGAGTTTCCTGAAAAGTTGGGAGTTGGGTGTGTCGTCACGTACCAGAGATCGTAGCAAACGTCACAGGTGTTCACAAACTTTGAAACAACATTGGTTTTCACGGCGCAAGACTGGGTGCGTATCGTGGGACGAGGTTCTTAAAATCATGCAGGCCTACGTGGGAACTGAATAGTCATTACACGAGGCAATTTCACCAGCAGATTTTTTTAAAATTTCTCTTGGTATACAGAGTGCGAGTATTCTCTGTCGTTGCGTACTTTCTCTTTAGAGGACAGAAAGGCACGGATCCCTTCACTTTATTACTTTCACGATGATAAAGTTATCAGAAGCAAGGTCGTGATTTAACAGGTGAGAGGAATGAAGAACATCTGCTTGCAATGTAATCTCTAGGCAAATGAACAAAAAATCTAAATTGTACTTGCAACACGCCTCTTCAAATCAGTCATTCTACCCACTTGGTATACCTCTGTCTTTGATAGATGTGTATGTCACGTTAAAGTTCTTACTTGAGGAATGAGTAAAGTTGCGAAAGAAAACATAGTTTGCAAATAGCAGGAAAGTACACGTTTTCAGAACAATTTCAAAGTTCTGAGCTGCGGTATAGTGTTGTCTGTGGGTGAAAGGTTTTGTCAGTCTTGTATTACAAGTAACTAGAAATTGCCTCCTGTAATTAAACGGTACCTTCAGTGTGTGTGCACAAGTTCACGATGAGAGAAGAATACCTGTGGTCCTGTTATCGTCAGCTTGGGATCTTTGTGGACAGTAAAACCATTTCGCTTCTGGATAAATTTCATAACCAAAGTACTGGATCGTCTGACTAAAGTTAAGACTAAACTTAAGTGAATATTTTTGTGGTTCATATGGAGGCAAAATACGCGTAAGGGACTTTTGATAAAGTTAAGCGATAATTTCTAGTTTAATACTGATTCTCAGTTTGTTCGCCCAGAAGCACATAGTCAATAGCCCGAATGGGCTATTGACTCAGAGGCCATGAGGGCGAGAGGAATAATTGTTTTAGTCAAATCCAACTAGTTGGTAAAAAATATCGAGACAACAACTTTAGCTAGCAAAACGCGATTCAGCCGCCATTGTTTTGGTTTTCAAAGCCGGCTCTTTTTGCTACTAGTGGGCTCTAAGATATAGCCTAGTACTAGCTCAACCAATCAGAACACAGCACTGATAATAGACCACCAGTTGGATTTACTAAAAGCATGTAACCCATATAGCATGTGGGGTTTTATGCTTCTGGTTCACCTATCTCAGTCAACTGTTCCAGTTATGGTTTAAATTAAGTGGGATTAGGGGAAAGCAGTTTTTAGTTTGTAGAAATTGTTTCTTCGGATCTTCGTTTAATAAGATAAACGCCTGTTATACAGGCAGAAAATAAAACGTTAATTAAAGTAGAGAGAATATCGTTAAATAATGAATTAATTTTGTTATAAGGAATGCGAATTTACAGAGTATAATTTTCATTATTTGTAAAAAGATTCAGTATATTGTTTTGCTTTAAGCTGGAAAGCTTTTATGATTTGCAGCGAGTCGACCAACAGAAACGGTCGGCACTGTGTGCAAAGGATTGATTACTTGGTTATAAGCAGTTTGCGTACGTAACTGGATGTGTAGGCTATCTTTTTCTCTCGTCGTTAATTACATTGATAGAGTGTTATTGTCATAATTAAAGCATTGCAAGGAAGGGTATATGTTAACCCAAAGTGGTCGAAGCCTGACTCTTAAGCCTGTTCACAGACCCTCTATTACGAGTGGCATAGTCACTCTTGGTGTGAACGGGCCGGACTGTCAAGACTTTTCTTAACAGCCATCCAAAACCTTCAAGTATGGTTCACTTGAATTTTCACAAAAGACACTTCTGTATAGAGAATAGCAAGATGAACACCAGGCGGAAGTAGCGCTTTTTGAGCCATACGTCAGAATTTCAATCATAGTCCCTAGATGTTTGTCAAGAATTTTGTTCATTCCCATCTAAAAATCTCAAGTTCGAATTTCATCAGTGGTTCACTTGAACTTTCACAAAAGACACTTCTGTATAGCAATATGAACGCCGGGCGAAAGCTGCGCTTTTCGAGCCATACGTCAGAATTCCAATCACAGTCACTAGATGCTTCGTCAGAGAGGTTACAATTTTTCACAATTTAGTCCGTGAAAATGATTAGAGGTTTTAAAAGATACAACGTACATCCCTAGGCATAATTTTATTTTTCGAAATAATCTATTGCAGACTTGAACCTGAGGCCGTTATCTTTAATGTGAATGTACATTGGGAGCTAAAAAATAAGAGTAAAGTTTATTGAACAAGCTAATAAGGATAGTTCATTGACCTAGTTTTATTTTATGAATTGTCTTAAATATTTGAAAGTGATACAATTTCTGGATTTCTTTTGCTTTAAAGTGGTATGTACATTTTGAATAGTCCAATACTGCAATAAAAGTCGTGAATTTTGGTGGTTCAATTTTGTTTCAATTTTTATTATCTAAGTAGAAGATGAGAGATGTGCGGGCGATACTTGCATTTCAGACTGCCTTACATTTTGTTAGAGCCAGCATCGTTTCAGAGGCTGTCGTTAAAAGTACATGAGGAGAAGGCTATTTCCGTGCTATGTCGAGTTTTACAACCAAATCAGGAAGCGTTTGCCCCACGTAATGTAGTGAACATAAGAACAAGTTTGAGACACTGTGCAAGACGAGGCGAATGAATTGAAACAAGAATTAGGCAAGGCATCACGAGAAGGAGAGACGATTTCATCAGTAAAGGTCCTTAATATTTTAGGTCGGTAACTAGTGCCATATTCTGTTGGAATCTTTTGTTATTAATAAGGAATGGGCACATCACTCCGGTCGAAGTGACAGACGACGTGATGCGGCGAAGGATTCAGTATTAATTTGGCACAGCGCCACCCAAAGATGTGGGGAGGGTTGGGTGGGTCGCAAATTCTGACCCTCCTTCGGTAACTTGCAAAGGACGCTTTCTTGATTTCGACTTTTAACACGTTTAAGTAATGATCCGGGTAAAATTTTGTTATGCGGCAACGGTGCTTTTCCCACATAGGAATGTTCTCATTTTTACACAGAGAATGCATTTACCTACATGAAGGCCGTTTACGCAATAAAATGCATTTACACTCCACTTTGAAAGGGTGTTTTTTTGTGTTAAAAGATTTTGACCAATCACAAGAGTTGAAAACAATAGCCAAGAAAAGTTTACAATTTTACATGTTCCCCACATAGGATTTCGTTGTTATTCAAACTGAGACAAGATTTTGTTATATTGAAGATGGTTGAAAAGTAAGGATGAATATATGTACCGCCTTATGAAGTTTTGTTAACTTTTGCTGTTTAAGCCAATTACAAGTAAGTACAGACAATAGAAAAGTTAGCACCTTTTTTGCATTCCAACATGTTCGTTGCCGTTGTTGATATCGTTCTTATCTGGACCGTTTCTTAAACTTTAACCGACCATTAGAAAGGTGGGAGAGATCTCGAATCACTGATAGGCGGCATTCGAAGTGCGAATTATTGCATAATAATCGGATTCCAACAGAATATGAATATTTAAATGACTTTGAATAGTAAGGGCCTGGTCAAAAAGTATGGGGGCGGGGGAGGTGGGCCAGAGCATTTGGAAATGTGGTTGATTAAAAAACAAATGGTCCACCCCCTCCCTTTGGCACTAAAATGACTGACCCACCCCTAAAGTAAGCCGGGTTGGAAAATGCACGACCCACCGCCTAGTATTGAAACAGAGATGTTTGATTTCTTCTTAATTATCCAATAAAACCTTGTTCTGTGCTTGACAAAATTTGTTGATACATTGCCACAACCAATATCAAAATCGCAGAAATCACATCTTTCATTGAAAGGACAACTGTGAAAAACCGAACATTTCTTGTTTCGATGGACGTTATGAGTCTTGACAGGAGGTCTTGACACGAATATACCGCAAAACGAGGGTATATTGACATTGTCTGTCACAAAGCATATAAAAATTGCTACAAAGACAACCTATTCCTACACATTACTTGCCAGAAATGCTTAGATTAATCCTCAAAGAAAATTTCTTCCACTTCAATGGAAAGCACTAGCTACAAAACCATGGAACTGCAATGGGCACAAAGACAGCAGTTTCGATTCCTTTGCCAACATTTTCATTGCATATATTGGAACAACAACTCTCTGCAAAACCGTCTTTAGACCAACAGTTTGGAAATGCTTCATAGACGATATCTTTTTTCTATGGGACATAAGTAAACCAGACATCGATGCCTTCGTTGAACAAGCAAACTCGCATCACCCAACTATTAAATTCATGGCCGAAACATCTGACACTGAGACTGCGTTTTCTGTAGACATGGTTATATACAAAGGCACAAGATTCAAGGAAAAATCTATCCTTGATGCAAAGACACATTTTAAACAAACGGAAACCTTCCTTGACACACATTTCACCTCGTGTCACCCTCCAAGTGTTAAAAAAGGATTTGTCAGAAAGGAGACGCCTTGAGCAACCTACGAAAAAACTGCTAACAAACAACCTTTGAGGAAAATAATTCAAATTTCAAAAAAGCGCTTGATGGACAGAGGCTACCTACAAAATTTGATAGAAAACCTACTATCAGAAATTAGATTCACAGAAACGTGGGAGTCTAAACTCCTGAAACAAAACAACAAGGAAAGAAATATTGCCATTCGTGTCACAATACTAACCCTCAGTGTCTGCTATAAGGGAAGCTTGAATGAAAAAGTGGAATCTTATACAAAACCAACCATAACTTCAATAAATTTTAAAGAACCACCTATCTGACCTATCATTTCGTTACAAGAAAGGAAAATCATTACAGGACATGCTCGTTAGAGCCAAAAAATAGGTTAACAAAGGGTTTCACGCCGGTATAGATGTGCGGCCTGTCACCCCTTGCATTTCCTCACACAACAGGTTTGTGAGTATTTTAGCAATAATTCCAGCTGGCTGTGTTTCATATAACAAGTGTGGGAACCGTCTCATTAGTAGTTAGTGCCTATCTATGTAATAAAATAGGGTGACCCACCCCCTAAGGGTAGCTGAAAATTGCACGACCCACCCGTTGCACAAGGCTCAAAACCTCACGACACACCCCCACTATACTTTTTGACCAGTTCCTAACTAACAACCTGAGGCCGACGTTGCACTCATCCCCCCCACCCCCTTCTTAAGGACGCCTAATTGGCATTATTATATTACATTAGAACCTCCATCTCAGGTAAATTAAGGCATGGGTCAACAGCCATTTTCCTGTAAAAATGAGGGGGGTGGTCTATAATATGAATGGTTTATCATGAAGCAGAAAATACCAAAAAATATTACACAACACCAAAATTGATGCTTTAAAACAGACCAAAATTATGCAAATTAGGTCACGTGACCTTACAGCTCCTCAAAGTTTGAAATATCTTTAAGAAAAAATGGGCACACTTTTTAGCAAGAGTTATCTTACTTTACTACCCTAAGAAGATACAAAATATAAGCCGCTACAAAACTGTGCTCGGCAACTTTCAAATATCTCATCTATTTTGAAAATAAACGGGTTTTTCGACTAGTACCCAGTCTCCCAATACAAATGTATCATTTTAACATGCCTTTCCTTTGAAAACTCTTGACATTGCCAAGCGCAGAAATGACATACTTAACGGCCTTAAAATTATGAAACTAGTAGAAAAATGAAGGAAACAAGAAAAAGTGTGCCCATTTAAGTTCAAGGGTTTTATGGGCGTGGCGTGTCACGTGACCTTATTTGTATAATTGGAGCATACCAAATAGATAAAAACTAGCCGTTTACGTGTCTGACAAGTTTTCAGCTTGCCACTGCTAATGTATCGAAAGATAGACCACCCCCCTACTTTTTGACTTAACACCTGGGGACCCATTCCTTAATTACTTTGAGAGTCAGGGGACATCCTCGGGACCCAGACAAGTGTCCCCTGAATGGAATGGTTGGGCTGTTGTCTGTTACTAATTTATCAACTAATAAATTATAATTCTACCTCGGAATCTGTTGCGGTCATTATTTCAATATTTAAAAAATCATGTTTAACTTATCTCTTAGGCAATGTTGTGTGTTGACAGTGAATTCCCACAAGTGCAGTACTTCGTTTTAAGTGAGTTAACTTATGTTTTGAAGTCTGTCACCATTGTGATCACTGCCACTTTTTGAGCGCTAAGGTGTCCCCTGAATGGCGTTCGCGACTATCTGAAGACGAATATTCTAACAAAGGGTCTTTACTCTAGATCTTAAAGAGACGATTTGCCCGAATATTTGGGCTAGACCACTGCCAAGAAAGCTGAAATCCCACTTCGTTTGACGTGAATCACTCAAAAATGACTTAAATACCTCAAAACTCCTACGCCTTCGTAAAAACATTGATATGATCGAGCGCGTAGAGGAAGTCCGGAAGTTTATCACTTTTACGATGTCGGAAAAATGGCCTCGGAAGACTATTTTAGACCCACAAGGTCATTATTATGTTTGCTAAATGAAACAGTAGCCTTTTTGTAATGATCCTCTTTCCTACCTACTCTTCCATTTATTGAAAATAAAAACCTTTCAAAAGAATAGATACCCGGGTGCATTGCATTAGTTTGTGGGGGAGGCCTGTAGTATGATGCCACTGGAAGGATGAAAACTGCTTTTTGAAAAATCTTTGGATTGAAGGAGAAACAAACAAAAATATCCGGTTTAGTAAGAATCTACAGTGAAACCCCGCTTTACGGCCACCTCGATAATACGGTCACTTTTTTTGACACCCTGGCAAAAACCGCCATGCATTTTCTTGTAAAAAAGACCCTCGTTAATACGGCCAATTTGTTTTGGCCCATTGGTCACCGTATTAACGGGGTTCCACTGTATAAATCATGGCATTACCAAGGTGCAGGGAAATATTTTAATGACAGGGTTAAACATGAGGATTTCATGAGTTTGGAAATATTTCAAAAATTGATTAAAGAAAAGAACAATTAAACGATTCGGCTTCATTGCTTTTGGCTAAAGGAAGCCCTTTGTTCCGATGTTGTTGTTGAGAGCAGATTTTACGATGATACCACTTAAAGGATGATGACTGCTTATTGAAAAATTTCTACGGGCGAGAGAAAAAAAAAATTACATTGCATCGACATTCATACATTCGCTCGTATCCGTATTAAATTGTCATGTAACAGGCAAATGTTGTGACAAGGAATAGAGGTAATGTTACGTTATGACATCATGATCTTATGTTTTGAAAAAAAGTATAAAAGTATCAGCTTCATCAGGTCGAAATTATGTAGTAGGTTAAGAAGCCCTTTGTTCCGATGTTGTTGAGAGCAGATTACACGATGATTTAGTTGACAAATCTCAGCAAGAAACAAGAGACAAAAGAAAACTACCACAAAAACATTCACTTTTTCACTCGCGTGAGTATAATGTGTCATATCCGTAAACTGCTGTCACGAAGCGGGTAAATGTTTTGATGAGGAGTAGAGGAAATGATATCATGGGCTTGGATTTAGGAATATTTATTTTGAATAAATTTAAAAAAATAATAAAACAAAGAATTCAGCCTCATCTAGAATGTTGCTGTTTATTATTTGCGGTTTTGTTGAGAGCAGAATACTCAGTAAGAGCACTTTTCAAGGTGAAATTTGCTTTTAAAAAAATCTCTGCAAGAAAATAAAAACCAGTTTATATCCCAAAGTTGCCGTAAAACAGGAAAATGTTTCAGAGACGAGAATGATGGGTTAGAAATATTTTAAAGAATTATTAGACAATATAAGACTTCGACCTTACTCCATAATTTTTATCAACTCTTTTCGCGAGAATAATCATCGGAGAAAATACATAATTTGCTCAAAACGAAGATAATCCCTGTTTTTCACAGCACTTGTCGATCGCGTGACATGTTCTTTTTTACTGGTCATGCGTATAACAAGCCAGTGACACGCGACAAACCACCTTCCGACCGACGGATTTGCAAGTGAATTTGCGCAAGGTTTGCCCTTTACGAGTGCAAATAACCTTCAAGTTGGTAATGCTTCTTTTGGTCGGTAAGTAAGGTCAATAGCAGAGATGTAAGGTAAAACAATATCATAAGGCTAAGACCTTGTTCCTTGGGTCATTTTACACTGGGCTTAATTTTAGAGCACAGCTAATCGTTTTGCTTTGTGCCCTCAGCCGGCCGCTTCTTTCGGATTGTTTGCTGTGTATTCCATTCCGCATATGTGAAACAATACTTCTAAAAATCTTCGTAAAATACACGAACACGCCGGGACAACATGTCCGTAACTTGAAGGATAACTCAGATGTCTTAAGTGGAGGTGTTAAATTTCATAAATACACTTTGAATTAGCAAGGCACGCTATTTGGAGGGATATTTAAGATATAAATATTAAAACAGTCTTGTCAGTTTTTATGCTAATTTCAAAAATGTATTTGTAACCATGTACTTTGGTAACAAGTACAAATCCTATTGGGTTATTTTATCACAAATTCTCTGATTTTATTTATTTTTATTATTTATTTATTCATTATTTTTTTACAGTGGCAACATATTTTGTACGAATCATATTTTGCGTCGGTTAATTTGTAGCATATAACGCGGAAAGCCTTAGCATTTACCCTTCAGAAAATTTTGGTTTTAAAATTGAAAAACAAAAAAGTTCAAGCGAGTAAATGCACCTATACACTATACGTGTAAGTTACAATTAAACGAATTCACCCTAACTTAGATTGTTGAATTGAAGAAAAGTACAACTGGGATTTTGAAGAAGAAAATATAAGGGTCTTTTTTTTGTATTTTCATTTTTTATAAAACAAAAAAACCACTGTTTTGTAGGTTTGTTCCTGGTGGTTAAGGCACTTGCTGCTGAAGGTAAGTGAATGAACAAGTTTAAACGCCTGTGCTTTAAGTCCTATGGCGATGAACATATAACATTCTATAATCAGTTCGCCGAATATGTATTATTGGTACCCGGTGTAAAAAAGCGGCAAAGATGGGACTTTAATAGCAAAACAACTTTTTCTTGAGTACGTATCTTTAAAAACCCCCACCCCGAGAGCTCAAAATATCCTTTTTATGTCATTCTACTGATTGGTCTTTTTATGCTGGTAGCTCTTATAGTATTTTTCTTTTTAAAAATTTTAGTCACGTTTTTTTAAGGTTTTTTAAACAAGAAGATTGCAAGTAAACGTAAAGAACTAAGATCATCGCCGTTTAAGACTTATCTTATGCAGTTGCGAAAGGGCAAGCAACTGAGCGTGAATTTTTTCAGGCCTCGATCAGTTTTCCTTACACTCGTCACCGAAACAACATCTATCAGGGAACAACACTCAGCACAAGCAAACTCAACGAGTTGCTTCCTTAACTGCCGGCGATGATCTTCTTTTTAATAGTCATTTCTTCGTTCCGCGGTTCCAACACATGAGATGATTCAGTTAACGACAGTCTTTACATCTTCTTGCGAATTTTTTTTCTTGCTGATCAACTAAACATCATATGAACTACTCATTTTATAGCCCTTGAGTTCCCGTTAACCTTTTTTCATAGGCTGCATCTCAAATCAACCATCAACAGTTTCCTTGATAGCTACTGAAAATGAGCAAGTTTTACGAGAAAATGTTTCACATACGTTGCCAGTCAACGCTAGCTGTCAATGGCACATAACGGCTCCTGTTGGCAAGGTGGTTAGAATCAAGGTCAGAGCCAGCTTGTTGTCAGGTTCCTGTAAGGATGTGTATATAAAGATCCTCGATGGGCCAAGTAATTCAAGCGACGTGATTACAAAGTACTGCAACGATGGCATTTACACGTTTGGCAGTTACTTTTTTTCTAGTGGACGTTTTGTGTTTTTGGAGCTCAAGACAGGAACAGGCTACAATAATCGCTTGCGAGTGACATATTATGCAGTGCCTTTTCAAAGTAATTATCGTATACAGCCTCTGATTTAAAATACTATAATATGACCTGTGGTACATCCTTAAATCAGTTGAACATTCTAAAAAGGAGAAATAACAAATCAGCATTTTTATCAGTTGGTTATACAGTGGAACCTCGATTTAGCCGTCCTCTATTTAACAAAGTTCTCGGTATAATATAACTAACGATTTTCTTCAGCCCCGCCAAAATTACAATCCAATGTGTGGAACAGAAGCTCAATGTAACGAAGGCTCGATTTAACGAAATCCTTTTTATATAAACGAATACAATCCAGAAACGCAAACGCAAACGCAAACGCAAAATATGCGAAACAATCCAACGAGGATAAAATGTATGTGTACAGTTAGTTTTAAGCATTTTCGTTTGCCTTTTCTTGTGTCTCTAGTGCCGTAGCTATGTACAGCTCTGAACTAAGACAGGAGCTTCGTACACAAATGTTTATTACAGAAGTTGTTCAGATCCGGAAATGCTGGACGTTGAAATTCATCATTAACTATATCCTCGCTATAGCTAACATTTTGCTTGAATGTTTTCCCAAAAATTCGTTAAATCGAGGTTTTCCATATGAACAAATTTTCCCAATCCCTTGGCACTAACAGTTAAATCGAGGTTTCAGTGTACTACAGTCCTCCTCATCGGTTGTCCTTAAAGTGAATAAAGAAACACTGTAGAGGAAAAGTTGCTTTCAACGAGCAGCTGACGAAAAGTCAGAAATCTAAGTGATGCCTGGGAATCGATCGCCTTCATCGCCTTACTCTTTGTTGGGCTCTTGGTCAATGCAGACGAGCGAAAAAACCTGGCGATCAGCAAAACCGAGCGAGCCCGAAAAGCAGAAAGAGATGGCTTATAAGCAACCTTTTGAAAACTACAACGTCCACCTTCAGGAAAACGTACCGTCTGTCTTGGCAAAATGTCAAAATGCCCGTCCTCCTAAATCCCTAATCCCACGCGGTTTTCAAGCAACTTTTCTTGATCTGCTTTCCGTGCTATCTTGGAAATTGAATATTCCACTGTACCCTTAAAGCAGGCCATTAACCGCTGTACATCTCTAATTTCAGATTGTTCCTTAAACACGACCTTGGACGCTCCGCAGTCTCCTTCAGGAAAAAACTTTTCCAGCCCTTACTACCCCCTCGGCTTTCCCATGAACATGACATGCGGATGGTTCATTACAGCCCCAGAGAATCAAACTGTAAAGCTTCAGCTTACATCGCGGTTAAGCAGCTCCTACAAGTCTTCAGACAGGGTGGAGGTTTATGATGTCGATGGCTCAGAACTCAGTGCCAATAACCTTCGTTTGAGTAACCCACACTCCAATACTGATACTACTATATATTCTAAGTTCCGTAGTCTGTACATCCTGTTTAAAAGTGATAGTCACCCTCAAGAAAGCCTGTCAGAGAGTGGAATGTTAGTTTTATACACAGCTTTTGAGACAGGTGAGAACGATTACCTTACAACTAAAGAATGTATTATCCCAAAACCATTTTCTTTTGGTTATTTCCCTGCATGTGGGTGGAGTCAAGTTGCGTGGCGTGACTTAGTAGTTTTCGTGTCCTCTCCTCTTACACTCACCTCTTGCACCAAATCTGAACATAGGTTATACCATACGCGCTTGGAAGTAGTGGGCACAAGAAAAAACGGGCCCGCAAGAAGGAGACACGCGTGTCACACCCCCCGCGTGTCTCCCTCACGTGCGTTCGTTCTCCCTTTCGCCCACTACTTCCAAGCGCCTGCGCTGCCATGCAGGCTAGGTATGGTGAAATGTTGCCAATGCCACTACCACTTGTCTTTGATTTGTCATAGGTTTGTTATTGTTTGTTTTCACCTAAATAAAATTGAATGTTATACGTTTTGGGGGTAGGCACAGCGAAACTGCAGGCGGAGAAAGAATACAACTTTGCGAGGGAAACTGAGGCTTCCAAGGTCTCTGTAGCTTTTGACAAAATCAGTTCCTGTTTCAAGCAAGAGACAGATTTAGAAACGACGTTGCAACGTCAAATGTGACTCCCAGGGCTACTCAATTTACCGCTATCCCATTGGTCAAACCGGTTTTTAAATCTACTTGCGCTGTCGTTTCTGTCTTTGCGTTGTCTTCGAAGAGACATCGCTTTTTATAAACATTGTTTTTGTTATTCAAATTTGTAACGAGTATAACAAAAGAATCTATTTTTGCAAGAACCAATACACCTCTGGTCGGCACATTGATACCGAAAGGTGACGACGTCCTTCAAAAATCTGGGAAACTTACTGTTTTCATTGCTAGTATAATCTTTATTGTCGTTCAGTGCCCTTGTAAGAAGTATAAGTGTCGGCATACTCTGGAACTGTTTCCATCGTAGTCTTTTCCCTTTCTCTCTTTTAGTGCGCACTTGTTCGTCATCCAACTCGAAGGACCAGAACATGAACATCATATTAAAAGATCGCTCTGGTATCATCAAAACGCCCGGCTATCCCTCCAACTTTCCAACGAACCTGATTACTCAGTGCTGTTGGAAGATTTTAGCTCCGAAGAACCACGTAGTGCGTTTGGATTTCATATCATTTCGCATGGGGTCGTCACACTGTGTCTACATCCATGACAGCATAAACAAAGAGAATCCTGTGGAAACTTTTAAGTGCAGATCTAAGACTTCGTTTACTTTTTACGCGAGTGGAAGAGAGGCAAGCTTAAGTGTTTATCGTATTCCCTACTCTGATGTTACCAGTGGTTCAGGATTCATCGCAAATTACTCGGTTACACCTATAGGTGAGCGGGCAAGGCTCTATCTACGTTATCTTGGGTGCCAGCCTTTTTTGTTTCCCATTAAATTCTCATGATCAAGCCATGCACACGGTTTTTTCATCCTGGTGATTTCGAGAACCTCTCACTGGAGCCAGGCCGGGGGTACATCTACGGAGCAGCCAAGCCTAAACTCAGAGATCGTTTCCCGAGTTAAATGGCACTGAGATTTTTTTTTGTTAAGTATACACAAATAACTCCAGCTCAAATTTGTCAAATTGTAGTCGCCTTATAACACCAGCATAACCTGCTTCACATGCGTCTGTAAGGGAAGGAGTGGAGCAATTAGGAGTGTGAGTACATAAAGAACGTCTGCGCGAGAGAAGAGTTTTTTTTTCAAAGTTCGCTGCGATTACTTTAACTATTTATTTATTTGTTTATCATCATTTTGCCGTACAACTTAAATATACACATAAAATTAAGAAAAAGATGAGGCAAGGGAGCCCGAGCAAGCCACTAAGGCTTGTGTATAGGACCACCTTTAAAAACATATCACCTAATTAATAAATACAATACTGGCATCGTCAAGACAATTTAACTGAGCACATACAAATTAAGCTATCCGTTATAGTGTGAATATAGCCTAAGTCTGGTGAGCTAATGGGCAAGAAAGGATAATGAGACAAAGAAGGAAAAGCGCAGTCTGTCCGATTATCCTCTCTTCTCCTGGTTAATAACTCACCTAGATAATGTAGAATGGTGATTTTACAGCCCTTTCAAAGGGTTTATGTACTTATACTTTACGCACTCTGATTTCAAAGGTATCTCCTCTGGCACTTGCTCCCTCAAAAACAACACTACCGTGCACATGTCTGGCGAAGGAAGGAGTTTTACAACCCCAGGGTATCCAAAAAACCAGGGAATAGGAACTTGTGCTTGGAATATTACAGTACCCGTAGGAAAGTTCATAAAGCTAACATTTTGGGAATTTGCAGGATCATGCAACCAGAACTACGCTGATGTTTTTGATATCACAAACTCAGCGAGTCTACTTCTGGCGAAGAGATTATGCAACGAGAAAGTTATATTTTCCAAAGGGAACAACGTTCTTGTCAAGTATTCAGGGGTGACTTCGGACCAGTACAGGGGAGGATTTTTTACCTCATACGAGGCTGTGGACGCTGTCCCGGAAAGTTATTCCTGCTCTGATAGAGGGTATACTTCCCGCCTGAGAGCGACAAAGGGTGAACTTGCAAGCTTCGATTATCCGTTAAACTATCCAAATGACGCCGAGTGTTCTTGGACTATTGAAGTACCAGCCGCGTATCTCGTTCAGTTTACTTTTCACTCGTTCAACGTTGAGCAGTCTCAAGATTGCAGAGCTGATTATGTGGAAATCAAGTCTGGAAAATTGAAATTTCATAAAGACGTGGAAACAATTGGCAAATTTTGTGGCTTCTCGCTTCCCCCATCATTTGTATCAAACTATTCGAAGGTGTATGTAGATTTTGTGTCTGACAGCTCTGGAACATATCCAGGATTCCATGCAAGTTTCAAAGCAGTTCCAAACCGTAAGTAACTGGGCTAATACTGGACTGTAGTTAACGTGGACAAGTACGCTTAGATAAGGGAGTGCGTACGACATAGCACGCAGAAGTTAGCATTTAAGCAATAGAAAACGTTTTCCGTGTTTGGATAGCCTGATATAAACACGAGAGGGGTTGGGAGAATTCGAGACAGTTATGCAAACCCGAGACGAAGTCGAGGGTTTGCATAACCGTCGAGAATTCTCCCAACGCCTCGAGTGTTTATATCAGGCTATGCAAACACAGGAAAACGTTTTCTATTGCTTTTATAAAATAACTTTCACGACAAAAAACGCAAAACTGTTTATATGGCACTGATTAAAAGAGAAATTCTTCCCAGTCGCAAAATCCTGTCCACAAAGTCTTGCATGCGTAATCAGTTCTTGTTTTGCAAAAGGATGCTTTCCAAAATACGGATTTTTCTCGCAGAAAATGTCAGCTTAAGCGAAAAAAAATCGACACACCTTTTTTGCAACGACTTTCCATGTTTCAGCCGACGAAGGAATGAGTAAATAAAGTCAAAACTTGTCGAGTTTTGAACTTGAAAACTTTTTCAAATTTGTGCTTGCGTGATTAGCGCGCGAAAAGCAAAACATCTTGACGCCACAACCATGTCTACATACTCTCATGCAAACACTCCTCTCGGCCAATCAGAGCGCGCGTACTATCTTAGTTATTTTATAAATATGAGTGACGTTTTGTTCGTTTTATTTTGTTTAATTCCAGCGGCCATGGGACCATGCAACATCACAGGAGTAGACAATGTTATCCCGCTGACTGGTGAAACAGGAAGACTATTCTCGCCTCTCTATCCACAGACTTATCCCAACGACATGATGTGCACATGGAAGATAACTGTGCCAGAAGGAAACTTCGTGAGGCTTAGAATAACATCCTTTGACTTAGGATTCTCTTGCAGAGTCACTGCACTGAAAATTCATGACGGTCAGAGCTCATCAGGCAACTTGCTCAAATCTTTCTGTGGACGAACATTTGACCGTTCAGTGTTTTCCAGCGGTCGTTATCTTTGGGTTCGATTCCAGTCTCCCAAGGATGGTTATGTGTATGGAACTGGATTCAATGCCGTGTTTGAGGCAGTTACCCAATGTAAGGCAATTTTATATGACTCTTGTTATTTATTCCACTTTAACAACTGCGTCGCTTAATGGAGGAAGGTGCCAGGGATGTCCAGGGGCTTCCACTTTTTGCGAAGGCAGGCCCTAGAAAGAGTTACGCCTCCATGGCTGGTAAACCCGCGCCCCCCAGCCATGAGCCCCCACGCCAATGGAACCAGACACCTGTCACACTGATTTATCATTGAAAAAAAAAAAATAACAAGGGGGTTGGGGGGGGGGGGGGGGTGGAGGCATGGGGGAAAAAGAATGATCCAAAGGCTAAACGAAGAGAGTATAAGAGAGTAAACCATTATTTTCATGAGTATCTTCTTAAGAAACAGTTCTCTTCGTCTCTTCTTCTTAAATGCTACAACATGATAAAACGATTTGCATGAGGTCAAACTTGTAAATATGACTCTAGTGCGCGCGCGTGTTTGTACTTGGGTTGCGCGATAGAAATAAGATATACAAATTTCAAGGAAACTCAGTGTCAAGCATAATAATGATTTCCTACAATTTTTTTAAGTCGGTACCCAAATTTTCTTCGGTACAGTCAACGGACGCTGCGGACAATGTAGGTACCTTGAGTTAGTCTCCTCTTTAGCGAGAGTCCGTAATAGCGGGAGTTTATTTCAGTCAAACGACTGTGATTTATTTTTGCCTGGGATTTAGCTGCTGTCCGTATTATCGGGGTGTCCGCAAGGGGGATCCCCAACAGGGTTCTTCAATCCCGTGATCCGACCCAAAATATCCTGGGGGTTATTTTTAGCATCCAACGTCGTACGCATGCTTTTCAATCCCTAATCTTGCCCCGATTTTGCCTTGAATCCCGAATCCCGAGCTTTAATCAAGTGAAATCCCGGATCCCAGAACCTATTGCGAACCCTCCGCAAGGCGAGAGTTGACCGTATAGGTTACGAGATTATAAATTCAGTGCTTTATTTTCAGTACCAGCTCCCTTCTCTTGTCGAAGCGACCGGCTGACCAGCTTAAAGTCGGACACTGGGACTCTTGCAAGCTACAACTATCCACTTCCCTATGATGACAAGATTGAATGCACGTGGACCATCAGAGTTGATCTTGATTACAGAATAAGACTATCTTTTGATTTCTTCAATCTGTCCCAGTCCAGTGATTGTTCTGTAGATTACGTCGAGGTCCGCGACGGCGCGTTTACAACGAGTGATCTTATTGGAAAGTATTGTGGAACTGAGAAACCCGAGTCAATAACCTCAGATTCCTGGGACATGCGTGTCACATTCAAGTCCAGTGGAAAAACCAACTACCCTGGTTTTAAAGCCAGCTACAAAAGGAAAAGTAAGTATGAACGGTTTCGTGTTACCCGGGGGCAACGCCCAGAAGCTGGGCACTGCCGGCTGAGAGGGGTGCCTTTTTCATGCTTCTGGTATATAAAAGAGTAGGGAAATCTGTCTTTTCGGTCTGAAAAAGGACCTAAAAGTGCTCACTGACGCATTTTTTGTATTTAAAAGAGACAAGAAAACTTCACGGTTTAGTTTTTTTATTCAAATTAAAAAGATGGTGCATTACAGTAGTTAAACGGGATATAGTGTTCTTAACTATAGGAATGTGAAAGGGATATCATTTTGTCAGTAGAAGGTGTAAGAAAAGGGCACATTTTCTGTCACAATGGTATATAAAAGAGTAAGGGGTTGGACTTCGGGACGGAGCCTCCCAGTATAAAATTCCTTTGAGTACCGCCCAAAGTTGCCACATAGCGATTACATTGAAGTGTTTATGGGTTCAGCTCGATTCACTGGATTCAGCCGTTTCTCTCTTCCGGTTTACCATATACCTCCGTGGAGTATGGTAAATTGGTTTGAAATCAGGGAGCCCTCGTCGGCAAGGCCTTTCCATTGGAAAATACAGTCGAAGCTCTCGTAAGCGACCACCTCGGAAATTCGAAAAAGTGGTCTTAACTAGAGCTGGTCGCTTGCGAGAATGCGCTTTCGTAAGCGACCGCCTGGTGAAACAATACAGGTTGGTTGCTTACCGGAGATTCAGAAGCTCATTAATAATTCATCAAGAAAATGAAATTAATGTTTAATGAGTGTCTTTATATCTGATATAGACACGGCTGAACTTAACGTCTAATTTTTTTGAACCAAAATAATCCCAGAACTAAATATGAGAGCCATTTGAGCAGTGTGCAGTTTGGCTCAAGTGCTGGTTTATATGAATAAGACTCTAAGTGGTCGGCGCTTTCGAGAGTTTAAAAACAAAAGAAAAGTCCAGTTGGGTAATCCCAAAAGTGGTGACGGTCGCTTAAGATAGCTTTTCATTACAAAGTTTAAGTCACAGCTCAAACGGGATTTCACAAAGGTGGTCGTAACCAGAGCTGGTCGCTTACGAGATTGGTCGCAAGAAGAGCTTCGACTGTAGAGAGGGGGAGAGCACAAAGTACGAAATTGAAATCAGGGTCAGTTTTTCCAATATTTTTATAAAAAAAGGCACTGAGGTACTATAAAAATGCCATCGTAATTCGTAATTTTATTCATTACAGCTCTTCAATTGAAGTAAGGTAGATACTTTGTCTGCAAACGACAATAGACCCCTATGGGATTCAAGTTTATGACCCCCATGAACCATTTCCAGTTGGACATCTTTGCCACTATGAGACAAAGCGAAAAGGAGGAGAAGCTAGGAAGAGAAATTCTCTCCTTTCTCTATCTCTCCTTCCTAGACTGCTCAGCAGTCTATTTTCTCTCTTAACAAAACAGTGTGTGGGTCCGAGGCAAAATTTTTAACGTACGAATTTTTTACCTGTGTAACCCGTTTACACGGAACGGTACAAATGCTTTTACAGATTGCAGTATTGTTTACATGAGTCCATACATACATCTGATCAGGACAAAAGCATGCACGCTTTCGCGGGTCCCGTGTAAACGAAAGGCGGAACCGTGCAAGCTTTTGTTCGTTCCAAAATTTGTTCGGACTCGTGTAAACGGGATCTAGTGGTGCAAAATAGAACCAAGTTTAGGGAGCTGGCTAGGGACATACATGCAATACGAATCACTCTGGTGTATTTTTCCTCTCTCCTGCTTTAGAGTCGACTACCGCCATTCTGAAGATTGTGGGGATTGTTCTTGGTGCACTGTCTTCGTTTTGCGCGCTTGTCGCAGGATGTTGTAAATACTGCTGTAATTCAAACAATAGCCGAGATGCTCCCGTTGTTCAGGACTCAGAGAATATCAATCAGATTCCTGGATTCAATAATTATACCTCGCAGGAACAGGTAGCGACAACCAAAATGTAGCTTGAAAATATCAGCTGGACATAACCGTGAGTGAAGATATGTACTGCGATAGCTGACTTGTCCCCAGTCGGATCGCACGAAGGGAGCACGATGGGTGATGGGAAGGAGACGAGAAGAAGAAGGAGACTGGGGACGAGTCAGTTGCGATATATAACTTTGATGAGGAAGACTAAACATAAACAGCTGACTTAGGGCAAGAGATCATTCTCTCTTGCTTAGGGATACTCCCTATCGATATCAACAGGATTATCGTTGTACCAGCGACGAAATAACAGCATTAGTTTTTATACTTGCGACTTTATTTCTTGGTGCTAGGAATTTTTTTCTCAAATTGTCCAATGGGGCGTCTTTTTCAGCAGCTCCCTCAATGTTCGTGAAGTTTAAGCAAAATCTCTGAGGACGTTTTCGAGATTTTTTAATAGGCAATTTTTATCATTACAAATTAATGTACTGTAAAAACTGGACAATCTCTTGATGTTCGGCCGTTATCTCAGCTGTTATCTGTAAAGAACGAGGTGCTTTTGAATTGCAGTTTCACCTCATTTAGTACAGATCATTGTAGCCTTGCGTCGCAAAAGGGTCAGGGAGGGGGATCGAAGGGGGGGGGGGGGAAAGTAGAGGGATCTCTCCGGCCCCAATGCCTCCTGCTCCGACGCCTGTTACGCAGGTGAAGAATTTGAAAACCGCTCGATAGATTTTTTATAAAATTTTATATTCTCGAGATTGATCGCCATCAACTTTACGGCCTCAAAGCGCTTATCGTGATAACTGAGACTCTCTTATTATTTAGGAGCATTGTCTCCACTGAGTTTTATTTTTACGTGAACAGCAGTAATAATTAACGAACAATGCATTTTAATTACACAGAAATGTTAACTATATTTGTCCAAGAAAAAATGAAACTTGGAGACAATTCTTCTGTTTTGCGCACAGAATTATGTCCTCGCGACAGAAATTTTTTCACTTGAGCCATGTTTACACTTTGATACAGGATAGCTGTTGCGCCGGCTTCTGCTCTATCACACATAAGAACGGTGATGTCAACGTCATTTCTGTAACGGCGCGCCGATCTCGAAAGTGGAGTGTCACATACGGGATATATAGGTTCTGTGACAGACTTTGCTGCAGCGGGCAATCTTCGAGGCAACGGGAGGGAAGTTAATATTCAGAGAGTTTAAGTAATTAGATTTTATTTGATTTGTACAATTTTTGGCAAACAAAACAATAAACAATAATAAACAGGAAGTGAATATTCAGGAACGAGGATTGGGATTTAGAGTAAATTCTCTCGGTCAAACGCTCCGGCTCAATGCTCGATGTATGTGAACGATTTGCTCTTGTTTCGGACCGTTGCTGTTCATACTACACTAAAAGCTATCTGGTATTGTATTAACATAGCCTTGGGGTGAGCGCACCAGCCTTAAGGCCATTAAAGAACAGTTTTGGATCAATTAAAAAACAAAAAAACTTGTTATAGGAATCAACGGGTAAATCTTGCTTAAGCTAATCATATGGTTTAAGTCATGAGGATGAAGCAAATCATCAACTAAGCAAAAAGCTCTTGATGAACAAAATTTTTTTTTGTAATTTCCCTCTTCGGCTTGGTAATCTTTGGTTCCGCCTTTAACATAACGTCCTAGTGCTGTGGATGGACTCTGGTGGGGAAGGCAACGTCCAAACTAGGTAGATCATCAGAAAAAATCATCCTCTTAGTGGTCTCTTCTTGTAGTGATCTCTCGAATGAGCTGTCTGAATTTCTCTCCAGCACTTGCATTTCAAAATAAAGGGCGATAAAAGAATGTGATTATAATTACATATCAGCACTGTGTTATCTTGGAGTGGGAATCTTAGTAGATTTTATTTTAAATGGTTCATACCCGTTAAGGAATTTTCTTTATAAGGGAAAAGCCCTGCGGAAAAGGATGACATGGTCATGATTTTCAGTTTCTACAAACCTCTCACTTTCAAAATAAGGTCAAGTGAAGCTTCATGTTTTTCTTGCATGAAAATAAGAACAATTTCACTTCAAACTGTACGGTTTTTGCACGTAATCTCGTTTTGAGTAAGAGGCTGGATAGTCTATTCGTGTTTGTTTGGTCAATCCTCGGCAAGGGATGGAAGTTTTTGAATACGATGATGTCACTCGTCCTATGCTTCTGGCATTACGCGTGCTCTGTAAGGGCGTTTACATGTAGACGGGCGAAAACGATTCAAATACGCTACGTGTGGACGCCTGTTACTTTTATTACTACTAATATTTTTTTAAGATAGAAAAAGTGTCCTTTTTTCAAAAAGATCCGGATACTTGTGGACAGGGCACAACAACTGCACGTGCATCACGCTTTTTTGCACATTTCTTTACCGTCACTGCTCGAGCTCGACGTGAAGATCCCTAATTTCACTTTTACAAGCTACGACGAAATTATCTTTTTCTCTTTGGACATTGTTGTAAGAAATTCTTCTCAAAGAGAGTTCGCCTACATTTGACAAGGTAAATGAGTTGTAATAATCGCGTTGAATATTGAAAGAACACGAATTCACTTTTTAAGCGACGTTTTCGCCGCCGCGGCCGTCCTCGGATTTACGTATTTCCAGCTAGAATAGGAAGGTACCCTGAACAGCCGAAGTACCTCGAGTACTTTAAATACTCCAAGTAGCTTATATAACAAATCATTATTATTGAGGGGGGAGGGGTGGGGTGCCACGGTGGAGGTGGAACAGATTTGCTCGTACTTCAGGAGTTTATATGGTTACGGTAAACAAATGAAATGACCATGATTGTTTTCATAAAACTTTCCTGGCTAGGACACACGTAGAGTGCAATATTTTACGCACTACCCACGCTATCTTCTGATTGGCTAAGACCCAGTACAACTTTCAAAATTTGGAATCAGGGCAACCTTCAGATTAGTTGTTAGTTATTTTCCTCAAAACAATGTATAAAAATTGAATTGTAAAATTTTCATAAGTCTCAGTATGTGATGTAGTAACCAATCCCCCGCCTAGTCCCAGTCCGCGTGTTTACGTATAAGTAATTCGACTTTCGCGCGGGTTAGGCAAATCGTAAAGTATCTTGCTCGAGTTCGCTAGCTGTTACAACTACGTTACGTTCTTTATCTTACTTCGTTCGCCGTATTCCCAAATCGTCAGGTAATGTCCTCTGTCTTCGTTTATCTCGTATTTCCTATGTTACCTGTATTTCCTACGTTATTTCCATTGTTGTAATTAGTCGTTCCGCTGTTAATGTATTATGTTTGTTACTTTATCCTAGAAACCACTGGCAACATCATGTAAATAAGGTTAAGAGTTCGAGTTGTTCCAGTTGAATTAAAACTCTTTTACGACTTATATTATTGCTGGTGCGTTGGCTACATGTGATATCCGTAATAACCAAGGTCAAGGCAAGTATTATAAGCCGAGGCCAAACAAAAATCTTATCCAAAATTGTTTACTGGTTGTAAATGAACAGCTAGTTTTGAATTGTGGGTATTCAGATTCGCCGGCGTGTGACTCACGCATAATGCGCATGCGTCGGCGGATATAGACTTGCGCCTATGCTAGTTTCACTGTAAAGCACACAACTTTTCGAGTGTTACTAAATCAAAACGGAGGTTATTTTATTTATATTCCTCTGTAAAATTTAGGTGTGAATGAAACGAAAAACGGCCCTGACCTAAGTACCTTTTTGTAAGCTATTCGTCAATACGAAAGCAGCAGTAGGCCGCAGTAAGTAATTAAGACAGTAAAAAGTTCATTTACCTTTGCTATTCCGCTGTGTTAAAATTGTATTCCTGGTTTTGATTGTTCCATAGTCGGGCATGTTTTTCGGCTGGAGGGCAGCCTGTACAGAGATGTAAAGATACAACGAAGATCAGTTTTGAAGATTATCTATCATGTCTATTAGTGTAGGTAATTTGACATATCTGATTCCATTTTTTGTTCCCTCACGTTGATTCTCGTGAGAGTCACGACGCTAGTTTATTAAAACATAAAAAGTGTTTGCAGTTTTTAACAGTTGAACATGGACAGAGTTTAAAAGACAAACAGAGGTCCAAAAAGTTTAGAAAGCACAACAGAATATGAGCGCTGATATAGACCCTAAATATGATGCGTCGTTCGGTTGTTTACGAGCGGTTCATTTTGTTGCGATGTTTAATGTGTAGCCTGGACTTTAGGAATTTGGAAGAATTTTGCAATATATCATTGCCGGAAAACTAAATAGTTAACCGAGAAGACCTGGGCACGAGGTTTAGTTGTTTTGGCAGTGAGTACAAAATAGCCGGGGGACATTTCACTCGTTTTTAGCTTGTTTTTAAACTAGGAATTATTTTGAATGAATTATAAACAATTACTGAAGTCGGCTTTCGTATGATTGTTAATAATCGCCTTTTAACTTCAATGGGCTTTTTGTTCGACCGAGGTTCACCCGGAGGCTTCTGTGAACAGTTTTAGAGGACTAGGCTGCTATTGAGTGTTCAGGGGATTGAACGTTAGTCATTTATGTTTTATCTCTTCAGTGTCTCTTCTGAGGTATGGGAGTTGTCATGTAGGAATTTGCATCTACCTAAAGGAGTGCTTGAGTCAGATTTCCAGTTTTTCAACCAGAACCCCGAAACCATCCGCCCACCCCCTGATAAAAAATGCCACGATCCCCAAATTGTTTCGCTTCTCAATTGCCCTCTCTTCGCATAAGTAGGTCAGTTGGTTGGGCAAAGAAATGTCATAACGAACTCTTAGCGACCGACAGGATCACAACGCCGCTCAAGGCAATTCCTGTGAATTTTTTTTAAAGTAATCTGGCTTCTGGGAGCCACGACTTGGACAATGCCGGATCGACCCAACTCGGTTCGTGGGTTAATTGAACGTCATGGAGTCCCAAGCTGACCGGCTTCACGCGCATTGAATTCCTAAATTAGAATTGGCGCGTGTAAAATTCAATGTTTTTAAATACTTTCTATTTCTATAAATGGGAATAAAAAATGAACATATTAAACTGCACCGAAAAAGGAACAGAAAACAACAGTTCTTTTGGATTTCAAGGGGAAAAATGTTGTTATACACCAGATACACTTTGATTGATTTAAATAAAAAGTTATTACTGTATCTTTTTTCCTCACTAGAGATTTTTAACTGAAGTAACGTTGGGTCATTCAGGGTTACATGGCCTAACATCATCAAAAAAGCAAATGACACATACGTTTTCCAATTTAGACATCTTCAGTCAATGGCGCGGCGTCAACGTGTAACTGTGTAGAACCGGGAGATTATCACCTGGACTGCTTCTCTCCTCACCAGACAAACTTGTGAACACCCCAACAGGACATTCATCGATTACTTGACGTAGATGTCTCACTAACGTAATTATAAATTTGAGCTTGTTCGTTCAATTTTAAAATTGAGTTCAGCAAAGTACACGACAGCCAATCGCGACTGTTTTTTCGACTGCGAAAAGTAGGATTGCTTAAATTTTTAGTGTATAGCACACGTCGATCAATGTTTGGTTTTTGATTACATTATTTTTATTTTTAAACGAGATTGGACATGCTAAAACATGAAATGACTTGCTCAAACAGACGGGGAAAGACCGACGCGTGAGTGAAAACGTCTGCGGAGAGGCAAGTTCTCGTGTGGCCGTGTACAGAAATATAGATGAAAATTACGGCGGCTACCATCAGCTCCAAAATACAGACAAAAAATGCAGATTTCAAAGTAAATGTTCCCATAAAAGTATATCTGTATTTTTCCTTTAAAGTACAAAAGATCCCTTGTCAGATTTCAAGTAACGAGGCCATGCGAACAAAGCGTGGTCTGCCTGTGTCTACTGACGTCTGCACGCAGGGTAGAGGAGAGTTTTTCAGCTTTTTTTGAGTGTTATCTTCCTATGGACTTAACAAGAGAAACTACCCAAATTTATCAAGGTTATCGTTCGGCTTTACTGTAACGTTAAATAAGCGCTCACTTATCAGCATTCTGGAAATTCCTTCTTTTTCACTTATTACTGAATGCCAGATGTTTATATTCGTTGCCTTGAAAAATCTAAACTATGAGCGGTCTCTCGGCTTTTTTCTTATATAGTCCGTCCAGCGAAATGCGCGAGACACGCAAATGACCACGCGCAAGCTAAGCCAACCATGGAGAACTGCGCTGTAAGTCAATCAAGATCATTCTTTGGACGCCGATTTATTTTTCTTGAGATAAGCGAGTCTTTGTCGGTAATTCCAGGCAAGGCGACTTTTTGCCGGCTATACAAGTTTTAAAGCAAGACTGCAGTTGTTAAATTGGAGGCGGTCCACGTCAGTTGCGACTATCTTAATCTTAGTGAAGAGACGCTTTCCCCGAGATGAGAGCTTTTGATGCTTCTTTTTGCTCTGTATCTAATGTTTTAATTTTCGGAAAACGTGACAAATATTCCTGCAGTGCCTCAGCCATCATCATCTTGTCAACGGTTTCGATCACTGACAATTTGTTGTCAACGATTCAAACTTCAGCCAATGCAGCCAATGGTATTTTTACGTTGTCAGGCCAACGCATAATTCATTTGCTCTGGCTATTGGAGCAGTCTCTCTTTTTTCTTCTCGAGCTGTCGCCCTCGTTGCTTGTTTCTCGCTAGCCTGCGAGCAAGCTCTCCCAAAGAGAAGAGCTTGCTCGCAGGCTAGTTTCTCGCGCTCGCGTGTACTTCCCTCACTAAATCTGAAGAAAAGGAAAGAGACAGAAGAGAGACTGCTCGCAGTTTATGAAAAATCTGTTCGGTTCAGAAGGCCTTAAAATTTCTTGCATCGGATAATCCGGACTCCCGCTTGTAGTATAATACTGAAACGGTGACTGATAACCGGTAAAAAACGTGTTTTGAGCGAACAGATAAGTACGGATGGATCCGTGAACTGCATGCAGTCAAACCTGTATAATTAAGTACCAGAGTCCCGGAAATCATCGGCCTGAGTTACTGTAAATTCTGACCAGTATTAAGCGGTCAGTAGGGGCACCGAACGACGGAAAGTTTTCATATTCGTCAGAAGTGTCTCGAATGGTTTTTTCTATGCTTTAGAAGCCTTGTTATGTTAATTTGGAGCTGTCCCCAAAACTATTCATATGTTTGAAAAACATATAGGAACTTTGGTGGATCGTCTTAAAGTTCTTGGTTGCTACTTCGCCTCACCCGAATCTGTTTGCTACCCTGTGGGGTCCGATCCGGTCGAAAGTTCGAGGACTTGGAGGAACCGTATTTTTTTAATAACAAATCACACTAGGGGACATTTTGTCATATTTTCATGAGACCTTGTTTAACAATAATCGCCACTACATCTTGGTAGTACGAAAACAATGGTCATAGAAGGTAGAAGACTTATCCGCAAAATTGATTTACATT
Organism: Porites lutea; assembly: GCF_958299795.1. Classification (NCBI taxonomy): domain Eukaryota; kingdom Metazoa; phylum Cnidaria; class Anthozoa; order Scleractinia; family Poritidae; genus Porites; species Porites lutea. The sequence goes on along the minus strand of NC_133209.1, from coordinate 18,234,485 downwards.
TTACTAAAATGTAGCGGTAACAAAAAGAAGTTATTACCTTAATTTAGGGATCCTTACTTAATCAGAAAACAAAAAAGGAGAATCGAAGGAGGAGTTTAATGGTTGACAACTGTAGTGAATAGAGGCTTATCAAAAGAACTACGTTCAATATATATATTAATGAGATATCTTGGTTCGTCTAGAAAGATAATCATCCGGCTGGAAGTAATAAGAGTTACAGTTCTGGCAAAATTCTTCCAGATCGAACGGGTATAAAGGAGGCGGGGGGAAGGGTGGGGGAATGGCCCAGTCAAAATGTGGCTCAATTTTTATTTTAGGGGACATTAAAGCAGGGAAAGGTGTTTGAGTGTGCTGGATAACTCGGACCTAAAATAGAGTCTGCTCTTCTTCATATATTGATTCCGAAAACAACTGATTCAAACAAAATCCCAACTTTCATTTTGTGAATTAACGAACAAGATACACCACGTGAAAGTAATGGTCTACATATCTCATGACCTGACAGCATGAATTTCATGCAGGGACTGAAACATTTTCTGAACTACCTTTAAAGGCCTTCATAATTAACGGCACTCCAAGTAAATAACAATGCAGACATTCGTCTTATGGTAGACTGATCATGAATCTTTCTAACAAACGTTTAATCACTATCCGAGCTCATGGTATTGTATAGTGTCTTTAAACGCGTTCTTAGGAATTTCAAATGTCCATTCCTGGCTTAATTTTCGCACTTTTTATAGTTACACTGGGAAATAAATCTCAACTTCAAAATACCCCACCACTTGTTGGAACGTTTTCAACAACAAGGCAAATCACAAATATAGGTACATTTGTTATTCATCCAGATGCAAATAAGTGGCTGGATATTCTGAACTTTAGCCAAAGACATCCGGAAACAATGGTGATATAAGGCTCCACTGTAACACTAATTTGCATTTCGCTAATTATAATGTTGCAGCTGCGGCGGCTCAAGATTACTTTGGTGATCATATCATATTTAGAACAAAACAAAAAAGCAGAATGGCGGGAGGAGCGTGGTTTTTGTTAGCTTTGTTGAAGACGGGGGTGGATACGGAGCTTTCTAAAAAGAAATCCAGGCTTAAAAGATGCAGCCAGCAAACGTTCAGTCAATTGATGGCTCACCAAAGCTTTTTTAACCAAACGTTTTGCCGGCAAATAGTTTGCGCCCAAAGTTCCCCTAATGTTTAGCATGTATGAGTAAAGGTAATTCCCTTGTTTTGCACTGCGTATCACCTGCTGCCCATAACATTCCAACTTCTAAGATGGTGGTGATTTTCAACGTGTTCAATGGTCATCTAAAAAGAGGTAACAAAGGTCCCTTTTCTAGTCGAAATGCTTTTAATAGCGATTTTGATTACTCTACCCGACTAAAAAGTGTTTATCTTGAAACTCTCCCCAGTCTCTTCGAGGAAAATGATCATTTGAAACCGAAACTGCCCCTTTGTTCACGGTCGTTGTTTTCTTTGTGATGAAAAGAGAAAGGTAACCCTCTTTTTTGTTTGTGTTTTTTACTCGTAGTCTACCCAAAAGTCATATCTTAAGGAGAAAAAATCTGGATAGTGATTGATTGTTTTAGATACGAATGCCCAGGTACCTCAAGCTCCCGAGTGAGAATCGTTGTTGCGATAGAAATAGAAACTAAAAAAGGAACAAGAAACAAAAGTTAAAAGTCATGGTAAATCTTAAGATGTGTGTGTTTTTTAAATAACTACTTATAGATCTGCGAATACTGAGAAGGAAGTTATTTGCTTTGGTGCAGCAAAGCTGAATGCGCGGTCTAAATCGGGTGTAAATAAGTCTTAAGTTTAGCCAGTGGCACAGTGAGCAGTTCCTGACTACTTGAAGTAACTTGGACAAAGAGAACTTTCGATGGCTCAGTTGACTCTAAAAAGCATAAGACGGTGCTTTGCCGTTGAGTGCTTTATAGACTAATAACAGTAGCTTAGACTGAAATAATACGGGATTTTACTTGAGGATAATAAGAAAAACCTCGGTACAACTTGGTAATTTACACCATCCAGACATTTACGATTCTATCTCTAAGGAAAACACTGGAACCTTTAAATTACATAATATTTACAAACGATTTACAATAACTGTTGTCAATGATTAAAACAAAAAAAGATTTCGAAATAAACACCGCCCTTGAATAAACGCCGCATTGGAAACGCTAAAAATTTAATGAACTTCACGGCGTTTAATCGAATAGATACAGTTTTCAAAATTTATTCTATGTCGTTTTTAAAAAAAGTTTATTTAGGTTTCAATAGGTTGTTAGTTGTTAATACTACTGCCATTTTACGAAATGAAAGTTAGGATCTTTTTAAAAATTCAGTATATTGATAAAGAGTTGAACGTCCTTCACAAATTAAACTCCTCCTGTTCTTATTGTTGTCTTCTCCGCTCACAGACCCTTTTGACACTAGAGAGGGATTAGCCCAGGATTAGCCTTTTCTAATGAGTTACGTCCTAGGTTTTCATTTTGGACGAATAGTCCGTCTGACTTTATCGGTCTATTTTGAAGGGTTGGCCGTTTTTACACTAGGGACGGATACACCCTGCAGATTATCCGTGTCTTCAAAATACGGCAAATCCACTGCATGTAAGATTTACATGAAATTTGCTCGTTGCAAATGTAATGCGAAAAAGTGCAGACTTGGTGTATTGTATGCTAATCCTTTCTAAATATGTAAAGACTAACTCTTAATTCCAGCATATCATCAGACAATCCATTTTGTTTTGAACATTTCAATATCTCAGACACCGTCTCTTTAATTAAAAAAAAATATAGCCCCCTACGATGAATGCCGTAAACCAAATAGCCACGTCGGAAATATATTATTTAACAATTATCCTTCGGCCTTAGAGCCCATGAGGGTGAGAGGAATAATTGTTTTCGTAAAATCCAACTAGTTGGTCAAAAATATCGGGAATAAAAAACTTTTAGCTAGTTAAAGCTAGACTTTAATCCTTTTTTGCCGCCAAAAAGCCCGCGCTTTTCGCAACTAGTGGGCTATAACATACAGCCTAGTAGTAGCCCAACCAATCAGAACGCAACATTGATCAAGTTGGATTTTACTAAATATATATATATATTATAAGTCAGTCTGATAAAACCTCAGAAAATGTCTTGGCGCAGGATCCATGAGTTGGTAAAGACTATTCGCCGGCAAGCAATTTGGTTAACAAAGCTCTAATCAGCCATGAACTAAAAAGTTGACAACAACCAAGGAACACCAAGCTCCTCCCACCATTCTATTCGTTTGTTCGTTTCTACTTGTTTTCATGTACTTACTCAATCATAAAAGAACATATTACAGTTGACTCTCCCAACAGGACACTTAGAGTTGGTCCCTGCCTTTTTTTACTTCCTTCATTTGACCCTCTATAAGACGGACATCTCTCTAAGAAGGACACTTCGTTTCGTTCCCAGAGATGTCCGACTTATAGAGACACTTGACTGTAATAACTTACTTTTGGGTGCCGCCGCACCATCAACGAAATGTAAGTCAGTTTTACGGCGGCACTTTCTATCACTATTGTTTCCAGATATTGATTTCTCAGGGCAACTAAAAGAAGGCAAAAATCAATTCAGACATCAACCTTTTGAGACATAGACATGCAAATAAAATTCCTATAAAGGCGGTAAAGATAGATAGGATTAACAGGCGCTAATTAGTGTAAACATTTTTGGTACCATAGGGAAAATGTCTTATTTTCAGAGTTCATCTTATATGCTACGAGCAGACAACTCTGGGGACAGATCAAGTTGTTTGTCGCAAAGAGAGCATCACTGACTCAGCCACAAAGAACTGACGCTCAACTGAAGTGAAGAAAGTTACGTTCTGTTTTGACTCGTACTGTAAAAGTAAGTACAGATACTATCACTGAACTATGGAGTGATTATTTTCTCCCAAAAAATAGAGAAAACAACTGAAATTTAATTCATTAAGTCCTGGTTATCTCTTAATTCACAGGGATGCGTACGATACTTCTCCTTCTCGTGGCGTGTTTCTTGTCCGTTACCTTGGTTTCAGGATACAGGCTTCACGAACGTCTGGACCGTGGCCCCTTTAATCCACTCCAGGCGCGATGGGAACTTCCTCACCGCCGAGGAGATTGCAAGGAGAAAGGCGAAGTATGCAGTAGTTCGAGCGAATGCTGTAACACCGGCTGTGCTTACAAGGATCAAGCAAAAACCGAACGGTATCAGTGCCAAATTTGTTCCTCTTACGGTGGAGAGAAGACGTGTTACTATCCTTGAGTGAAGCAGGAGTACCTAGAGACTTAAAAGCATGGCGTATATAGGTTTTCTAGTTTAGTCGAACTTTCTAGTCTTTGCCTTCGCCGGTTACTACTTTTTCTGTGTGTATTACTATACATTATGCTCAATAAAGTGTAAAATGAGATGAATTGCTCGGCTGTTTGCTTTTTACATTTTACTATTTTACGGACGCGTCATCCGTTCCGGTTAAGTGATGGTGAAATCAAAGAGACCAGGTTTGTAGATTGAAACTAAACAACAAGACTACCCTTAAATCCCTTTAGGCCCTTAAAATTTTTGTGCCGATTTGTTTCTTAAGCGATTTGACGATCAGAATTAAAGATTCCGGCGTTATCACTCTACCATGAGAGATATTAATTCGACACTGCTATGGTCACAGATATCAACAGGTGCACCCAACGACTGACTGTTTTCTGTAAAATACTGATCTATTCGGAGAAACCAACATTGCCTAGAATTTCCTATTACTTCAGGACGGCTAAAAATTTCTAGATGACCGTTCCATTCATCTACAGTTTTCGAAGCTTATCCGAATAAAATCTCCTTGTACCATTTTCCGAAGTTTAATTTTTCACATTTCACTCCGCAGGTTAGGCTATTTTCGAAGAAAAAAGAAAACTAAGTAAAATTTTCGGATTCAAAATGTGATGGAGAAAGTTATCAAAACAATTGCATCTGATATTTTCGAAAAATAACTGATTGAACCCCTTGTTAATAGTTCTAAAAGACTCAAGTTCCCCCAGAATGACTGAGGTACAAATTTCATAGCGCCGCTTAGAATGCATCTCTACAGAGATCTTAACGTACTGTGGATAGCCTAGTAAAAAGTTTTTTCAATGTTTTTTAAAGCAAACCGTCGTTGGCTGCCCCCTGTATTAATTGTGCATGGAGTCAGATATTTTGGAGGCAGTAGTTGTAAATGTAGTTGAGGAAATGTTTGTTTGTTCTTTAATATGTTCCTGACATGGTAATTTGCCCCATTGCATATCTTTTTTACGTGTTTTTTCATAAAGAAGCAATTGTCCATGATGACTCCTGGGTAACATGCAGACGACATGGGAGCAATGAACTCATCTCCCATCCGAACATTCAAGATTTTGACGACAAGTTCAGTTTTGTCCTGATTAAGTTTCAAAAGGTTATTACACATCCATTTCATGGAAGAATAACTCAACATGGTGTTAGTTGTTCATACCCATTTTACGAAATGTAAGTTAGGTTTTTTTTAGAAGTCAGTATGCATATGTTGATTAAGAGTTGAGCGCCCTTCACAAATTAAACTCATCCTGCTCTTTTTGTTGTCTCCGTCTACGCTCGCAGACCGTTTTGACACTAGAGAGGGATGCCTAGGATTGGCCTTTTCTGATGAATTACGTCCTAGGTTTTCATTTTGGACGAGTAGTCCGTCTGACTTTATCGGTCTATTTGGAAGGATTATCGGTCAATTTGTCTGGGCGCAGGATCCATGAGTTGGTAAAGACTATTCGCCGGCAAGCAATTTGGTTTGTAAAAGCTATAATCACCTATGAACTAAAAAGTTGACAACAACCAAGGAACACCAAGCTCCTCCCACCATTCTATTCGTTTGTTCGTTTCTACTTGTTTTCATGTACTTACTCAATCATAAAAGAAGATATTACAGTTGACTCTCCCAACAGGACACTTAGAGTTGGTCCCTGCTTTTTTTTACTTCCTTCATTTGACCCTCTATAAGACGGACATCTCTCTAAGAAGGACACTTCGTTTCGTTCCCAGAGATGTCCGACTTATAGAGACAGTTGACTGTAATAACTTACTTTTGGGTGCCGCCGCACCATCAACGCAGTGTAAGTCAGTTTTACGGCGGCGCTTTCTATCACCATTGTTTCCAGATATTGATTTCTCAGGGCAACTAAAAGAACGCGAAAATCAATTCAGACATCAACCTTTTCAGGTATAGACATGCAAATAAAATTCCTATAAAGGCAGTAAAGATAGATAGGATTAACAGGCGCTAATTAGTGTAAACATTTTCGATACCATAGGGAAAATGTCTTATTTTCAGAGTTCATCTTATATGCTACGAACAGACAACTCTGGGGACAGATCAAGTTGTTTGTCGCAAAGAGAGCATCACTGACTCAGCCACAAAGAACTGACGCTCAACTGATGTGAAGAAAGTTACGTTCTCTTTTGACTCGTACTGTAAAAGTAAGTACAATTACTATCACTGAACTATGGAGTGATTATTTTCTCCCAAAAAATAGAGAAAACAACTGAAATTTAATTCATTAAGTCCTGGTTATCTCTTAATTCACAGGGATGCGAACGATACTTCTCCTTGTCGTGGTGTGTTTCTTGTCCGTTACCTTGGTTTCAGGATACAGGCTTCATGAACGCCGGGACCGTGGCCCCTTTAATCCACTCCAGGCACGATGGGAACTTCCTCACCGCCGAGGAGATTGCAAGGAGAAAGGCGAAGTATGCAGTAGTTCGAGCGAATGCTGTAACACCGGCTGTGCTTACAAGGATCAAGCAAAAACCGAACGGTATCAGTGCCAAATTTGTTCCTCTTACGGTGGAGAGAAGACGTGTTACTATCCTTGAGTGAAGCCGGAGTACCTAGAGACTTGAAAGCATGGCGTATATAGGTTTTCTAGTTTAGTCGAACTTTCTAGTCTTTGCCTTCGCCGGTTACTACTTTTTCTGTGTGTATTACTATACATTATGTTCAATAAAGTGTAAAATGAGATGAATTGCTCGGCTGTGTGCTTTTTACATTTTACTATTTTACGGACGCGTCATCCCTTCCGGTTAAGTGATGATGAAATCACAGAGGCCAGGTTTGTAGATTGAAACTAAACAACAAGACTACCCTTAAATCCCTTTAGGCCCTTAAAATTTTTATGCCGATTTGTTTCTTAAGCGATTTGACGATCAGAATTAAAGATTCCGGCGTTATCACTCTACCATGAGAGATATTAATTCGACACCGCTATGGTCAGAGATATCAACAGGTGCACCCAACGACTGACTGTTTTCTGTAAAATACTGATCTATTCGGAGAAACCAACATTGCCTAGAATTTCCTATTACTTCAAGACGGCTAAAAATTTCTAGATGACCGTTCCATTCATCTACAGTTTTAGAAGCTTATCCCAAAAAAATCTCCTTGTACCATTTTCCGAAGTTTAATTTTTCACATTTCACTCCGCAGGTTAGGCTATTTTCGAAGAAAAAAGAAAAACTAAATAAAATTTTCGGATTCAAAATGTGATGGAGAAAGTTATCAAAACAATTGCATCTGATATTTTCGAAAAATAACTGATTGAACCCCTTGTTAATAGTTCTTAAAGACTCAAGTTCCCCTAGAATGACTGAGGTACAAATTTTATAGCGCCGCTTAGAATGCATCTCCACAGAGATCTTAACGTACTGTGGATAGCCTAGTAAAAAGATTTTTCAATGTTTTTTATAGCAAACCGTCGTTGGCTGCCCCCTGTATTAATTGTGCATGGAATCAGATATTTTGGAGGCAGTAGTTGTAAATGTAGTTGAGGAAATGTTTGTTTGTTCTTTAATGTGTTCCTGACATGGTAATTTGCCCCATTGCATATCTTTTTTACGTGTTTTTTCATAAAAAAGCAATTGTCCACGATGACTCCTGGGTTGCATGCAGACGACTTGGGAGCAATGAACTCATCTCCCATCCGAACATTCAAGATTTTGACGACAAGTTCAGTTTTGTCCTGATTAAGTTTCAAAAGGTTATTACACATCCATTTCATGGAAGAATAACTCAACATGGTGTTAGTTGTTCATACCCATTTTACGAAATGTAAGTTAGGTTTTTTTTAAAAGTCAGTATGCATATGTTGATTAAGAGTTGAGCGCCCTTCACAAATTAAACTCCTCCTGCTCTTTTTGTTGTCTCCGTCTACGCTCGCAGACCGTTTTGACACTAGAGTGGGATGCCCAGGATTAGTCTTTTCTAATGAATTACGTCATAGGTTTTCATTTTGGACGAATAGTCCGTCTGACTTTATCGGTCTATTTGGAAGGATTATCGGTCAATTTGTCTGGGCGCAGGATCCATGAGTTGGTAAAGACTATTCGCCGGCAAGCAATTTGGTTTGTAAAAGCTCTAATCAGCCATGAACTAAAAAGTTGACAACAACCAAGGAACACCAAGCTCCTCCCACCATTCTATTCGTTTGTTCGTTTCTACTTGTTTTCATGTACTTACTCAATCATAAAAGAACATATTACAGTTGACTCTCCCAACAGGACACTTAGAGTTGGTCCCTGCCATTTTTACTTCCTTCATTTGACCCTCTATAAGACGGACATCTCTCTAAGAAGGACACTTCGTTTCGTTCCCGGAGATGTCCGACTTATAGAGACAGTTGACTGTAATAACTTACTTTTGGGTGCCGCCGCACCATCAACGCAATTTAAGTCAGTTTTACGGCAGCGCTTTCTATCGCCATTGTTTCCAGATATTGATTTCTCAGGGCAACTAAAAGAACGCGAAAATCAATTCAGACATCAACCTTTTCAGGTATAGACATGCAAATAAAATTCCTATAAAGGCGGTAAAGATAGATAGGATTAACAGGCACTAATTAGTGTAAACATTTTTGGTACCATAGGGAAAATGTCTTATTTTCAGAGTTCATCTTATATGCAACGAGCAGACAACTCTGGGGACAGATCAAGTTGTTTGTCGCAAAGAGAGCATCACTGACTCAGCCACAAAGAACTGACGCTCAACTGAAGCGAAGAAAGTTACGTTCTCTTTTGACTCGTACTGTAAAAGTAAGTACAGTTACTATCACTGAACTATGGAGTGATTATTTTCTCCAAAAAAATAGAGAAAACAACTGAAATTTAATTCATTAAGTCCTGGTTATCTCTTAATTCACAGGGATGCGAACGATACTTCTCCTTGTCGTGGTGTGTTTCTTGTCCGTTACCTTGGTTTCAGGATACAGGCTTTATGAACGCCGGGACCGTGGCCCCTTTAATCCACTCCAGGCACGATGGGAACTTCCTCACCGCCGAGGAGATTGCAAGGAGAAAGGCGAAGTATGCAGTAGTTCGAGCGAATGCTGTAACACCGGCTGTGCTTACAAGGATCAAGCAAAAACCGAACGGTATCAGTGCCAAATTTGTTCCTCTTACGGTGGAGAAAAGACGTGTTACTATCCTTGAGTGAAGCCGGAGTACCTAGAGACTTGAAAGCATGGCGTATATAGGTTTTCTAGTTTAGTCGAACTTTCTAGTCTTTGCCTTCGCCGGTTACTACTTTTTCTGTGTGTATTACTATACATTATGCTCAATAAAGTGTAAAATGAGATGAATTGCTCAGCTGTATGCTTTTTACAAGTTACTGTTTTACGGACGCGTCATCCGTTCCGGTTCAGTGATGGTGAAATCACAGAGGCCAGGTTTGTAGATTGCAATTAAACAACAAGACTACCCTTAAATCCCTTTAGGCCCTTTACACTTTTATGCCGATTTGTTTCATAAAGGAGCTGTGTCACGAAATTCAGACAAATTAGGTAATTAAAAAATGCCCGTTAAATTAAGAGAAACATAAAAATAACTGCTTAAAACATCATGAAGAAAGGTTAAAATAACATAACAGAAACAACAGATGCCACGGATGGACAAAACTGAAGAAGACTGAAACTGTTCAGCCTAACAGTTTTTCAAAGTTGCCTCCTGCTGCTTGCAACTTCAAAAATTATGCTCAGGAGACATTTTGTTTGCCTTGGATCTCTGATTTTTTCATTTACATGTAATTTCTTTGCTTACTTTAAGTTCCATAGTGATTGGGGGCGAGTAATTGGAAAAATTAAACCAAATGAACTGGACTTCCGTCACACAACCCCTTTAAGCGATTTGACGGTCAGAATAAAAGATTCCGGCGTGATCACTCTACCATGAGAGATATTAATTCGACACTGCTCTGGTCACAGATATCAACAGGTGCACCCAACGACTGACTGTTTCCTGTAAAATACTGATCTATTCGGAGAAACCAACATTGCCTAGAATTTCCTATTACTTCAGGACGGCTAAAGATTTCTAGATGACCGCTCCATTCATCTTAGTACCATTTTGCGAAGTTTAATTTTTCACTTTTCACTCCGTAGGTTAGGCTATTTTTCGAAGAAAAAAGAAAAACTAAGTAAATTTTCGGATTCAAAAATGTGATGGACAAAGTTATCAGATCAATTGTACTGTATTTGATATTTTCGAAAAATAACTGACTGAAACCCTTGTTATAGTTCTAAAAGACTCAAGTTCCCCCAGAATGACCGAGGTACAAATTTTATAGCGCCGCTTAGAATGCATCTCTATAGAGATCTTAACGTACTCTGTATAGCCTAGTAAAAATTTTTTTCAATGTTTCTAGAAGCAAACCGTCGTTGGCTGCCCCCTGTATTAATTGTGCATGGAGTCAGATATTTTGGAGGCAGTAGTTGTAAATGTAGTTGAGGAAATGTTTGTTTGTTTCTTTGATATGTTCCTGACATGGTAATTTGCCTCATTGCATATCTTTTCACGTGTTTTTTCATACAGAAGCAATTGTCCACGATGACTCGTGGGTTACATGCAGATGACTTGGGAGCAATGAACTCATCTCCCACCCGAACATTCAAGATTTTGAGGACAACTTCAGTTGTTTCAAAAGGTTATCACACATCCATTTCATGGACAAATAACTCAACATGGTGTTAGTTGTTCATACCCATTTTATGTGAAATGGAAGTTAGGTTTTTTTTAGAAGTCAGTATATTGATAAAGAGTTGAGCGTCCTTCACAAATTAAACTCCTCCTGTTCTTATTGTTGTCTTCTCCGCTCACAGACCCTTTTGACACTAGAGAGGGATTAGCCCAGGATTAGCCTTTTCTAATGAATTACGTCCCAGGTTTTCATTTTGGACGAACAGTCCGTCTGACTTTATCGGTCTATTTTGAAGGATTGGCCGTTTTCGCTCTAGAGACGGATACACCCTGCAGATTATCCATATCTTCAAAGTACGTCAAACCCAATGCATGTAAGATTTACAGGAAATTTGCTCGTTGCAAATGTAATGCGAAAAATTGAGTGCAGACTTGGTGTATTGTATGCTAATCCTTTCTAAAAGTGCAAGGACTAACTCTTAATTCCAGCATATCATCAGACCATCCATTTTGTTTTGAACATTTCAATATCTCAGACACCGTCTCTTTAATAATAATAAAAAAATGCCCTCTACGACAAATGCCGTCAACCAAATAGCCACGGATTATAGTGTGGGTCGGAAATATATTATGCTGACTGAGAAGTCAGTCTTTCATAACCTTAGAAAATGTCTGTGCGCAGGATCCATGAGTTGGTAATGACTATTCGTCTGCAAAGCATTTGGTTGACAAAGCTCTAAATTGCCGGGGTTGATGTAAGCACTTAACATACACAGTAAAGAACAGGCCTCGGTTGTTCAAACGTTGGATAACGCTATCCACCGGATAAATCGCTATCCAGCCCCGATAGGATAGATTTTTATCATTTATCATATTCATTATTTATTGTTAATGTAGTTTTTATATTTTTAGAGGGCCACACGTTGATCAGTAATGTTCAGTTACTATTACGTGTCACCCTCATAAAATAAAGTTTCTTTCTCTCTCTTTCCCTCTAAGCCCTACTGTAATTTCTGCTAAGATTCCAGTTCCCCTAGGATGACCAAAAAGGTAGTTTATAGCGCCGCTTAGAATGCATCTCTAGAGATCTAAACGTACTCTGGATAGCCTAAAAAGTGTTATCAGTGTTTTTAGAAGGAAACCGTCGTTGGGTGTCCTTGTATTAATTGTGGACCGAGTTAGATATTTTGAAGGCAGTAGTTGCAAATGTAGTGGTCATGAGGAAATGTTTCAGTTTGCAACAGTTAGCGCAACTCGTCAGGTTAATGTGACCATTTCATGGGCCAATAATTTCACATGGTGTTTATAGGTAACACTGAAGCCAGGCTGACTATCTCTACAGCTATGAGATGATAATTTTTCTTCCAATTTTTCGTCAGTCATGGCTTGATTTCCTTCTTACTGATTATTGGCCGTTTTAGAGATGGATTGCCCGTCCTCAAAATACGTCTAAATAGACGGAAAAAGCTAGACGGATTATTCGGAGAAGAACGCTACTCACAGGACAAGCTCAGGACAGTCAGGACAGCTGGGCGAAAGTGGAAGTTCAGCGTTTGCTGGACGGCTCAGTTAACTAATACACTGAGTTCGAACAGTTCAAACAAAATTCTAACTTTCATTTCGTAAAATGCCTGTGAGCAAATAACACCGGCAATGTGAAATTATTGGTCTACGAAATGGTTATGATCACTATTAATATGAATTTCATGCGTAGACTGTACTGACCGAACCGGCTTTTCTCTACTACATGTACTGTATTTTTAGCTTATTTTGCAACTGCTTTTATAATCATTGATTCTCAATTTTACTGATATAACAAAGTGATCCCGAATTTATCTCAACAAACTTCTCAATCCCCTTGTATAGTATCTTTCACTCCTCCACAGGCTCTTTATTTCCCATGTTTGGCTTAATTTACGCATTTATTTAGCTGCACTGAGAGATCGATCAATATCTGAAAACAATGGAAAAAACTGAAAACATTTTGTTAATGGTGCGGCGGGCACTCAAAAGTAGGTTATTACATTCATGATTTAAAGCAGAAGAAAACAAAAGAGTATTATCGCGGGAAGAGCTTGGTTGTTGTCAACTTTGTTGAATAGGTTGAATAGGGGCCTATTAAAGAGAAATCCAGACTTAAAAAATGCAGCCAGCAAACTATCAGCTAATTGATAGCTCATGACCAGAGATATATTAACCTGGAACGTTTTGCCGGCAACTAACACTAGGCTCCTGGGGCTCGCCCCCACACTAACAGACACAGTATCAAACTGACTTCTGTATAATAAATCTCCGACCCACATTAACAGAAATGAACTAGCTATTTGTTGTTTACTGCATTCATCGGGGAGGCCTTTAAGCCCGGAGAGTGGGGGTACTCCCTTATATGGCCTATACGGGGATGTGACGCCGGGCAGGGTATGGTTATTGGCCTCTCTGTCCTAAACAGGGGCATAAAATTTTGGGCGAGTCTGTCCTAAACATTGTATACGATTTTGTGTGAGTCTGTTGAATATAAACAGGAAGAAATTTGTTTGTATCCCAAGTATACAAAAGCAATTACTATAACGTGAATTTAGTCTGTTCAGCAATTGCCGGCCAATAAATGACGTTAAAACAAGACCCCGTGTATCTTTGTCCTACACAGGGTAATAAAATTGAGAGTGTTGTCATAAGGGAATGTACTTTAGTTTTTTTTCTTGTCGTAAACAGGGTCAGGGTTTCAAACCCTCAGCGGCTCACTTATACGCAAATATTGGTGGAGTACCCACAAGCTCTCACTGTTTGAATTTATATAAACTTCGTGACACACATCTCCTTTAATACAGTATCAGCTTTTCACTCCCGGAGGGGGGGGGAGGGGTACTCCCTTATATGAGCCAGTATAGGTATGTGCGGCCCCAAAGGGTGTGGATTTTGCACCATTTTTGTCTCAAAACGGGTCAGAATATGGATTTTGCCCCGGCCATTTTGATCTGGAACTGGGTATTGTTTTCGTGGTAACTACGGAAGTGTATGAACGTATTTGTCGAGAGAAAGAGTAATATGCGTATTCGACATGGATTGTAAGAAATCTTTTCGTTTGAGCTTTAGTCTAAAAATGATAGCTTAATTTCAACCTATACCAGGCCTGAAAAAGGGGATGGATTTAAGAAGCCGGGTCTGACAACTGGTGTAGAAAATAACATTTTTTTGGTCTGAAATAGGGTCAGGATTTAGAAATAACCCCCCAAAAATTCTCGGTAATACCCCTCCACCCCTGTTTTCGCTGCTGATGTTGACATTAAAAGCTGTCCTTGTAATAAGCTCTTGAATAAACAATGTTTTACAACTGATTACACTGCTAAATGAAAGAAACATGAAATAGAGTCAGTGCAGCCTTCCCTTGCTTTAAAGCGGCAACTTCACCCACTTTGGTACGTAACCATAGTTAACCATTGAAGCTCATTTAATTCTACGAACAAGCAACTCCGTCTCTACCTCCGCATGTTCCCCATTTTGGGAAGAAAACAATACGACGAATAAGAAAATAAAAAGAGGGAAGAACAGACGAGAAGAAGAAGTGGATTATTACTCAAGTTACTTTTTCCAAGATGTTGATTGATCTTCACCACTGTACGTCACTACATATAACTGCCTACTGAAAATGGTGTAGAGAATGGTCTCCGGCAGACAAACGAAAGGCCTTTCAAGACTGAAGGTGTATTTCATTTATTACTCTTCTTTGCCCAAGTATACATGCTCTTTTAGTTTAGCCTTCAACTAATTTAATGTAATTTTCCAAATCGCGATTTCCTTACATGGTGCACTTGCGCTGCTTGTGGGGATTTACCACCCTTTGTGTAGTACGGTACATTATATGTCCCATACATGAATAATCTACCCGCACCGTGCAAATTTCCGCTGACCAAAAATACTACAACCTCTAGGCGCCCCTCTTGACCTCTCTTCCGCTGGTCCCGGATTTCAATATTGCTTCCTCAGGCGTTTGATGTTTTTGATATTACTGTGTGCAAATAATTTGTTTTCTCGTTTTACTGAAGCTTTTTGTTGCTAACATAAAAGGATAAATTCTGAACAGCTTTAAAGAGTATAAAATTCCGTGTTTGGCTGTGCTCGCGAGTTCTGTCAGTCGCGTGACTGGTTTGTGGACATTTTTATATATTCGGTCTCGATGATCTTCAATGGCGGTGAAGCTACTTTATATCGGTGAGTAGTAACTATTTTTATCTTTCTAGCTTTAATGTAACCTTATAGATCGCTAGATAAATAATAAATATACTGTGTCTCGTTGAATTGATATCAAAACACTCCTCAGGTGTGTAGTAAACTTGAAATAGTTGTGGTGTTCTTAATTAGGAGCAGAGTTTAAAAAAAAACCTTATGAGGTGAATTATATATATGGAGCTTTAGAGGAAGAGCTTTAGAGCTTTAGAGCTTTAAAGCCTTCTGAACCACTTTGTTGAAACTTTCGTGGGAGAAAGCCATCTTCCACTTCTTGTATATCATCACGGGCTCAGTTTAGTAAAGCAATCGCTCTGAAATTGATGCACATGAGTGGTTCAACTGGATAAAACCAGTTTTAAAACCAGTTAGTCACATGTGTACCTCCAAGATTTTGGAGGTTTCTAAAGAACATGCTCAGTAGAAATCACAGGCAGCTTTCCTCAGAGGCTTCTCACAGGGCATAAACAAACCAACTACGTTACAGACAAGACATGCGAATGACTTTGTAAATGCTAAAAGCCATGCAAGAGAGAAACCTCCGCTCGCAGGGTAAGCTTACATGTACAAACCAACATATTTGCAACACGCTTTTTAAACTATTTACAGTAGATACATATTCAGGAAGGATGATCCTGTGAAACCACACTCAATACTTGCTGCCGAAAAAACATCAAGTGCCCCATCCCCCAAGCAAGTGTCCAGGATCAAACCTACCACCCAGGGGATAGATTTGATATCAAATCCCTGCCTATTGCCCATGCTCCAGCCTCAAGGGGCTTACATTGATATAGGTGCATTAAATATTTAAGGGAGGGGCTAATCCCTTATCTCGGAGTCTGAATGAGCTGCCTCCTCCAATTACCTAAAGTAATCTGTGGCAATCTGAAGCATAGACTACCAACTAGACAACAAGAAAATTTTTGAGTACACCAGTCAATTTTGCTTATTCCATCTCCATACGCTTGCTGAGAACTGTATCAAAGTTCCCAGCCAACAACTACCACTTTTTGTGTTTGGTGAAGCTGGTGCTTTAAGGAGTGCTTTTGCACTAGCCTTGGCGGTAAATGGCAGGGTTCGTGATCCCAAGTGAGATTTCTCACCCAGGCGTCTGAAATGCTGATGAGTGCTAATGAGAACATTGGAATCAGCTAGCCTGCATGTCCATGGCCACCACTGCCTGCATTTGTACTGCTGTGTGCATGTGTAAGATACTGTTAGTGTGTGCTTCAGTGCTGAAATTGGTACCAATTATATGGGTCAGGGTGGTCCTATTAGTCACATGGCTCTGTTTGCTGAAGTTGCTGCAAAGCTGCTTTGATACTTGAACCATACATAACAATACTAGGATTCCAGCTAACCAGAATGCAAATTTTCGTTGATGTAATCAAGTTTACCAAGCTTTGTATTGCCCTCAAAAAGTTTAATCCAGCCTGATATTAATTTACTTGAAGTATAGGGATGTAAGCACTAGACCATATAAACATCAAGTCTATTTATTTGTGATGAAAATTTTCAGGTTTGGTTATTTTGGCATTTATGAAGACATTGGCTTTTGGTAAAGGTAAAATGCACAATATTGTAATCTTTAAGGGGAAATTCTGGGTGCCTTTGAATGACACTGTAATTATGAGACAGTATGGAACAGGGTAGTGGGTGTGGGGGGGGGGGAAGGGAGTTGGGGGCAAGAAAATTTTTTTTAAAACAGATCAACAGATTTTGCGAACTTTCCCCTCACCCATGACCTAATAAATGAAAGCCCCTTAATACCAACAAACAGTAAATCTTCGCTCAATTAGCCTGCGAACGGCGGACGTTTCTCCTCGCTCATCGCCGCTGAGGGACATTTTGTGAAGAGGAATGTCTGCGACTCAGCGACAGAAATTCCATACTGATGACGTAAATCAATGTTTACATAACAGATCCGGTAGTCATGGGATTCCAAATGCAAAGTTGTTCAATTTTACATTTCTCCTTTTCGATTTTGGAAAAGTGTTGTGTTCATCTGCGAATGAGCTCCAGCAAAACTCAAAAGCTTCTTTTAGAGAAGACTATATTCCACACAGATTGACTGTTTTGTTAGAGATTCATTGCGTTTACATTTGAACTTTGCTGCTTTTTGTCTTTTGTCTGTCATTCGTAAACAATAGCTAAAACAATGAAACTACTGCGTCGACCAATTAGCGCTTCTGACTGGATTCCAGACAGTTTTTGCATCATCAGTATGGAATTTCAGTCGCTGAGTCACAGACATTCCTCCTAGCAAAACGTCCCTCAGTGGGGATGAGCGAGGAGAAACGCAAACCCAAATTAAAGTTGACAGACTTTTGTGAAGCTCCTCTCTATATGCTGCACCCTCATTATAAGCTTTTTGTTAGAGTGGCCATCTTGACTGTTAAGGGCCTTCATTTTGCTTTAGAAAAAGGGTGATTGACTAAGGAATCCTGAGCTCAAGATAGAACAGAGTTCCAACCTGTATGCAACCTATATTTAATCAATGAAATAAAAAATGACATGTTGGATATTGTTTGGATTGGTATTTTCTACCCACATTTACTTCACTGTGGTTTCAAAAAAGGAACTCAGTTTTCTGTTACTGGGCAACAAACTCAAACAGGACCACCACAACTTAAACGTTTAAGGATTTGAAATGATCTGATTTTTATTGGCTAATCAATTTTCAAATTAAAGGCAGGCTCTTTTGCAGTACACCTGGCCTGACCTGTAGTTGGCGGTTATAGTGTTGGAAGGGCCTTGTTGAGTTCTTTGCACTATTACTGCCCTGTTCAAGATATTTAAAATTGTTGTTGTGATACAGTGAAACATTTGTGCTTGTAAAATGATATCCCATTCTTTGAGATGTCTGAAATTTCCTTGGATGCCACAGTAGCAATATGGGATTTCAAAAATAATCAAAGGCCCATTGGAGAATACAGGCCCATTTATAGGAGAGGGGCGTAAGGCGGGTATGAAACAGCGCAAAACCGCACAGAAATACATAAAAACACCACACAGAATAACATATATAAAAATGGCAAACTGAGCTGGGTTTTGTAAAACCGCAATACCGCATTTTAAAGTAAAAATTTCGGCAAAACCGCACCAAAAATCGAGAAAAAATGCATCACTGCAAACCCTTACGCCCCCCTCTCATAGGTGTACCAGTATCCTACTCCTAAGAACAAAGCACCAATTAAAGTTCTTAAAAACTAATTTTAATGAACAGTAATTGACAGTGGTACATTTATGTTTATATTTCTTATAGATTGGGAGTGTATTTCGAACAAAACTTTGGATGCCCCTGTGTCACCCACGGAAAGCATATTTTACCTCCCTCATCCTCCTTTTGGCTTTCCTTTGAAGTCTTGTGGATGGTTCATCACCGCTCCTGAGAATCATATTGTTAAGGTACAATTTTCAAAATCCTTGTTGCTGCTTGAATACAGCAGAGTTATCGTTTATGATGTGGATGGCTCAGATCTCCACTTTGCGGACCGCCCATCTTACTCGACGGTTTTCTCAAAGTATCGACATCTGTACATTGTTTTTAAATATGACAATTTAGATGTCATCAAGAAGAAGATAATTGTTGGTTACACAGCCTTTAAACCAGGTATAAAACCAGTTTTATCTTTTTGTCATAGACTTAGTTATACTCTTTTTACAGGCTGGCAATATGTCTACTGAAGGTGTGCCACTAGGATAGGCTCTGCCAGGCTCTCACATAGTAAGGGACAATATAAAAACAATGCGAAGTAAAAATAACATATGTGCCTGTAGACAGAGACAGCACCCTACAGGGGCGGATCCAGGATTTTTTTTACGAGGGGGTGCACTCGTCTCTTGCTCTACTTCAACACCAATAAACCACATAGGTTTTTTTTTTTGCAGAATACTAGTTGTATTAGAAAACCGCAGGAAATCTCAGGAGGCAGCACCCTCCCCCTAGATCTGCCCCTGCCCTAGGTGCAATAGGCCATCTGCACTAAGAGGTCATGTGATATCGTTTTTTTGAAAATGAAAGTTATATGATTTTGCCTTCTCAAAACCATTAGTGGGTCATATCTAAAATAAAATAATAGTTATGTGGTTTTTTAAACCCGCACCATTTTCTTAAAATGAGTGGTAAGTTCGTAGCTGGTCACGTGACCAAAATGTGATTTTTGAAGTTATGAATTATCTCTTTCTGAACTCAATTTTGCACTTAAACTTCAACGAAAATGTTTAAGACATGATGTGGAAACGTTTACAGCACATCTGAGCGTAACTATCAAACGTTTAACAAGATATAAGCTAAAAGTAGTTTTGGCCGACAAGTTGGAGGGCAAGAGTATGCCCTCCCATATGGCGGTCAATACAAATCTTACTACTTTGTTGAAAAATAAAAAATGAAATATCTCCCTTAAATGCGCTTCCTCTCAAATTTCGGGTGTAAGATAATTTTTATGTGCTCTGTCAATTTTTGGCATAAGCGAGATTCCAACTCATTGTTTAAAGGAAGCGTTGGTCACGTAACCTCTTAGTGCAACAAGTGGCCTATTTCAATGCTTGAGTTCGTATCGAAACGACTGTGTATCGAAATGACCGGTTAGAGGACTGTAGGAACAAGCCAAAGGCAAGACGAGGTACCTGCCTCATCTAGATTTGAACCCACAGTTAAAAATTTTTGCTGGTAAAGTAGACACCAGTTGACTTACATTGATTTTTTGCTGAAGAATACCTCGAAAGAAGCACGTTTTAGAGCTTCTAGATTGAAAACTTTTCTGTGGGGCGTGCTCTCGTCCCTCGACCATACCAAAAGTCTGGCTACAGCTTTGAGCTAGCCTGTTCCAGGCTCTCAGATAGTGGTGAAGGCGCGAAAGTGATTGGCTTGCGAAACGTTGGCGGGGCGTTATTTTCGCGTTCGCGCTGTCTCAATTCAGCGGACCCGAGTATCTAGGAACCTGGACCAGGCTAGCTTTAAGCAGACCGATTGGTTGGTATAAAAACAGACAACTTATATACTACCATGTAGAGCAATTTTATCTTCGCGTTTTGAAGAATCAGACTACAACTGGCGCAGACACACGAGTCAAGCCCAGTCGGTATACACGTGCACGCGGAAAAAGAGTCGATTGATCAATATGATGAAAGTATCATATTGTATAGCCAATCACAAAGCGTTTAAACGCTAAATATTATTTGGGGTTATTTGGGGCGCTCATGCCAAGGAGGCTATTGGAGGGGACGGTTTCTTCCCAAAAACCCGCAACGAGTACCCCCAGGGGAAATCTACATGGGGGTAATAATTTTCTGCGGCGTGATTATTTCTTACTGACGTTTCTCCGTTGCAACGTTGCAAGTGACAGTATTATTGATAGTACTTCTCGTCTTTAAACAGGGAGGGTGTGCTCAACCCAGAATTCCTATGATCAAAACAAAAACATCTTGCTCAGAAATCTGTCTGGTGTGATAAAGACTCCGGGCTTTCCGTTGGGGTACTCCGACAACTCAGTCCGCGATTGCTATTGGAGGTTAATAGCCCCGAAGGGAAAAGTGGTGCGCTTGACGTTCGAAACCTTTCAACTCCATCCTGGCGACGAGGTTGAAATTAATAATGGCAGGTATGACTGGTATCCATGGGTACTCAACAAAAGGAACACAGAACCTTCATTTACAGTATTCTCAACAGAACGCGAGCTTGGTATTCGTTTTGACATATACGGGAATTATCATCACGGTAGTGCTACGGGATTCGCTGCGAATTACTCCATGATACCTGGGGGTAAGAAAAGTTTTTAAACTTGGGTCATTAGACGTTTCTGGGAAACTGTCCACCTACCCCTCCCCTAAGCCGTCATGAAACTGTCCACCTACCCCTCCCCTAAGCCGTGATGAAACTGTCCACCTACCCCTACCCTGAGTCGTCTTTAACCCTTACTTCTCACTTAAGGCAAAATGTTGGCTTAGGGGAGGGGTAGGTGGGCAGTTTCCCAGAAACGTAAAATGATCCCCAAAGGGCTTGCTCTGCGAAAATGTTTGGGACATTTTGTTAAGTTTCAACCTCTATGTCTGCAAAAATCACCAACAAATTATTATGGTTCGTGCTTCCTGATAAAAATTTGTTCGATGTCGTCGTCTTAACTAACTGTACAGAAGCATTTTCGTTATCGGAAAAAGAAATTTAATAAAGACTTAAGCAATGATGTGACCTTAAATAGCAATGTACTCGTGACATACCCCTTTTATCATAACCAGTCTGTTCTTCTTAGTTTCCTCAGGAGCTTGCTAAACCAAAGAGAACCGTACTATGTACTGAGGTACACGGAGAGTGGAGGAGCTCTTAACACTGGGCTATCCACAAATCCCTGGGGATGGTGACATAACCCTGTTAAAATAACTACTCTGTTTTTCTTAGTTTCCTCAGGAGCTTGCATACCCAAAGAGAACAGTACTATGTACATACGTGGAGAGGGGATGAGCTTTTCTACACGCGACTATCCACAAAACCCTGGGGTTGGAACCTGCAGTTGGAATATCAGTGCTCCGCTTGGGTACTTCATAAAGCTCTCTTTTTGGAGATTCTTGGGGTCGTGCAACCAGAGCTATGCGGAAGTGTTTGATGTTTCGAGCTCCACTACTGTGTTTTTAGGAAAGTATTGTGATTATTATTTAAACAAAACTATGATTTACTCAAAAGGAAATAACGTAATCGTTAAGTTTTCGCAACTTTCAACTTCACCTGAACAAGGCGGGCTGATCGCAACGTACGAAGCTTTAAAGACGGTCCCAGCGCGGTACTCTTGTTCCAGAGAAAACACACGCATCAACCTTCGGGGCCTTCATGGTGAACTCGCAAGTTTAGACTATCCTCTTCTGTACCCTAACAATGTTGCCTGCTCATGGGATATTGAAGTTCCGACAGGATATCTTATCCAGCTCACCTTTCATTCATTTGCTCTGGAATATTCTCCAAAATGTCGAGCGGACTATGTGGAGATTAAACAGGGTATGGACATTTCCTGGTCCACTGTGATCGGAAGGTACTGTGGAACATCTCTGCCCCCAGTTCTTCTCTCAAACTACCCCAAAGTTTACATTGACTTTGTAGCTAATAGCTTGGCAAGATATCGGGGATTCCACGCCAGCTTCACTGCAGTGCCCGACCGTAAGTAAAGCTGGTTTTTAGTGCCTTAACGGTTTATAACAAAGCCATAAGAGTAATCAGCATACTGATACCTTAACAATTTCTCCCCACTACTTCTATGGGAAACGTATAGAGAAAACAATTGAGAATTTAAATTTTGATATTAAGGTTTAAAAGGTTAATGGTGCATTTTGAGGTTGCGCTTGAGTCTGGGGCGGTGTTTTGCACCTTTTCTTTTTTGTCCATGAAGCTGAATTGCTTTGTGGCGAAGTTCGTTTCTCAGTCAACAATATCAACAAATTTATTTCACTGCGCTACCCAAACACAGCAAAAGCTGGTTACAAATAAATAGAAACAGTTATGGTGTTCACAACAGCTACAAAATTTCAGAGAATAATTAATTACGTAAAAATTTACACAATATAGCTAGTTCTACTATATATGTTGGTGTAATGTTTTTGTAGGCGCCTTTTCAAACGCATCGTTTGATACGTTTATAGATATAATAAGCCTTCTAGCTCATAAATGATGGATGTCCCCGGTCAAAGTACGGTAGCGTATATGAGATTGTCATTTGCACTGTTAAATAATTTGTGCTGTTGATCTACGTTGACTAAAAGACGTGTTTTAGAAATGAAAGTGAGGACTTGTCGGCGCCAGGCAAAGTAGTTTTCGTTCTTGTGTGCTGTTAAGCATGTTTAAACGGAAGAAAAATCGTTATTTAGAGAAAGATGGAGAATTTTTATCATGATATTTACTAACTGTTAAATGTTTGAGAGCAAGCAAGGTTTATTATGGGCAAAGCGAGCGGAATGGCGAATGCCACAACTGACCCTCGCCAAAGAAGTTATCATCCTTGTCCATGTATTTGGAGTAATGTATAATTTTTCTTTCTTTTGCTTGCCTTTTTCAACTGCTTGCTTTAATTTACAGCGTCTGTAGGGCCCTGCAATAGCAAAGGAACTATTACCATGTCTGGTAAAAGAGGACGACTATTCTCACCTCGTTATCCCAAACCAACCCCTCCCAGAAGTATCAACTGTACGTGGATGATAACAGTCCCCAAAGGAAATTTTGTGAAGTTGCGATTAACCTCTATCAAGTTAGACGTAGATTGCAGCCCTCATTCCACCTTCGAAATTCGTGACGGTCAAAATTCCTCCAGCCGCTTGTTGAGGTCAATCTGTGAGCAGCCGTTTTACGGGTCCTCCTTCTTCTCTAGTGGTCGCCATCTTTGGGTTTGGTTCCAGAGTCCGAAGCAGGATTGGACTTACTACTTCACGTTCAGTGCAGAGTTTGAGGCGGTCACACAATGTAAGTACAGTAGACCTTATTCACGATTTCTGCCATCTTTTCACACAGTTGGAGACTGATGGATAAAAATGATGTAACTTAGTTTCTCAGGAGGCTAACAAGTGATAAACTAGAAATCACGGTCAAGTTTGTTTATTCTAGTCGGCAGAAAATAGACAACTTTTCATCTGAAAAACGAGAATGCAAATTATGGATGGGACTGAACATTGTTACTTTTTTGGATGGAGTAGCGACCGTAATTGCAATTGGGACAAAAGTTCATCAGTGTAATAGCTGTGGCGATTGCATTAGACTAAACTAAACAAACTGAACTATATGTCCTCAAAGCAAGCAATAATGACGTGTAAAAATTGTCAAAACTCAAACTGTACATTTTGCATGACTAAAATCGTCAAGTGGTTTGAGAGAATAAACTAACTCGATCGCGATTACTTCTATAGACCTCTTTCATAATGACCGTCTATTAATATATTCTTTTATGTATTTATGATAATTAGCCTTTCTCACCTCGTTAGCATGTGAAAAAATACAAAAGAATTCGTACTTTCAAACGAGGCCAGAAAGGCTAATTATCATACATATAAAAGAATATATCAATAAACCGCCATTATGAAAGAGGTCTATTTGAAAAATTTCATCACTTGTTTGACCCCTGATAATACCATTTGACATTGCTTGTATCCCATCAATCTTAAAGCGCGTTCAAAGATGGTGTTATCGTAAATAAGGTTACTTGACTTTACTAGTGTTATTCCCTGCTAGTAGAGGTCTATCACGGTAAGAGAAAGATGATGGGAAAGGGACAAACCCTAGCCTCCCCGCGGACGTCCTTTGGGGTTCGTTTGTCACGCATTCATTTTTCCCCGAAATGAATGCGTGACAAACGAACCCCAAAGGACGTCTGCGGGGAGGCTAGACAAACCCTTGCCAGCCCCCGGTGCGTTCTTGCAGGTAGCTGCCAACCACATTTGTGGTCGAAACTTACTGGTTTCAAAACTACACGCTAAAAAGTTCTGAGTCCACAGTTGTTATCGCGCAAACCCGTTTTCGAAGTTGTGTCGCAAGTGACTAAAGAGTTGCTGGTTATTAAGGAAACGCCAGTGCATGCGCGATATAAAATACATCGGAGGCCAGTAGAGGTCTCTCTCTTTCCCTTCCTTCCTCTCTTGCCATGAGACACCTCTGCTAGCAGGGAACTAGTATTACCACTCTCTCTCCCGCTGGAAACCATTGAAACCCTTTAAGATCCGCTTTACCCTCATAATGATCATAACTTAATTAACTGTGTCTAAGGCGCAGGTTCTAATCATTTTTTAACTTTGGGCCATTCTATTTCTAGTGCCAGCGTCTTATTCCTGCACCGCAAATAACCGCCATGTGGAACTGAATTCTGAATCCGGAACCCTGGCCAGCTATAACTACCCTCTGCCATACGAAGACTATGGCAGTTGCTCTTGGATCATTCGCGTGAGTGGGAATAAGCAGATTGAACTGACATTTGATGCCTTCAATCTATCAGAAGCCAGTCCAGACTGTCTGGATTTCCTGCAGATATCAAACAACCCTGATGAGATTGATCTTTCGCCAAAACTTTGCGGGTCGAAGATTCCCTCGTCTTTCACTTCAAAAGGTTCAGCTCTGTCGGTATGGTTCACTTCTAGTGGCCAGACGAAATATCCCGGATTTAAAGCGAGCTATAAAACTAAATGTAAGTACTGTATATATAAAGTATTCGCCGATTGTATTCATGCCCCACGCGCTTCGTATTAGCGCCGTGTTATGGTAGTACTCTCCTAGAACTCTGTAAGAGAGAATGAAGTCATTAAGACATAGTAAGTGGAAAGTGTTGATCAAAAACATGTCAAGAACGTAAATCTTTGGAGTAGCCTGGGACCAGGCCCCGCAGTGGGAGTAAAAGCGAAACAAAAATCGGCGAGGGCGACAAAGAAATCTGCGAGCCAACAGAGCCAAACGGTAGTCTGGGGAGGTGGAAGGGTGGCGCCGCCCTTTCACCCTCCCCAGTCCCCCACTCGGCTAACTTCGCTCGCCGATTTTTCCTGTTTCACCCCGTTTTTGTGCCTTTTCTCCCACTGCGGAGCCTGGTTCCAGGCTGTTGGAGTGACAGTTTGATATAACGGCTGTCAAACTTCAAATGTTTGTCACGTTCACGTGTAGGTAGACCGAGTGGTCACGGAATCGCAGACAAAAATAGTCTTCGCAGCAGGCGCGCGAACTTTTAATAGGTTTCAAAGAATTATCTCAGGGCACAGAGACTCGCCCTCTTCCCTCTTTCTCTCTTGTTAAGATTTATAGAAATAAGGAGTTATAAGAGAAAAGCTCATATTTCGTAATATACAACATGGCATCGACGCCCTTTTTGGAATGCCTTAGTAAGTTGTATTCAAAATAAGTTTACGTCATTTTGTTGGCTTTTTAGGGGCTCCGTTAGCCATTTTGAAGATCGTGGGGATTTGTCTCGGAACAGCTACTGCCTGTGTATTGATTGGAATTGTAGGATATAAGTGCATCAAGTCACGACGTAAGGAGTCTCGACGTGATGCTGACTGCGTTCCTCTGCAGGAGCAGGCAATCGAGGCTTAAGTGAGCTCTATTTGGGATCATGAAATTCATGAATACATACACTACATGTAGTGAAAACTGCTAAAGCGTACATGTTAAGTAAAGCGAATACCACGTCATGCTGATTTTGAAATCAGGGGCCCGTTTCTCGAAAGTCGAGATGATCACCGGACTTTTGCAGATAACATG
Source organism: Porites lutea (assembly GCF_958299795.1). Lineage (NCBI taxonomy): Eukaryota > Metazoa > Cnidaria > Anthozoa > Scleractinia > Poritidae > Porites > Porites lutea. The sequence continues at coordinate 18,208,071 of NC_133209.1, read as the reverse complement.
ATAAAACTGACAGTTAACAAAACAAAATGCAGTGGTTTTTTGCCTTGCACCTGCGTTTTTATTCTTTAGATTTGGATTTGAATTTTTGTTTTCGGGCCCGAAAAGTTACCGGGACTAGCCTGCGTAGCAGGCGCTTGGAAGTAGTGGGTGAAAGAGAGAACGGGCGCGCGCGAGGGAGACACGCGAAGGGTGAGGAAGCCCTCAGTCTCCCCTCGCGTGTCTCCTTCTCGCGCGCCCGTTTTTTCTTGTGCCCGATATCTAGATAAAAGATATTCTTGCTTCGAATTAGAAGGCACGAACAAAAATGGGTCAATTGTATTGCTATCCAATTTGACTATCCATGTGCTGCAACATCAGTTTCATCAGGGAATCCCTGATGATGTCGCGGATGAGCGAAAGCTCGGATACAGTAGCTTGAGGCCCCACCCGACCCATTTGCTTGTTATTCAAGATTCTATTTTAAAGGGCAACTTCGAACAAGTAGGGGCGTAGCCGGCCCACAGACCTGTAGGCCAGGGCCTACAAATTTTTGGTTTGATCACTCTCCCGCTTGTAATAAATTATGCGTTGCTGGGGTTAGCTGAAAAGTTTAAGAGCTCAACGTGTTGGTGAACTCAGACAGTACTAGTCATGCGTGCAATTTTCAGGATATGTGGAAATGAAAGTCAGCTAAGCCTACTAGTACAACTAGGTCGTAAAGCTGGCTACGCCCTTGAACTGCAAGTATACGTTTTTAGGTTTAGTTCGTTTTGTTTGGCATACTAAACGAAATGTCTGGTTTGTCTTAAACGTAATAACCTAAAATAAGTAAGGCTCCGTTATACGGAGAAACGTTGCCCCGGGAAAGAGGACCTCCTTCCCAGTCGAGTCGCATTGGAAAAAATAACCCTTGACCTCTTTGCTGACCCGAGCCAACAGCTCACGCGCATGCTCTGATTTTCTCGCCTTGGCTGGTATTTTAGGCTGGTATTACTGGGCGAGCCAAAGTGTTTTTGTTGAGGAAACTTGACCGGGCTAGGCGGGTCACCCTTCTCGTCGAGCCAACGTTTTGTTTCTCATCTAAAAGGTTCGCCAAGTGTTTTAAGGCAATGTAGGCAAAGTTGGCTCGCCCAGGGTGGCTTGGGTGATCGTCGAGTGACCCATCTACCCAGGACAATTGAACTGTTTTCTCCATATGTTAACGGGGCGTAAGACTTGGGACGCCTGTGGAGGTGCCAAAAAGATGGCCTGGAAATTCCACTGTACGTATAAACTAATAAAGAAGATGAGATGAGATGAATAGTATTTCGCGGGGTGTTATTTTCGCGATTTAAACCAGTAAAATGAAAAAAGGGCATTAAATTTCGCTATCTTTAAAACTACTTAAAAGCGTTCTCAGCTTCATTTTCTTTTTTTAAGTCTGAAGGGCCAAAAAAAGGACTAAAAGACTCATTTTATCTGTTAGAATAAGACAACAAAATTCCCTGGTTTAGTAATTTATTCATGATAAAAAGACGATGCATTTACAGCATTTACAAAATGCAGTGTTCTAAACCATTTGCCAATAGAAGGTATACGAAAGGGGAACCTTTTCTGTCAAAACTTGTATTTTCGAGCGGTAAGGGGTTGGACCGCGGGGCGGAGCCTCCCCGTGTTAAACTTTGTTGAGTACCCCCAAACGTAGACTACGAGTAGTCCCTCATTTTTCCTCAAGGATAGTAGAGCGGGCGAAACGCGAGCGTGCGTGAAAATCACCCCACGCGAGAAAAGGCGACACGCGGCGGCGTGTCGCCTTTTCTCGCGTGGGGTGATTTTCACGCACGCTCGCGTTTCACCCGCTCTACTATCCTTGAGGAAAAATGGGGGACTACTCGTAGTCTACCCCAAACGTAGCAGGCTATGGGATTCAGTAATAAAGGATTCAATTAACTGCAAAAACTGTGGACGAAGATGCTGCTAGTTGTAAACGTTGGATCTCTAGAAAAGAGATCAAATCAGCCAAAATATAAAGAACCAAGAACGAGAAGTCCAAAGACTACTGCAAAGCTGATTTAAAACAACGTATATTGTTTTTTATAACAATATTCCGGCTGGCCATACCAGCCTTCTTCAGGTTTACAGATGTTACTGAACTTATGTAGCAATGACAATATTATATTGATGGAGAATGTCGCAATAAAAGGGAGGGGCGGAAATGACTTACAACATAAAAACTGGAACGGAAAAATACTAAATACTTCTGGGATTCATGATCATGCACCGGCTGCAGACTGGACAGGCTTCGATCTAAAAACTGTCCAGTATAATCCTCATGGACAAAATTAAACTGGCATGAAACTACTTATTTTTGTGTGGATATATTATATTGTTTGTGGAAATTTTAAATATAAGTACATTAAAACCCCGGTAGCCTTCCTTTATTACTTAGCGCGCCCAACCAAAACCGCCATGCTACGCAGGCTAGAACCTCGGTAACTCGAACCCTGAAGGGAAATGAAAAACCGTCCGAGTGAGCGGCCGGGGTAAATTGCAGTGAAATTTTGATCAAGGGAGAGGAAATTAAGTTCGAGTTAGCGGGGCCGAGGAATTCGAGTTATCCGAGTTCGTGTTTGATATCGTAGGTTATACTGAATTTATTTCAATTTTCTTCTGGGGAGGGAGGGGGGCGGGGGTAGAATCAGTAGGGGAGGGAGTCTGCGCACCTGCCCATGTGCGGGGAAAAAGTACTGGGAATGATTTCAGCCTCCCTCAATTGCTTGTCGTTGTGTGCATCCTTCTGCGTCTGGTTTTGCGTTAGATTTCCCGGGATGTTTTTGTTTTTTGGTAAGTAGCAAAGCTGAAATGTTTATTCGGTGATCGCAAATACGCTTTTGGTTGATTAAGTGTATAAATAAGTAAACGAGCTTCTTATGTCGGAGATCGTGCTGGCAGACTGAGAAGTGAACTTTAAGAAAGGAAATTAAACTTACTTGCAGTGGCTATCAGCCAAGTTTTGGGGGATTCAGAATAGAAATGCTTTTAAAACGAGACGTGCCTGGAATGCGCTTCAATTTTAAGCCTGAAAACAAAGGCTTACATGCCTTCCATGGTAAAATTTCCCATGTAGCGTCTATGACCTTCATGTATTGCTGTGAAACTCACAAAACCGTGAACACCAGAAACATTTATGGAATGTTATTGTGTTGCGAGACATCAGCCAATAACGCGCGAGATAACTAGACCGCAAACAGCAACGGTAATAAGTTTGTGGTTTTGAGTTTTGCTTGCATATCCCGAACTTTATTGGGCTGTGTATAAAAGTGGAACGGGGACAAGGGGACGGGGATATTGGAACGCATGTGTGGGGGCTAATATTAGGGATGCGAGACGAAGGACTTGGGAACATCAAGTATGGGACGCGGGGATGTGTGGGACAGGGACGCGTGACATTAAATGCATACAGGGATGTGGGGACGTCAAATATGGGGAGGCGGGGGACATTAATGATTATTGCAAAAGTCAGAGTTAAATGCGATATCTCTTTCTTCATGAAAATGTGTTATTTATTGTCAACATTAGATTCCATTGTCCAGAACCACTTTGGACACCTTATGATGTTAACACAAAATATTTCCTCATATAGGAGTAAGCGCCTGACTATCGTGATTAGGGTTAAGCACTGTTAACAAGCATTTACTGTTAGGTTTGTCACTAAAAATATGTAAAACAAATTAAAATATTGTTACAATAGTTGAATCCCCCATGGTGTAGTGGTATAGGCGATGGATTTTGGAGCTAGCACTTCGGGGTTCGAAGCTCGTTTATGCCACTTAATTTAGTCTCCTTTTTTATTTATTTGGAATTGAAAGCTGTTATTCTGTGTAAATTTTGGTGACCGCAACCCACCCTACCCTGCTTAGGGCTCCAATCAGGGCTCCAATATTCCTTCATTGAGAAGACCAGTGCAGTAGTTTCACCTTCTTCAATGCAGGGGGTCTTCGCTGAGTCTTTGCTTCGTAAACAGTCATGGAGGATCGAGGATTGCGACTGTAAGCTTTTACTGCTTTTGCTTTGATAATCCCGCAACCTTTGCACATCCCCGACTATAATATACAGAAGTTTTAGGTTCAGAAATGTCTTTTGCTAAACTGAGCGTTATATTGTAGTCTTTGTACTCAGATTTTGAAAAAGATATCTGGACGTTAATGTTAGTTTACAAGATTCAAGCAAGGATGTGTTAGGATTTTAGTCGTAATCGAAATTTGCAAATGCCTCACCCACAGGACTGAAAAGGCGGGCAAATGCCCTGCAGTAGCGGAGGGGGGGGGGGGGGGGGGGGGCATAGCTGGAATTGACTGATGCATGTACCTGAGCAAGTTTGACAAGTATTTCACAGCTTCTATGACCTTCATATATTAAAAGCTTATATGTACCTGAGCAAATTTGGCAAGTATTTCCCTAGCTAAATCTTTTCCCAGTGCAGGGCATCCAACTGTCAAATAAAACACGTGGGATGGAGGATCTTACTAGCTTTAAACTCGCTATATCCTAGGATATAACTTTTTATTATGTTTTTATCTTATTTCTTTAATGACTCATTTCTTGTTGTTATATTGTATTTCAAATTATTACTATTTTTTACCAGTATTATTAGTCTTGCTTACCACACAAACTAGATAATCACATTTATGAGAATCGGTAGGAACAGATAAAATTGTCAATTCTTGTGCTATTTATTGTTAGTTAATCGCTAGTCTTAATTTTTATACATGTAATTATCACACGGCATGTCTGAAAACTAGCTTGCTGAGCCATTTAGCATGTTTAAATGGAGTTGATTGATTGATTGATTGCAAGGTAACGTTGTAGTATTATTATTTTTTAAAAAAAATTCATTGAGAGTCTATATAAGCCCTTGACCTTTGAGACCTCTGAGGCATGCAGGGACCACCAGACAATGGTGTTGAGTTTTGCTAATCCCTGGGGGGTGAAGAAGGGTGGCTAATGGTTAGTGGGTGGGTTTCTTTTAATACTAAAATCCCAATCCAGATTTTTAATCTGAAAATGGTTATTTCGTTTCTTTACTAAAATCCAAAAAGTTAAAACAGATTATTCAAAAGATCCACAATGGTGGGGGATTCCGAAAAGAGTGAATACTGTCAGTGGTAACTCAAAACAATTTTAATACAATACATCAGTTGTTTGATCACACTGCTCACCTTTACTGTCATTTATGAACCTGATTCATGGATTGTACGATCAATTTTTTTTCGTTTTATCGCGGTGGTAAAATCGTAATACAGAACTGAAGGACCTGCAATTTTTTGTTCACAAGGACAAATGCTACACAACTTCGCCAGTGCATCTTGCAAGACGTTATTTTTCCAGTACATATCTTGTTGCAAGACTCATCATCATTTGGCCAGTCTAAATTAAGCTGAGTATCTTTGAGCTAATAGTCCAGAATACAGTGAAAGATCAGCAAACTTGCAACATTGTCAGCAGCTGTGTTATTCTTTCCCTGGGACACCCTCAGTATTGTGGGTTGTTTCTATGGAAATGAATGAAAAATAATCCTTTCTTGAACTTGGATCATTGCTTCTTTTCTTAACGAAAAATCCTTATGATCCAGATTTTTCATCTGATCTTGGATTTTAGTAAAGAAACGCACCCTTAGAATGTTTTGCTTAGTACAGCATCAATTGATCACAAAGGACTCAGGATTAAAATAATTATATTGGAATATTTCTAATGACCTTGAAATGATCATTATTTTGTCCAGATTATGCAATATCTTTTTTTCTTTTGGGATGACATATTTGAATAGCTTTAGCCGTCGCCTCAAGTCGCATACACCAGAAAGGGATGTCTGGATCAGGGACAGGGCTTGAAACTAATTTTTTGGATTACTAACCCCATTAAAACATTGTTTAAAAACTCATCGAACTGTAACCAGGTGAATGCCTTTTTTATTCTTCGGGGAAGAATGAAAAAAGATCAAAGTTATATGTTGAATAACCTTTTTTAGTGTGCTGGTTTGCTTAATGGAGCATTGGAGTAGAGTGTAAAACAAGTGTCTTTCTTTTGTCCTCTATTTTTAGGACTCTGTTTGCTGATCAAAGCATTGGCTGCCGAAGGTAAAATTTGTAACCTTACTGTTTTAAAACATGCTAAAATGTTTTTAATTTGTCCCTTTTAGATAGCTTCGGAGGTGCTTAAAGATCACTGGAAAATTCTTCAGACATTTTCAGCAACATTCAGAAGTCGTTGACAAAATTTTTGGAAATCTTAAGAAGTTGCTGGGATATTTTCAGAAATCCCAGTCATGACAAGACAAAAATATAGCATTTCTCATTACAGTCGAAGCCCCCATAAGCAAACACCTCAGGAAAGTGGTCATAACTAGATCTGGTCGCTTATGAGAATGACCCCTCAGAGAATGTGCAGTTTCATCAAAGTGTAGATTTATGTGAATGAGACTCTCAGAGTGGTGGCTTATAAGAGCTTAAAACAAAGGAAAAGTCCAGTTGGGTAATCTATACCTGCCAACTCTCATGCCTTAGGTGTGAGTCTCACGCCTGCGGGTTGAAAACTTCGATCTCACGCTGGCTCACGCTTGCGGGCCAATTTCTCACGCCTGATTGAAAAATGTGAGTTGTTGCCGTCTTACTTCAGAAGACTTTGGACGTCTTCGGAAAACTTCAGACTTCTTCGGAAGACTTCGGACTTCTTCAGGAATGCTCGGAAATGATCGTGTAGTCTTCAAAAATCCCAGCACTCCCAGGATAAAAATCTCACGCTTATATCTCAGAAAAAGTTGGCAGGTATAGTAATCCCAAAAGCGTTCACTGTCGCTTAGGGGAGCAGTTGCTTATGAGAGCAGTCCAATTGTGAGAGCTTTTCATCACAAAGTTTAAGTCACAGCTCAAATGGAGTTTCACAAAGGTGGCTGAAACTAGAGCTGGTCACTTATGAGTGTGGTCGCAAGGGGAGCTTTCCCTGTATAATTTGCAAATAAAATCAATCAATTTAATTAATTGCAATAGTTAGCAAGGTCATGGTTGGTCACCAAAAGGTTTACCAAAGTTTTGCTATTGATTGAAAAACATTTGGTAAACCCAGATGATGATACCAATGCTGACTCCCCAGTACATGATCCGATCCCAGCAAGGTTCAAATTCACTTCAACCAAACAGGTACTAATTTGCTTCCAATTTAAGGGCCAGCTTTCAAACCCCTCCTTCCCCAGTTTCACAATTCTCTTCTGCCCCCACCCCACTCTAACATTTTATTGGCTGGTTTCCTCTCCCCCCTCCCAACTTGCAAGTTTCTGCCATTCACATTCTCTTTATTTAAATTTATTTAACAAGGGTTGCATTTGCTAGTTTGGGTTGATAATTTCATGGCCCTTCAGTGTGCAAAGAAAGTAGTCTGGTTGCCTGGGGCCAGACTGGACTTTGTGCCTACATATTGGGCTAGTGAATTCTGTTCCTAACCTTTCTGATGGGCAAGTGAAGTTCTTTGGGGAATTCAAATTACAAAAAAAAATGGTAATCATTCCTGTTCATCAAAAAAATTTTAGGGCTATAGTTAAATGACTTTTGAGCTATAATTGTACATGATGCTAGCCACAGGCGAGTTGTAAAACTGACTTTCCTTGCACCCTGCTCTTTACACATGAGTGTTAGATAAAATTAATAGCATCACAATAATATTGTGTTGTTTATTGTTCAGATTGTTCTCATAATATAACCTTGGTAGCTCCAACATTACCTGCACGAGGCAACTTTACTATTCTAACAAATAGGACTTGTGGATGGTACATCGCAGCTCCTGAGAATCACATTGTGTTTCTGGACCTTGTGTCGGCAATCTCTTCACCACCCTCTTTAGGGGACAGTATTGAGTTTTATGATGTCAATGGTTCAAGTTTGACTCGTATTCCATTTCATATTCCCGATCGTGGCCTTGAGCGTTACCGGTATGGGCTCCTCTATTCTAAGTTTCAATCTATGTATGTTGCGTTCAAGAGTGGTGGCAACACAGATGATGAGTTATTTATTGAGTACTCATGTCTTCAGCCAGGTAAGATTACTGGTTGTAATAATTAATCAAAAAATATTAATATCATTGTTAAAATAAACATAATAAATTTTTCGTTTCCACATCAGAGAGAAAATTCTGAGCTTTCATTTCTGCAAGAGCCTTAGTGGATTGAGTAGCTCGTGACCTAATCACTTCTGATCACTAGCTTTACAAGTGTTTCCGTTTGAGTTGCTGCATGAAAACATGGGGGTAGGGGGAGTGGAAGAGGAGTCGGAGAAGGTTATTTTTTACTCTTTTGCTCTCGTTCCAGGTTAAGTGCATTAACTCGCGCAGAAACACCTGCTTCACTGCAGCGTGTAAAGAAAATCGTGTCCAATAGCCTGGGGCTAGTGGATTTTGCTATCAAGACTGTGATTTTTGTTCTTAACTTGCCCAACGGGCAAGTGCTGTTTTTGGGGAAAATTCAAATTACAGAAGGATTGTAATAATTCCTGCTAATCAAAAAGGGTTTTGGGTCTAGTTGAAATGACTTGTGGCCTAGCTAGTACATGCTAGCTAGAGCTTTCCTGAATGGCAGGCTATAAAACTGACTTTTTTTGCACCCTGCACAGGCTACCAGATCACTAAAACGTTGATGAGATTATATTAGCCATAAAAGTAAAGGAAGATAGCAAGAAGAAGGGTGCTTACCATTTACACAAACCACCCAGGTGGAGATTCTGTGCATTATAAACATAAAACTATAGAATTTGACTGGGTGGGAAGACGAACTGCTTCAAACTATATCCAAATCAGTTGAGCAGACTACAAGGAGTAGAAAGTTACTTCATCGCAAACCACAGCCCATATTTTCGGAAGCTTCCCAGGAACGGAATGGCACGAACCATTTGTCTTTCCAACTGGAATCTCCAGTTCTTCCAAGTAAATGGTAAGCACCCTAGGGCTCTTTTATGTAGTAAGCATTATGACAAAGTGGTTCAAACACGACATTGGGGTCTGGTTTCAAGCATTGCAATTGCTTTGCTCCCTTTAGGACATGAAAAAAAGTCCTGGTCCCAGTTGTCTGAAGGCCAATTAGCTCTAACCCAGGGTTGAATTTTAATCCGGGCTTCTTTTTCTTTTGTTTAAAAGCATTTTCTCAGATAATTTTCCCTATTCTTTTTATAGCATCCAATCACCAAATTGCAGACGAAAAGAATTAAACTGAGTTTGCTTTTTAAGCTTTTATATCTGAATTCAAATTTCACACTAACCCTGGGTTATCTTAACTCGCTTTGAACAACTCAGCCCTGTCTGTTAGTCGGGCAGGACAAGTAGATATTCTTGTTGAGCAAGAGACGTTTAACCCTTTAAGCCCTAAGAGTGATCAGTGTCAAATTTCTCTTTGTAATATCACTGCTTTATTAAACAGAGTGGTCATGAGAATTAAGGACATGATCACACAAGATGAATCTAATTAATTGATACCTCAACAAATTCTCCCCACTACTTCTATTGAAAACGTATAAGGATAACAAATGAGAATTTGAATTTTGATGTTAGGTTTTAAAGGGTTAAAGCCTTACATGTACTTACCTGATGGGAAAGGGTCCAGCAAGTCATCCACTAACAAAATCGTTAACCCTTCAATCCCCAATATCCACATATAATTTCTCCATAATGATCTTCATACATTTGTTCAAAGAATTAGTTGAGAGACTTTGATGACAGATCAAAGCATTTTCTCTTTAGAGATCATTTTATTAACTCTCATAACAATTTCTCTTAATGGCAACATATGGACATTGTTAGGAGAAAATTCATGTTGGTCACTATTAGGACTTAAAGGGTTCATATAACCAAGACGAGTAAGAAGTGGTGCCTGGCAGGCAAAATGTGAGAGCCCCTTGCCCAAAGGACATATTCTCAAGTTTTTCCTAAATCCTGCCCTTACTCTATTGACCTTCTCTTTGGTCAGGTGTTACCAATTTATTGGTAACAAATTGAATAAAACACTGCTTTGCAGTGCGCCGTTATACTCAGCTTAGTGGGCAAGAGATCTGGGTTCGATTACATTCAGTGACAACACGAAAGTAACTTACTAATGTTATGCAATAAATTGTCTGCCAAAAAGTAGATGTGTCGGGACCTCTTCTCTTAATCGACCACCTCGCCAGTCTCCCTTGCAACCGTTTTTAGTGAACTTACGCAACAGGACAGGAGAGGAAAAAAGACGGCAAATCTTGTGTGACAAGCGTGACAGTAATTTTGTTTGAAACAACTTTTCGTCAAACTTCCCTTTCCTTTGCACAGATTTTTTTGTTAAGAAAACATTGGTGTTAAGGTGGTGGTGAACGATAACTCGCGTGACGCGCGTGTTTTGAATTAGACAAACAAACATGGCAGCGTAAAAAGCAATGGAACACAGAAGACGATTTCTCGAAATCTACTTATTAAGATTTTGTGATATTTGGCAGAATTTTTACTTTTATCGTATTTTAAATAATGAGAACTTTAAAATGGAAGTTGAACAGACGAATTTTGTGACACATTTAATAATTACAGTACAATCATATTATTGATTATGTAAAAACACGTCAAATAAGTTTCAAATGGTAATGATTAATTATAGTAAGCTGGTGTGTGCAAGTTTATAGGAAAATCTAATGAGCGAATTTTATGTAAACTGAGCAAAAGTGAAATTTTTAGGTTGTATTCAGTCGTTCATGTTGCCGTGGAAACTACGAAAACGTCACATATTACCGGTCAATCAAAATCTTTCATCAGTATATTTTCAGTTGCCAAGTTTCAGCTTGTCAGCTGCAACCTTTCTCTTGCCATGATTTGGCAATTGACATAAACTCACTATCCGCCAAAACTGTGTTCAGCCACCTTAAGTGAAGATCACGACAAAACACGCAACAACCTCGTTCCCAGGTTCTCTCTCTTATCTCTCGCTCCCTAGGGACGGGTAGGAGAGAAGCCTGGGAACGAGGTTGAGCACGCAATAAATAGCCCGGTCACGCTTATCACAAACAAGTGTTTTGCCCTCCTCTTCTTCCTGCCGTCCTGTGGCGTAAACTCACTTTTGTCTCGTCACCGCAATTCTCCAAGAGCCCTAAAGCGATCACTAAACTATTTTGGGTGGTCGCTTACGGGAGATTCTACTGTTTATCTTTTCGCAGTTCGCTCTTGTTCCTCTAGAAACTCTTATGAAGAAAACATGGGTATTTTACTCAAAGATTCCTCTGGTACCATCACTACCCCAGGATTTCCACAGGGCTATAACTATAGCCTGATCGGTGAATGTTCATGGAAGATTCTTGCACCTGCGGGAAATGTGGTACGAGTTGATTTTATCTCCTTTAGCTTGGCCGACAGTGATTATGTTACAATTGCGGATGCTCTACCTGGGTGGAATTTAGATCAGTCGATCAGACGTTCAGGTCAAAAAGCTTCGTTTACAGTTTTCTCCATGGGTAACGAACTGAGCATCAATGTCTTTAGTCTTTATGGTACAAGTGGCCCAGGATTTGTTGCAAATTTTACATCAGTTCCTACAGGTAAGAACCCTACTCAATCAAAGGACCATTGTCAAGGGTACAGTATTAGTGAAAACTATGTAGAAACTGACATATTTGCACGTTTGTCAGTGGATAGCTACATGTATTATCTGTATGATCAAACAAATGGTTTCAGGTCGTTTCGCCCCAAGGTTGATTCGCCCGATAGCAGTTTGCCCAGAGAAAGTCGATTCACCCGATGTGTATTTGTCGTTCGTTAAGGCTGAAAAAAGGAACATTCGTGGAAAGACAGTGACTGCACATGTGGAATCCACGGTTAACTAAAATAACATATCGGAGAACCATCATGTTGTAGAGTGTTGTATGTCGTCGTGCGAATCGACTTAAGTCCTGGCAAACGCCATCGGGCAAATCGACTTTCGGGCGCTTAAAGACCGCAATTCAAGCAAATAACGCAAAAATTATGTTCATTAAAAAGTAAAGCATGAGCTGTTTATAATCGCGAAAGAGCTGTTTATAATCGCATATCTCAATTCTTAGTCGATAATGACATATTATTGAAACATCAATTCTGTTTTCGTCCTGGCTACTCTACTTCCCCCGCTTTGATTAATGTTGTGAACAAAGTTGCTAACGCCGTTGACTGCCAAAAATATTCAGCCGGAATATTTCTTGACTTATCGAAAGCCTTTGATACCCTGGATCATGAAATACTACTATCAAAATTGGAAGCATGTGGCATCACTCGGACAGCCCATCAATGCCGGGATAACTGACTATTTTCGTAATAGAATGCAATATGTCTAAATTGACGATTCTAAATCCGATGCTTTAAGAGAAATTTGTGGCGTACCGCAAGGCTCTATACTAGGCCCCCTCTATTTATTATTTATATCAATGATCTCCCAGCCTGCTCTAGCTCTAATGAACTCGAATTTATATTATTTGCTTATGACAACAGTATATTTTTTTGAAAATAGTGATCTGGATATACTTACCTCCCATCTTAACGACCAACCCCACAATGTTTCAACTTGGCTAAAAGCCAATAAGTTATCAATCAAAGTTAAGAAAACAAAACTAATGATTTTCAGACCAAGGCAAAAAACGTTACCTATCACAAGACAGGTGTTAATTATTATAGAAATAATGTACTTGAACAAGTACATAATATTAAGTTCCTCGGAGTTTATATTGATCAGCACCTTACGCGGAAAACTCATGTTAATTTTATTGCGGCTAAGATTTCTAAATCTGTCGGGTTACTTTATAAAGCTAAACACTATTTGCACTCAAAATCTTTTCTTACACTATACTATGCGCTTATTTATCCATATCTTACCTACTGCAATTTAATTTGGGCCTCTTCTTATGTCACCAACCTGCAACGAATTTACCTACTCCAGAAAAGAGCAGTCCGGGCGATCTCTAAGGCTGACTACAAGGCTTCAAGTAAACCTCGTTTTGCGAATTTGAAAATTCTTGATGTTTTTAGTATCTACTCGCTCCAAGTAAGTTCTTTCATGTACCTATATCATCGTGACGCTTTACCTATTGCTTTTACCCAAATCTTTCAAACTGGAAATCAGATTCATCAATATTCAACAAGATACTCTGACTTTTACCGACCCCACACCTGTAGAACAAATATTAAAAAAAAATCCGATCCTGTTTCAAGGTCCTAGAATATGGAATTCATTACCGAACAACATCAAAAACGCCCCGACTTTTAATATATTCAAGCGTGTGATCAAACCATTTTTAAGGGTCAGACAAGATACGACCTAAATATCTTAACACCTTATTTTTCTCCAAACACACTTATATACTTAAAATACACGTCTTTTTTCTTTATTTTTAAACGCCGCCTAGTATTTAAATTGCCTGTGGGGGAAATCTCTATTCCTCATAAGCTCGGCTTCTCGGAGATTTCCCTGCCACAGTCACCCGTTCAAGTTGTATGCTCATTTATTATCGTTTTATTCTACTTGTAATTTATTCTGTGTGGCAAAATAGTAGAATAAAAATAAATAAAGTGATTATAAGCAATCTCTTTCCTAACGTTTCGAGCTTAGAAATTCACCAGTGGAATTACAAGTACGTTAGAACCGAGTTTGTATATGCTACAGGTATTACAGGTATTATCTTCAAGGGTGTAAGCATTGATGAGCAGCAGTAAGTTTGATTACATACCGTATTTACTCGAATAATAGCCCTGGTGCTTATTTAAATTTTCTGCTAAAAGCGGGGGGGGGGGAGGGGGATGGGGGTGGGGAGGGAGGGACAGAGAGGACAATGGATACTCGTGAATTAATTTGTGTGTTTCTGGAAAGGGATGCTCTCTTTATGCAAGAGAGCGTGAAGCTTTACCCATTCGGTACTAAGGGGAGAATGGCATTGCTGGGATCACTTTAAGGGTGAGCCGGGATGCAAGGTTTTATTGAATTTTTCTCCAAACTAAGGGTGCGTTTCTTTGGGAGATCTATCTCAAAATCCGGATTCTTCAATCCAGGAACGGATTGCTTTTCTTTTCTAAAATTAAGGTCTAAATAATCAGTGTTCCGAGCGGATTCAAGTTTAAACTAGATTTTTGCGATTCGTGATCTGTGCGTGATATTCGGCGCGGATCCCAAAGATGAACACCTAGTAAACTTTTGCAATGCAAAGACTGATGCTGGACTTCAGGGTTCTCATTAAGTGCTTGCAGCCGGTTAAAAAACCGGCTACTGGGAGGTTTGAGCCGTCTACTTTTTGGGAAAAAAAAAGGGTTAAGTGAGAGTGAAAGCCTGAAATTGCCACTGATGTCCAGAAATGCACGCAATGGCAAAACTGATGGCAAAAGATGACCAGAGGGCTGGCGATTCAAGTTACCAAGCCACCTGCTTTTACATCATAGCTGTCTACTTTAACACTTAATGAGAACCCTGGGACTTTTGATTTCTTTCGAATGCGAAAAACAGATCCGAGGAAAATTTGATGAAAATTTTAATCCTGTATTGGATTCTTGAAATATGTACTCAATGAACATCATTGTGAGAATCACTGCTGCATTGTGGGGCAGGTGTAGACAATAATTGTTTCTGATACATCTAGCTCCCGCTTGGCATGGCGGCATTTTACCGGCTTTCTGAGCTAACTAGGCGAAAGTCTAGTTCTTCTTTCTGTTTCTCTTTGTCAGACAATGCTACACTCTCTCAAAAGCTTAGAGTTGCTTGACACAGAGTGGGCATGAGCTGGAACAACCAGAAATTGCTAACTAAAGTTAATGAAACTTGCTTTATAAATTGCAAAAACATGTTTGGATTTTTTATGTACAGTTATATCAGGAACTTGCGACCCAAAACAAGACAGCATTGTTCAAGTGGATGGTGACGGACTGACTTTCTCGACCCCTGGCTTCCCCTCATTTCCAGGAAAGGGTACCTGCACTTGGAATATCACAGTACCAATCGGGCAGTTTATCAAGTTAACATTTTGGAAAAATTATGGAGAATGTAAAGAGAATTATGTAAACGTTTTCGATGCGACAAATTCTACTCGCATATCACTTGGAAAATTCTGCAACAAATACTTCGAGGAAGTTGTGTTCTCCAAGGGGGACAGTTTGCTTGTTGAGTATAATTCTCGGCGCAAGGCCTATTACAATGGATTCTTAGCTACGTATGAAACTATCAAGGAGCGACCTGCAGACTATTCTTGTTTAGGAGAAAAACGTTTTCTGGAAGACGATCAGGGAGAATTTGCCAGCTTTTCATATCCTCTCCATTACCCTAATAACGCCAAGTGTTCCTGGTATATTAATCGCCCGGTTGGATTTATCATTCAGTTAACATTTCATTCATTTAATCTACAACAATCCAAAAACTGTGAAGGCGACTATGTAGAAATTAGGCAGAGCAAAGACAAATATGAATGGCGTTCGGAGTTAATTGGCAGATTCTGTGGTTCTTCCCTTCCTCCAGTTATTGTGTCCAATCAATCAAATGTGTTCGTAAAATTTGTTGCTGACATGTCTAAAATGTATCCAGGATTCCATGCAAGCTACAAGGTCCTCGCTAACCGTAAGTATTACTCACATCTATCCTCTCATTGGTTAAGAGCCTACAGTAAATTTTGGAAATATGCACAACCTACTGATTAGTTGATTATCTGCTAGAAGATAACTGACTAATCTGTAGGTTGCACTCGCAATGCATAATTTCCAAGTGCAATGTCAAATCGGTCCCGTGCGACGGTGTATTTGTCGTTATTTATTTGCAAACAATGTATAATAAAACAATTATTGGATTCAGTTTTTGTAATATCCGGAATAATCAAGGTCTCGGTAATGTTATCAGCCTGGCCTTCGGCTCGGCTGATAAAACCTATGTTGACCTTGATTATTCCGGATATCACAAAAACCTCATCCAATAATTGTTTAGTATTACGCTGTAGAAAGAACTAAATAAGATAAAATAAAATATACGACTAAAAGTAATAACCTCTAACACATCATGCTTTAAGACTACAGTATTGTCTAAAGGAGTATTGGTCGACGGGATCTAATGCTTACTGCTAAGAGTTTACAGCTGACCGTAAGTAGATGGATACCGTGAGAGACCACAAAAAATAATATCAACACTGCCGGATAATGTTACACTATTCGTATGAAAGGTCGTGAACACAAACAACGTTTCGCGTGCTTTGTTAGCCAGTTTTGCCGCGAACGAAATTTGTCATTGAAAAATTGCGCAAATTTGCGTCTGTACACGAAAAAACGAGCAACTGAAAATTGTCGCGTTAAACCGCTTATATGTGTAGACGCAGCATGTGAACAATCGCCCCAACCCCTCAGAAAAATCGGAGTATGAATGTATAAGAGCTAGTGTGAACAGAGCCTAATGAATTCTACTGTCATTCAATTTTCAGCGGCCATGGGAGCGTGCAAAAATCCAGGTCAAAACAACATCATACCCCTGACGAGTTCATCAGGAAGCCTCTTCTCGCCGCTCTACCCGGAGGACTACCCGACTAAGATCATGTGTACTTGGGTGATAACAGTACCCGAGGGATACCTTGTGAGATTGAGAATCAAGGCATTTCGCCTGGGTTACAGTTGTGGCAGTTCTTCTCTTAAGATCTTTGATGGTAAAAGTTCATCAAGCAACTTATTGAAGAAGTTTTGTGGGAAAGACTACAACTTAAATGTTTTCTCCAGTGGCCGTCACCTTTTGGTTCAATATGATTCACGCCAGGAGTATTTGGTTGGCGACGTTTTTTTCGATGCTGTGTTTGAGGCTGTTGATCGTGGTAAGGTTTCAAGAGTGTTATAGAATGCTAGCGGTTACTCAGGTTTGTTGCGCGGGCAAGTGAATCAAGCGAGTAAACGTCGTAAAAAAAGGGGGAAAAAGAAAAGAAAAGAAAAGAATTCCAACCAACCTTTCCCTTACTCAGCTTTCCTTTCGGTTCGTTCAGTTTCTCTCGCCATTCATTTGGCATTCTCAAACTCATTAAATATTCATGCAGTCAAAAGCCAATAAATGACGACCATTTGGGTTAGGTGAATGAATCTTGATACCTAATGAAACACCAGATAAAACACCACCACCTTTCCATCCGAAAATTTTTTTTAATCCGAGGTCAAACATCTGCATTTGCATTTGCATGTCAAAAACTCGGGCGTCGTGCTTCATCAGCGGTGATGAAGCACTTGTCCTAGTTTTAATACATATTACTTCACGACTGCCTGAAAAGGGACTGCTAGCAGTCTAAGGCTGGCTGTAAGCTTCTGTTATGTAGATAGGTCTTGGTCCCTATAATTAACTTAAAACTTGGAAAAGAACGTAACTGAGCAAACAGGATTATTTCCCTAAAGCCATGAGCTCGGCAAAATCTGATCTCCTCTTAGTTTGACCCTAGGTGGATAAAAGCGGTCACTGATTCGAAGACCGTTTTTGGCCAAAACGGTCATAGGTTTGACCCACATTTGTTTCGAACGATTAAAGTTGTGGCTTGGCACCTATTGGGGCCAAAACACTCACGGTTTTCGCCCGTTCCATTTTGATGCGCCAAGCCTACTTCCCTGCATGATATTGAGAAACTTAAAGCAACGATGACTGCGACGGCAACGAGAACGGCAAAAATGTAATAGGTTATATTTGCAAAACAACAACTTTGCGTGTTGCATGTGCTTCACACTTTTTTTGTACATTTCTTAGCCTAATTTCACGTTTTGTCGAGGACGGGAACACAAGACAACAACTTTCTTTTTCTTTTGTTGAACTTTGATACAGTCCTCTAGAATTCAACTCCAAAACACTTGGCCAACTTTTGGAGAATTAAACGAGATGCTTGGAATAAGCGCGATAAAGTTTGAGGCAGCGCGAATTCACTTTTTAAGTGACGTTTTCGTAGTCGTCGCCGTCGTTGTTGTTAAAGTTTCCTCTTCTTGACTTGAACACATACCTTCTTATATTGTACATCTGAATCCACGAGTGGGCAAGGTGAAGTGAATCCTTCGTTTTGATTGACTTACCGAGCGGGCAAGCTCGGCTCATCCTGCCCGCTTGGGATTTCCCACGTTGGTTCCTCAATAAAAAATTCTTTATTTACCAGGCATGTTCTACCCTGGGTACCAGAGGTTTCCTGCTTGTGTGAGGGGAAATGCTTTGGTGTCTGCGCGAGCGGAACCCATGAGCGGGAAGCCTGGGTCATTCTGAAGACTTGACCAAACCCCTTAAATCGTGCAGAAAAAGTCTCTGAAACCCAAGGTTAGCTAGTTCGTTCAAGGTTGCTGGTTATTGGCCTCGTTCTTCTTCATTGCCTTTTATTTACCTCGACTTCTCGGTGCGTAAAAACGCAAAAACGAACTTGGCCAATATCCAGTCATCTGGGTCAATAACGAATGTTCGTTGGGAAGGAACGCGACACGAAGCCCTAGGAACGTCTGTGTGGGAGCTTACAAAGTAACTGATCATTTGATACCATTTTATTTTTTAATTTTTAGTACCAGCTTCTATTTCCTGTACTGAACGCTTCGACATTACCAGGTTAGAGACGAAAACTGGGGAACTTGCAAGCTACAACTATCCTCTACCTTACGATGACGATGTCAAGTGCATCTGGCTCATCATTGTGGATTCTAATTACGAAATAACACTATCCTTTGATTACTTCAATCTGTCTCGATCCAGTGACTGTTCTGATGATTATGTAGAAGTCCGTGATGGCCAGTTTGATTCGAGTGAACTAGTTGGAAAGTTTTGTGGAGCATATATACCTGAATCGATAACATCAGATTCCTGGGATATGCGTTTGACATTCAAATCCAGTGGAAAGACAAAGTATTCTGGATTTAAAGCCAGCTACAAGACGAAAAGTAAGTTTGTAATGGTACTTTTCTATTGAACAGCAACCTACCCGACGGGTGTGTACACGAATGGGACAAAATTCTAAATTGTAATTTGTTTACCCACGGCACACTTAGGAGTTCATGGGAACTCGTTGAAACGTGTCCGCGAGTTCTAGATCGAATTGGAATTGGAATTTGTAAGTGTTGGTTTTTAAGGAGAGGGGAAAACCGGAGTACCAGGAGAAAAACCTCTCGGCGCAAGGGAGAGAACCAACAACAAACTCAACCCACATATGGCGTCGACGCCGGGATTTGAACCCGGGCCACATTGGTGGGAGGCGAGTGCTCTCACCACTACGCCACCTTTGCTCCCTTACATAGTATACAGGGAACACCCTCGGGACTGGGGCAAGTGTCCCCTCATTTGAGGTGTCCCCCTGAGTAGAGGTTGGTTTGTGTTTGTTAATAATTAATCAGACAAAGAAAATATGCTGCATTCATTATTTAAAGCAGCAAGATAATAAGTGAAAATCACGATTAACCTCTCCATGCAATATGGTGTGTTGAGTTCCCACAAGTGCACTACACAAATTTGAGTGTGATAGCTCATGCTGTGAAAGCTGTCATCATAATTGTGATAAGTGTGCAAGTAAACTTATCTACCCACTTTGTGTTCAGTTACGTTTGGAGAGCAAAAGTGTCCCCTGAATGGTAGAGTTCCCACTCGTGTAAAAAGTTAGAGGTCCCAGGAAATTGAAGGTCCTTTTTGCTTTAAAGGGTCCCAAGACTTACGTTGTGTGTATGTGATTACAAGAGTTGGAGGGCCTAATTCGCGGTCTACAATTTCTTCCTTTGCCACAAACAGAGCCGTTCTTACTAAAGGCGTTAAAAGCCTTACCTGATTTTTCTTCCACATGAACTTTTCGTCAGATCTTCTTTGTTGATTTGCACAGTTGTGGTATGTTCATTTCCCAATTGATGGCGATCTAAGACTGATCGCTGAAAATTAGTTGCACCATGTGCAAAGGATTGAGATGGTTTTCCCAAACATCCGTTTGCATCTACACATGTCTTGCATTTCATGTGGTCATCGGTGGAAATATGCATTAACCATGAAAATTCTTCAAGCCATTTGGACTTAAAGACACCCTTTTAGGGTCAGGAAAACTGCTGAGGATCTACGTCGGTTTCTTTTTCTCTGCGCGATAGAGGACGTTTGTGTTGGTTCCTCCTCGCGAGCTGAAAAACGTTAAATAGTGTTCGGGGGACATATTCCCCAATTAGACAAAATGGCGAGTTCATGAAACACGTGGGGATTTCCAAGATTGTTGCAAAGATGTCCTTGTGTGTCTCTGAAACTCTTGCGCTCAAAGAAGCTTGCGTCCTTTTCGATTTTTGATTGTGAAATACGCACCCTACGCACACGTGTGCGTTAATGGGAACCCTGCTGAATGGAAGTTTAACCTGGGCTTTGAAACCCACAAAAGTGTCCCTTTCCCCTAAATAGAGGTGTCCTTTCAATAGAGGTAACAGATACAAAGATGATGTGAAAATTTTTCCGGGACCAAATTTTGTGTCCCTTGAATAGATGGTGTCCAAGTGGAGAGGTTCCACTGTAGTCGGGACAAGCAGAACCGGAAAAGAGAGCGTAAGAGAAAAAAATCCTTCGGGAACAGGAAGAGAAAGGGCCCCTCTCCCCAGTCCACGTCTGAGTTCCTCGCCTTTTTCTTTTACCTCGTTTAATTCCTCGTGCTTGATTTTCGTATCGTTCCTTCTGACTAGAACAGACAACAGGCTGTAGCAGGAGCCGATGTACAATTGGCTCTTGAGAGATGTCAGGCTGTTGTGAGAGGGCATCTACTGTTTGCAAAAGGCAAAGTAAAGTAGCAAGATTTGACCCGATTCTCCAGAATTTCCTTACTAACCCGCCATAGATTTCGACAGCACCCTGTTATGTCACAGAATAATCTTAGCAGCATCTCAACAAAATTTGCTAAAATTGTGTTTTTGGCGTAAGATAAGAGCTGGTAACAGATAATGTAAACTGTTGTGATAGCATCGCTCAATATAGCTTGATCTAACACCCGCTGAAATAGTGTGCACTTCAGATAGCGTAACGTGGCGTTGTTTATTTTCATCCGGCACTTTTTACTGAGGTACAGTTTTCTGTATTTCTGTTTAGTGTCCACAGGAGCCATTTTGAAAATTGTCGGATATTGTGTTGGTGGACTTGCTTTAACAATTGCTTTGATTGGAGGCTGTTTCAAGTGTTACCTTATACATAAAGCAAGTAAAGCTGTTTTGGAAGAACTGCGAGACGACGGAGATGAGGATTCCCCCCTACAAGAGCAAGCTACTAAACTCTAGGTTAGCTTACATTAACACTGGACCTCTCACATCTGATTGTTAAGATGATAATAAAATAGAGAGCTTTAGACTTGAGGACGAGGGCGACTACGGGTATAAGATTTAACTTAAATTTTTTTCGCGTATTGTCGAAAAATATTCAACCCGAGGAGCTTCATTGTACTTCTTTTCACCTGAAAAGTTAGTGCGGTTATTTTTATTTAAGAAGTTTTAGCCCCTTTGCGGTTCCAAGATGATTGAACTTTTAAAATTTGATAACTTGTTCCCCGCCACAACGACACTCTAACTAAAAGTCGTAGTAGAATGACGACGGCTATCACCTTTTCCTGCCAAAATTACGTCGGCTCACGCAACAGCACTAACTACTTAGTACTGACTGAGAAAATATCGTCCTCGTCCTCTTCCTCGTCTCAGAATCTAAAGCACTCTATTAATAAAAGTCCTTCGAGCCTTTCTGTACCAGTCATTATGAAATACGCGGTCAGTTGTTGCGAGATGTCAAACTGGGATTTTTTGCGAGAGGTTAGAGGAATCTGGGTCATTCAGAGATGCCTATTTCCATTTCGTTTTACGGTGACAGCCACCATCGGTAACCAAACATATAGTCCTGATGTAATATATTCCCTTGATTAAGTTACAATAAGGCAAATAATACATTTTTTAATATTCTTAGAAAGATCGACGTTGAAGCCCATGTTAAACTTGCGTTAACAGTTATGGAAAGGGCTTTTTCTTTCCGGACTCAAAATTTTCCACGTCTACACGTATCCGGATTCTTTCTTGGTACCCAGGACTCCTGGGAATATTGGCAACAGAACATGCTTCGTAAAGCGCGCAAAATTTACATCTTGCCCTGCCTTGAGAGAACCTGGCAACGAGGTTCCTGTCTTGAAAACATTATATACGGTAATAGTAATAATGATAATTAATATGATGATGATGATAATAATAATAACTAAGCCAATCTTTATTTAAGTATCAGAACAATAAGTAATATTTACAATTTTAAACTATATCGTATCGTTTACAAATTAAAAACTAAATATATGTCTACGATAGAAAACTATTTACAATTGTGAATAATTTAAAAGTGGGTAAAGGAAAATTAAGCATTACTAAGAAAAAACTATGAAAAACCAAGGCCTAAAATTATGAGTGCAGATGTAGACCAGCTACAGCGAAAGTGAAGTCTTCTGAGACCTCACGTGATTTGAATGGATATCTAGAACCTCTGACGCATCTGTGTACAGTTCTTAATATAGCAAATGAGAGCTGTATTCGAAGCCAGGAAATAACGCTGGCGTAGGGTTCATTGTTCTTAGTCGAAAGTTCTTGCGAGAGTTCTTAAAAAGTTTTGACAGTCGAGTCCCATGCCCCCGTTTGCACCAAACACCAGTGGTGTAAAAGTTCCCATCTCTACATCCATCACTCTCTGGTTGTATTTCCTCTTCTTCTCGTTTTCTTGCTCTTTGAAGATCGTAGCTGTGTACTTGCCCTGGTTGGACCGGGAGTTAACATGCGTTACACGTACGTCAAAGAATGCCGTTACTCATGGTGTCCAAAAACCTCCTGCTTTCATATCCAGCCTCGCTTCTCGACTTGTAACAGTGGACTGAAGGTTGAATACTTCATTGTCGAGTGGTTGCAGGAGTGGCTCTGTCTCCACATTTCTGCAGGCTTTACTCCTTTTAGCATTGATTTCACGCATCCTTTCCTCCATCAGCTCTCTTGCTGGAATGGTGGAGCCTTGAGTAACAATAGAATTGACGTGTGGTGCTGTTATATCAAGCGAGGCATTGAACTGCTCCAAACTTTCGCGCTTAAGTTCGGGAATCCCAATCCCGCCCTGCGCAGGTGATAGTCGACTGACAAATTCCTTAAGTTCTTCAGGAAGAGGCTCCGTTCGTCCGAATAATGAAGGAAGAAAGGAAGTGTGAAAGGAAGTGTGAATCACTTCTTCGATAAAAGGGTAAGGGGTTGGACCTCGGGGCGGAGTCTCCCCGTATAAAAGTACCCCTTCCGGGTGTAAGGAAGATTGTCAGAGGGCTATGTCATGCTATTTGCTGTCTTCTGAAAAAAAGGCCCCAAAACTTGTCTTTGCATCAGTTGAATTTCGAAAACATCAGTCCAGCTTAAGACTATTTAGGCATTGCAACCGTTATCTGTCGTCAACATCGACAGATATAACATCGTCTCTCCTGTCCATGTTATGTCAGATTAGTAGGGTGAGACACCTATTTATTTAACCTGTCTTGTCAACTATTTTGAATTCTCTTATTTTTAGTAAACGTTTTTACTGTCGCACTGTCTGGGCAGGCACCTCAAAGCAAACTCTACAGAAGTTACAATTAGTGGAAAAATCGCCGCCCGCGTATTAACAGATACTAAAAAGTTTGATCACATCTCGCCTGTACTTCGGGAATTAGGGTAACCCTCCATCAAAGAACAGCTATTAGTCCGTGATACTACCCAAGTATACAAAATTGTTAATGGCCTCGCTCCGTTGTACTTGAGTAGTAAACTCAGTAAGCGATCAGATACACATCACTACAACACGAGGAAAAGGGACAAGCTAAATCTCCCTCTATATGCAGAACAGTTTCCGCGCAACGGCCATTTTACTATCGCGCTGTAAGTGCCTGGAACTCTCTGACCGCAGACACTAGAAATAGCCCGTCACTATGTACCTTTAAGAGGAGCGTCAAACGCGAATTGCGGGTGCAGACCCCATGCGTTAAATAGTTAATATTTGATTTAGTTTAGATCTCCAAAGAGATAACGTAATTGTAAGCGCACAGTTTAGGCTTTTAGTTTTGTACCAAGATTGTAATCAATTTAAGCTTTTTCTTCTTATCCCCTTCTTTTTAGCATTTGTAAATTAACTTCAGAATTGCCCTTTGGTAGACTGCAAAACAGTCGGTTCTTTTTCTCAAAATCAGTAAAGAAATCGGTAAAGCGTGGCGTAATAGTCATACACGCGCGAGCCCGTAGGGCCTGTGAGTCTCGCTCAGTGTTTTCAACCTCGTTCCAGACCTTCTGTTTGACAGCTCGTGCGTTCTTGAACACGTATAAATTCGGACTGTTTTGCAGTCTACCCTTTGGGAGAGTTTATAAAAATTATTGTATTGTATTGTATCGTCTGTTGCAACGGGTTGGAAGGATGGAAGTGGATTGTAAACTAAAAAAGTTGGCCCAGCCTTTTAAAATTTTCATGTTTCATATCTCTAAAGAAGCATTTTGTATATAAGTAAAGGCACTAAGTAATAGTTGCAGTACAAAATTAACCTACAGTCCTGACATAGCCGTTTCAAGTACTCACCTTCCAGGGTAGCATGTTCTTTACTTTGTATCTTATCACCCTCATTACCAGTACATATTTCAGACTAAGGAAGTATGTTCACCAGGGGCTATTTATCCTGTCCCACATACAGTAAACTAATTATTTAATTGTTAATATCAGTGTCGGATCCAGGGAAGGGGCCCGTGGGTCCCGCCACCCCCCCCCCCCTTATTTTTAGCCAAAACTGAGGCCCGAAGAGCCGAAAAATGTTTTTGGAGACCGCCCCACCCCGCCTTATCTCAGGGTCTGGATGACCACCCCCAGATTAAGATTACTATGATCGTAGACGAAGTCAATGTGAGCAACAAAGGAAAATAAAAATATCGAATAATTATAATACAAGAGCTTAAGACCTCACTTGATCGGTTTACATGTTGCCCATGATGCTACCGACGAACAGCTTCAAACCAATACGTTTTTTTAAGATTACTTTTTTTAGTAAGGCACGTGTATTAAACAAAATGCCGGGCTTAGCTTTTTGTTGTAATAACTTGTTAACCCCTTTGGAAAAATTCCAAAGATGACGACTTGGTGAAATAAATATTCTTTTTAGTCATGAAGGTCTTTGTATTGATGTCGAACCTCAGTAAACACTATTGCTATGTTTCTTTTGACTAAAATTTCAATTTTAAGGCAAAATTTATGGGTTAATTCCTATGGAAAAACCATAAGACTGGCGACATTCTGAACGTGATATCTTTAAAGCCCGGGAGGCCTTTTTACCGATTTAGGACATCTATTTCTAAGTTTATTTTGATAAAAAAAAGAAAAGAAAGAAAGCATTTCAATTCTTTTAACAAGGGTTTACCCCTTAAAAATAATCCCTTCCACTTTATAAATTAATACCTTAATCATCTTGGAGGCCTTGCTAATGATGTAAAACATCAGCAAACATTCCTAGAATTAATTTGACCAAAAAAAAAAATACAAAACAAGAAAAAAAATTTCAATTTTCTCTTTTAGAAATATCCTACGCTAACCCCCTTTAAAAAATGCCAAAAATGGCGACTTTGAAAAAATCAATGTCTATGTAGCCTGGAAGGCTATTCTATCGATCTCGAACTTCAGTTAGCACTTTCTCTAGGTTTATATTAAAAAACAAAGAAGGAAAAAATTTCATGGGTTAAAATCATGGTTTAAGCCCTTTGGGAAAAAAAGCAAATATAGCTTTTTTAAAAAAAGTCGATATTTTTTATAGCCTGGAAAGCTTTTCTATCGATATTGAACATTAGCAACTGATACAGTCTTTATTTCTTCTATTTGTTATCATTTACTTATGCTATTTTATATTTCAAATTTGTTTCAATCATTACTTCAACGGTTTTTGTTTTCAACGTTCACTTTTTTTTCTCTCATTTAAATTTTCACGTTTTATTATAGTATCATATTGCACGCTATTCTTTAATTTTCAAATTGTAACGTCTCAGCTTAACCTCTTCATTATATCAGCAAACATTCCTAGAATTAATTTGACCAAAAAAAAATACAAAACAAGAAAAAGAATTTCAATTTTCTCTTTTAGAAATATCCTACGCTAACCCCCTTTAAAAAATGCCAAAAATGGCGACTTTGAAAAAATCAATGTCTATGTAGCCTGGAAGGCTATTCTATCGATCTCGAACATCAGTTAGCACTTTCTCTAGGTTTATATTAAAAAACAAAGAAGGAAAAAATTTCATGGGTTAAGATCATGGTTTAAGCCCTTTGGGAAAAAAAGCAAATATAGCTTTTTTTAAAAAAGTCGATATTTTTTATAGCCTGGAAAGCTTTTCTATCGATCTTGAACATTAGCAAACACTTTTTCTAGGTTTATTTTGACAAATAACAAAGAAAGAAAAAAAATTCAAATTTTTGAGAAAAAGCTGGTAGCTTAACCCCTTTAAGTTAGGAAAAATGCCAAAAATAGCGTTTTTAAAAGTCGATGTTTTTATAGTCTGGAAAGCTTTTCTGTCAATCTAAAACGTTAGCGAGCACTTTTCCTAGGTTTATTTTGACCAAAAACAAATCAGGAAAAAGTTTAGAATTTTTGACAAAAATTATGAGTTAACCCCTTTGGAAAAATGCCAAAAAAGCGTTTTTTAAAAGTCGATATTTTCATAGCCTTAAAAGCTTTTCTACCGATATAGAATATTAGTAAATACTTTTCTAGGTTTATTTTGACGAAACAAAAAAAAAATCTAAACTTTTGACAAAAATCAAGGACTTAACCCTTTGGGAAATGGCAAATATAGCATTTTTTAAAAGTCGCTACTTTTTATAGCCTGGAAAGCTTTTCTATTGATCTAGAACGTTAGCAAACACATTTTCTAGGTTTATTTTGACGACAAAAAGGAAAAAATGTCAAATTTTTGACAAAAATCAAGGAGTTAACCCCTTTGGAAAAATGTCAAATATAGCGGTTTTCAAAACTCGATATTTATATAGCTCGCAAAACTTTCCTATCGATCTAGAACATTAGAAAACATTTTTTTTCTAGGTTTATTTTGACAAAATACAAAAAAGGAAAAAGTTTCAAATTTTTGAAAAAAATCATGGGTTAATCCATTTGGAAAAATGCCAAAAATAGCTTTTTTTAACACTCGATATTTTTATAGCCTAGAAACCTTTTCTAGGCGTTTCTATCGATCTAGAACATTGGCAAACACTTCTAGGGATATTTTGACAAAAAAGGGAAAAAATTTAAGCGTTTTGACAAAAATCATGGGTTAACCCCTCTGGAAAATGCCAAAAAATAGCGTTTTTCAAAACTAAATATTTCTATAGCCTAGAAACCTTTTCTATCCATTTAGAACGTTAGCAAATACTTTTTTTAGGTTTATTTTGACAAAAAATGGAAAAAAATTAAACGTTTTGACACAAATCATGGGTTAACCCAAGAGCCATAATGGTACCGCTATGGGGACAAGGATAGCTCCCTCATACGCCAACCTTTTTCTCCTCAAATTCGAGACGGACACTTTATCTCGTGCCCCTTTCCAAACCTTCATATGGTGGTGTTACATAGACGACATCTTCATGATATGCATGGACACGATCAGTACAGGACCTTAACACATTCACTTCCATTCTCAATGACATTCACTCCACCATAAAATCAGTTCACATGCGACTATTTTTTGACATCCGTACCCTTTCTCGACGTCAACGTCTCACTTCACAATGGCAAAATCGTCACTGACCTTTACACCAAACCTACAGACAAACATCAATACTCACTACATTCGTCATGTCATCCCATACACACCAAACGTGCTATTCGTTTAACTTCAAGTCTAGCTCTTAGACTCCGCCGCATTTGTTCAACCAACGAGACCTTAACACTACGCACCAATGAACTTATTGACTATCTCCACAAACGTGGTTACAACCGTTATTTCCTTCAACGGGAAATACAGCGAGTTAACAATATCACACGGACCGAAGCACTCACGCCATGACACTTCCACACTGGACAAACCAGAACGTGTTCCCTTTGTTATCACCTACAACCCAGCCCTTCGTTCCATCTCATCCATTATTATTCGCAAACACTTCCACATCATTCTTTCATCCCCCCGTTGCTATAACGTCTTAAAAGCTGCACCCATTGTAGCTTATAGACGTTGAACCTCAGTGATTTTCTAGTGAGGGCTAATTATAAACTTCGCAATCTCACACAACACAACCAACACAACCCCGGGGCTCATATCCATGCGGAAAAAACTGTCTCACTTGTAAATACATATCTGACGGACCAACTTCATACACATTCCACGCTACAGGCGAAACCAGACCTATCACTAATCACATTGACTGTAACTCCAAAAACGTCATTTACATAATACAATACAACCACTGCTCCAAACAATACATAGGTGAAACCAAACGACGACTCAAAGACCGCTTCAACGAACACCGCAGACCAGTTGATAACCCATCTAATATCTCTAAACCCACCACAGTCTCAGAACACTTTCTTACTAATCATCACTCTGCTAACGACATCACACATATCCCACTAGAGCTTATTATATCTAATAGAGACAGTCTAGGAAAAGCTAGAGAAGCATACCGCATCGAGAGAGGTAAAACTCTTGAACCATTAGGTATGAATAAGAAAGGTGAAATGTAACTGATACAGTCTTTATTTTTTCTATTTGTTATCATTTACTTATGCTATTTTATATTTCAAATTTCTTTCAATCACTACTTCAACGGTTTTTGTTTTTTTCTCTCATTTAAATTTTCACGTGTTATTATAGTATCATATTGCACACTATTCTTTAATTTTCAAATTGTAACGTCTCAGTTAGCCTGTGTACATACGTACCCCCTCCCTCAGGAAAAACCGGGAGAAAAATCCTCTCCCGATTTTTCCTGAGGGAGTGGGGACGCCTGTACACAGGTTACGTCTCAGCTTAACCTCTTCATTATATGTAAGACCCTGAAGAAGGAAGGCCGTGCCTTCCAAAATATTGGTAGATAGTCTAAAAACTTTATACTAATGATATATTCCCGACCGTAAAATCAGCCTTGCTTCTTTTGTTGTATATTTTCGAAATTGATACCCTATTTCAGACCAAAACGGCTAAAGAAACATACCCTTTGGTGCGGCACATACCTATATAGATGGTTTTCACAATGACGCATCAAATTGTAAAGTCAAAATAGCGAGGTTTTACAAATTCTACACTAGGTTAAAGATAAACAAAAAGTAAATCTTTGTATAAGTTTCCATTCCCGTAGCATGTTTCATTTCGAAAATATAGCAATTTGAACTTCCGAGTTTTCACAGTGCGTAACACCCGGGGGGGGGGGGGTACTCCCATACATTACCTATACGGGTATGTGCCGCCCAAAGGGTTCGTGATTTTGAAGCTCCTGATTTAGAACGGGGTATCCATTTCAGAGGCGTTTTCTAGAACGGGGTATAAAATTCGAACGCACGAAAGCTCCACTTTTGTAAGCAGCCATTTGAAAGTATTCAAGGACAGATTGCTTTTAAAAATACGGTTCAATGCGTTAACAAGCAAACTGTTGTACACTTGTTGCACCCTAGAACGGAGTATAAAAAATTGGCCCATTTCTAAAACGGGGTATCAGTTTTAGGGCGAATACAAGAACGGGGTATAAAAAATTGGCCCATGTTTAGAACGGGGTATCAATTTTAGGGGAAATTTTTTCTAGAACGGGGTGCCAATTTGGAGTCCCGGGCGGCACATACTCACCCAAAAAATACCCACTTGCCCCCCCCCCCCGGGGCGTAACATCAAAATAGGAATGCTGTCTTGTTGAAAAAAAAGTCTCTCCTTTTGATTTTCAGCAGTATAACCATTTCAAGTATTAGAAGATATGTTTATGCGCACGTATGCTAGTTCTCGAGTGAAAAGAAAGAGCTTCTATAGAAAAAGTGAACTCCAGATGTTTTTGTTGATTTCCGGCGGCCATATTGGTGTACCAAAACGGTGCACCAATATGGCGTCTCCATACAAAGCTCTACAAAGGTGCGTGAAAAGTTTCGGCAAATAACTCAGAAACTGTGGGCCACAAAGACCTGAGACTTAGACAAATTGTTTAGTCTTTTATAACATTTTATTTTCTTGGCTTCTTCCACCGGACGGTTTTCAATTTAATTTTTTTTGTGTCACAATTTTTCCGTAAATTCACATTTGTTGAAATTTGTCTTATTATGTATGTTGAACATTTTGCTATAGCTAGTGCAGGTTTTTTCGTTTTGTTGGCTAGTTTCGCCGTTCAGAGAAAGGAATAATTTTATACGGTTAAGTTAAAAACATAAAATTGTATTGTATTTACAGATTTTTCAACACACACAATTATATCTATCCTTTTCAAAATCTCAGCCTCGGCTTTATTCTTAAAATATTCTTAAAATTTCGCAAATTTCAGCCTCGATATTCTTATAAAATATATTCTTATATATATAAAAAGAGTGTACATAATTATAGTCATGCAAATAAAGCTTATGTTGTTGTTGTTGTTGTTGTTGCGTGACAGTGAAAACGATCTATAGCCTATATATCTCTCTGCGTGAGATTTTATGTCACGCAGAGGTCGCCGATAGAAGGTATACGAAAGGGGTACTTTTTCTGTCAAAACTTGTATTTTGGGGGGCAGAGTGGCGGTGCTTCCCCGTATAAAACTTTGTTGTGTACCGTCGGAAACCCTGGAAGTAGCAGGCGCTTTTTTAATGGGATTTAGCCATATTAAGATCATGCTACTGTCCAGAATAACACTTCTGGATGAAATTAAAACTTTTTTGTGTGGATATATTGTATTGTTAGTCGAAGTATAAAAGTATAAGATAAATATTTATTTTATATCATTATTTTCAATTTCTTCTAGGTATTAAGGGGGGGAGGTAGAATCAGTAGGGGAGGGAGTCTTCTGACCTGCCCTGTGCATGTCTTAGTGCACGTCACTTTGGCGGAATTGAGAAAGTACTGGGAAGGTTTTCAACTTACGCGAGGGCAACAAGGGCAAAAGGGCAACAGTTCCTCTTCATGGTCACTGTGTTCATCATTCTGCGTTAAATTTCGTGAGATGTTTTTGTTTTTCGGTAAGTGGCAAAGGTGAAATGTTTTTCACGGTGATCGCAAATACGCCTTTGGCTGATTAAGTGTATAAATACGAAGCTTCTTACAGTATGTCGGAGATCGTGCATGCTAGCAGACTGAAACGACGCGAAAGTAAGCTTGTAGAAAATTTAACTTATTGCAGTGGCAATCAGCCAGGTTTTTGCGGGCTTCCGAATAGGAATGCTTAACGAAACGCGCCTGGAATTGAGCTGTAATTTTATCCATACTGCAGTTTCTGTAAACCTGTGTCAAGCCTGTAAACAAAAGCTTGCGTGCTTTCCATGTAAACTAGTGAAATTGACCATGTAGCTTCTAGGGCCATCATGTTAGCTTATATGTACGGGAGCAAATTTGGCAAGTATCTCCCTAACTAAACCTGTTGCATGTGCAGGATAACGCTGTAATATTATTTGTAAAAAAAAATTCATTGAGAGTCTAAGCCCTTGCAGGGACCTTTGAGGCACGGACGGTTCTTTGTTTGGGTGTGCCGCCAGGTTCATGAAGGGACACAAATGGCTTTTAAATAATACTGGAAGTACAATCCCACGCAGAGATGTTTTCTGGGCAGCTAATCCGACTTAATCCCATTTAATATGTCGCGCTCCTCGAATGTGCGAAAATTTTCTTGTCGTGTATTAGGTTTCAGAATACATTTTGTTAATCTTCATTTCGCGCCAGAATAAATTAGTTTTCGCGCATAGGGCTTCTAAAAAAATCACAAGGGTTGTCCCACTTCGAGTCCACCTTCTGGAGATACGCCGGCTTGGTAGCTGGAATACATTGCCGAGGCGAAGATCTGGCATTCTTCCCTCCTCGTCGTTTTTTGTCCACGACATTTGTTTATATTTGTAGTGAGAATGCAATGCATTTTACTTCGTGCGGCTTGCTATTTATAAAAGAAGAGTGCCGGATTTCGATTTCATCGCTTTGTTCGCCTTTAGTTTGTTGTCGAATGCAAGGTAAAAGAACCGACTGTTCTAAGGTAAGAATTGAAATTTGTTTCCTGGCGAAAAATAGTGCATAGAACTCGTGAAACCCGTGAGTATCACCTCTGTTATACCTAATGTCTCCTCGCTTTTTCGATGGGTAACACGGATACAAACAAAAGTTTAATTTAGTTATCGGGACCATTTGAGGACGAGTTTTCGTTATATGCTTCATTACTTGGCTTATTCCGGCTACGTGAAGGGAGTTATATGACAATGTTTGTTGTTGATAATCTCTTGCACAGCTAATTTGCACCTTTGTATGGAAACTCATGAAAGCCAAACTTGTCTAACCCTAGCAAAAAAACTCTCCTATCGTGGAGAAACTTTTTACGTCTTCTGGGGCAAAAAATGGTGTAACATTTAGGGAAAACAAAGCTTTATTTTTGTTTAAATGGACTGTAGCTTTTTTCTTTGAAGACAGCGTGAGCCAAAAGTGAGCTTTAGGCACCGTGAGTACAGTGTAAGGCCCGTTTCAAACGTCGTGCTACTGCCGTGCTGAACTAGCTAAATTCGACTTTAGCACCACAGTAGCCAGTAGCGCGACGTTTGAAACCAAGCTGTGCTATTGCCGTGAAGCAGGGCAAGCCTTGCCGTGCTACACGGCAGTAGTTCAACTTGATTTCAAACGTTGTGCTAACGCCGTGCCAAACTCAATTCATAAATTACAAGAATACATTTAAAAGTTTGCTGAACTGTTTCTTTATTATTGTATTTTATTTTCGGCAACAGCTGTTAATTCTATTCGACTGAATTAAATTCGACGTCTGAAATCAAGTTGTACTAGTGTCATGCTGAAGTCGAGCTACAGTCGAGCCAGCTTAGCACAGCAGTGGCACGATGTTTGAAACAGGCCTAACCCAGTGATTCTTTAGGTAGAGCTAACAAACATAGCCTGTACTTTAAGTGGTGCACCCATGAGTGTAGTGTAACCCAGTGATTCTTCAAATAGAGCTAACAAACATAGGCTGTACTTTAGTTGGTGCACCCATGAGAGTAGTGTAACTCAGTGATTCTGTACTTTAAGTGGTGCACCCATGAGTGTAGTGTAACCCAGTGATTCTTTAAGTAGAGCTAACAAACATAGGCTGTACTTTAGTTGGTGCACCCATGAGTCTAGTGTAACCCAGTGATTCTTAAGGTAGAACTAACAAACATAGGCTGTACTTTAGGTGCATGAGTGCAGTATAAGTCAGTGATTCTTTAGGTAGAGCTAACAAACATAGGCTGCACTTTAGGTGCATGAGTGCAGTGTAAGTCAGTGATTCTTTAGGAAGAGCTAACAAACATAGGCTGTACTTTAGGTACATGAGTGCAGTGTAACTCAGTGATTCTTTAGGTAGAGCTAACAGACATAGGCTGCACTTTAGGTGGCACACCCATGGGTGCAGTGTAACTCAGTGATTCTTTAAGTAGAGCTAACAGACATAGGCTGCACTTTAGGTGGCACACCCATGGGTGCAGTGTAACCCAGTGATTCTTTAAGTAGAGCTAACAGACATAGGCTGCACTCTAGGTGGCGCACCCATGGGTGCAGTGTAACTCAGTGATTCTTTAAGTAGAGCTAACAAACATAGGCTGTACTTTAGGTGGTGCACCCATGATTGCAGTGTAACCCAGTGTTCTTGAGGCAGAGCTTACAAACATAGACTGTCATAGGTGTACATTAGATGGCAATATGTTTTCCATAAAACTTTGTGATGCTACAGTATGCATGGCACTTCGACTACTTCTTTATCACTAGATACATTATTTCAACACATACTATTGATAGCCAGAGGATTAGTCTATTGTCTAAAACCATTTATGCACATCACAGAGGTAAGGTAATGTAAGGTAACGCTATTTATACATGGTATTTCGTTCAGGTACTAAAGTAATAATAATAAAAAGCATGCTTTACAAGGAGGCCGTACGAAAATAATACATATCTCTAACTTAACGTTTTATAATTTTCCTTTAAAAACATAAAGGGATGTCAATTGCGGCACCTCCAAAGTCAAGCTGTTCCACAACACATTTCCTCTACGAGAAAGGCTTCTTTTATAAAATTTGGTGTGGGGTTTTGGAACAGCAAGCTTGTATTTATTCAGGGGCACCCAATAACTGTTTCTCTGAAATATTTGGTCGGAGAAGCAAAAATTGCCTGGAATTTTCTATAGCTTGCGGAAGGCTGAAAATTTCTAGATGACCGTTCCATTCATGTACAATTTTTGAAGCTTATCTAATAAAATCCCTATGACTCGCCCAAGGCGGCTTTTTGGTGATTTCATTTATTTTTTCGATCCAGTTTTCATTTTTGTTTTCGCGTCTTAATTCGCAGCGAGCGAAAAAAATTCATCGAAAGGAATAATTTTACATTGGTCAGCACTGTCATTTTTTTCGATATAAACTTAATTTATTTTAGTTGTGACGGTAGGACATCTTTGGAAGAAACTGAAAATGTCCATATTGCGTCTCCCGTTTTCGCGAAACGGTGGCGGGAATGATAATAGTTTCTTTCAACTAGAGTCTTCATCCGTGACTATCAAGTCAAATAATTTTAAATTATCTCATTTCCCAAAGTGCGTGCTACTGAGAACCAGACGGCAGTAAATAAACACAAGCCTCATTGTTCTCGCGACAATTGAGATGCATTTATTACAACTTGATGACAACACGAGTATAGACCGGTAATCGCATCTGTATAGAGGAAATTTAAAATTATCAAATCCGTGTCAAAAGAAAAGGATTAATTATAACACCTCGCTCGGATACTTCCTGAAGTGCTCCAAAAGTCCCATACAATTTACTGTAACAACGTTACAGTAAATTGTATGGGACTCTCCAGGATACTTACAGTTCAGGCAATTTGTGTCCCGTCAAAGTTCAAATTCTGACCCTGTTTCAGAGGAAAAAATGAATTTTCCACACCCTTTTTAAGACCAAACCTCTACAATCCATACTGGTTTTCAGACGTGGCCTTTAGTCAGAAATTATGTTATCATTACTTAGATTATAACGCGAACAAAGAAATTCTCAAATCCATTTTGAATTCACGTATTCCCTCTTTCTTTCTTTCTTTGTGCACGTGGGAGCCCTGTTAAAACGCGATCATTTCAACGAGTTTGCAAACAAAGAAATATTGTCCGCAAAGGTCTACATGATACAGAATTGTTTTACTCTTACTGTTAACTACTTGTAGTATTTTGAACAAATCTTTTGCTTGTACAGTGCATTATAATTCAATTAAAATCATGCAAACTTGATCATTGCCACACAAGAATGGAATACACATGGGACACTTCCTTCAATTTGCTTAAATTTAAAACTTAACAAAGTAGTAAATTACAACTCACAGAAATTTTGAAGGCAGCATGCTCTCCCTTCATCCTGATCTTTCATCTTCTAATTTAAATTGGTTCCGATTTCTTTCTTTCCTTAAATATCCTAAAACTGCTCAAGATTAGCAGAAAAGTCTCCATTATGGCTCATGATGCACACACGTGGTGAACATAGTTGCACATTCCAAGCATACCTAAATGGTTACACATTCCAAACATATGCGTACTAACAATTTGGTCCCCCTTCATGTAAGCAGTAAAATAATGTATATCTTATAGGATTGATATGGCTGTTACGTCATAAGTTGAGATTAATTATACGAAGTACTAAACCAATTTTCTACGCTTTCACATTGTGTCTAGGTGCTTCGCACTAGACTCAGAAATGGGTATCAGGATGTAGTGATTAAATGATAGTCTGAGGTTCAGCTTTCTAATTGTCTCGTGTGTCTGTGAAGGAAAGATCAAAGTTATTTGTTGACTAACCTTTTTTAGTATACCAGCTACCTGTAGCTAGTGAGCATAATGGAGTAGTGTGCAAACAAGTATCTTTCTTTTGTCTTCTATTTTTAGGACTCTGTTTGCTGATCAGAGCATTGGCTGCTGAAGGTAAAAATTGTATAATGAAGCCAGTTTTAAAAATTATCAATAATTTACAATGGCACAAATGGATAAAAATAATGCTTTTATCAACCCCACTAGGTTTTGTGAACCAATTACAGGTATCAGTGTATTTTTACATACTCCGTCTCACAGTGCTTTCTGCTCGTAGTAGTTCAACCACTTGAATTCCACTTTCAAGGCTTAAACTGCAAGTGCCAAGTAATGGCAACCCCCCCTTGCCAGCAGAACTAACTGCTTGCATGATCCTTAGTAGTCTGTTCCAGGCTCTCAGATAGTGGGGAAGACGCGAAAGTAAAAGGCATGCAAAAAGTTGACGGGGCGAAAAAGAAGATGGAAGGGAGAGAGAGCCTGTAATCATTTTTTTTTATGATCCCTCTTCCACCCACTTTTGGCACCTTTTGATTCCGGCTGTCAAACTGTTGAAATGTCAATGAGTTGGAATCTTTCCCAAATTTCACGTGAGATGATTTTGCGCAGTGCTAATCCCTTATGCGAGCGTCACAGCGTGAGTGTAAAAAGCGGGTCGGTAGGCAACACACGACTTTTACCTAGTGCCAAAACTGCTGCTTGTTCCAATGAATATCATCTCTTATGGGTAGATTATGCTCTGTAGGGCTCTACATTTTGACTGAGCAAACTATTTTCCTGCTTGTTTCATGCTGAGAGGTCGTGACACGCATATCGATTTTCTGTGGTTATTGTTTCTGGTCGGCGTAATAATATTGATGATTTGCCCTCTGATGCAAGAGCATTTTCTTTGACCTCTTTTTAAACGTGAAGTTCTTCATTTCGGATAAAGAAGGGTTTTAGGTTATTTTAATTTTCTCTAAAGTCCCTCCTTGATCTGAATAACTGAAAGCGATTAATTCTTTTGTTGGTGAATGTGATGGTTTCCTTCAATGAGTTTTGTCACGCTAGGCCCGGCTCGTTAGTGTTTTTGCAGGATGTTAAATTCTCACAGTTAATGATTCACAGATCCAAATTTCGAAGAATGGATTGCAGCTTAAACTGAAGCTACTTTAACAGTGGAGAGCTACGTTGTGAGTCAGTCAAGATTGCTGTTTAAGAAATGATTTTTAAAACTTCAGCTTGTTTTTCTAAAGAGATCCTTAGAAAATGTGATTCTGGACTGGAGCATGAAAATAGCTCCTT